>NC_000072.6:113947039-114320372 GCF_000001635.26 Mus musculus | reverse complement strand
CAGTAATTTTTATGAGGAAGCCAGGCCACAATTGTGTACTGACAGCAAGGAAAGTGAGCAGCAGAAATGGACCCCATGGGGGTTGACAGGTGTGATGGTTTGTATATGCTTGGCCCAGGGAGTGGCACTGTCGGGAGGTGTGACCTTGTTGGAGTAGGTATGGGTTCTAATACCCTCATCCTAGCTGCCTAGGAGTGAACATTCTGCTAGGAGCCTTCAGATGAAGACGTAGAACTCTCAGCTCCTCCTGCCCTGTGCCTGCCTGGATGCTGCCATGTTCCCTTGATGATAATGGACTGAACCTCTGAATCTGTAAGCCAGCCCCAATTAAATGTTGTCCTTTATAAGACTTGCTTTGGTCATGGTGTCTGTTCACACCAGTAAAACCCTAACTAAGACAACAGGCCCTAGAAACAGGATCCTTGATAGTGTTCACACTGCTATTTCCTAGAGACCCACTCACCCACCATCCACTGCTCACCCATCCCTTCCCTAGCACACCACTTTACCTCTTATCTGTCCATGCTCCATACACCCATCCATTCCCAGCCACCATCCATCCACCAAAGAGATGCAAAACCATCTATTTGCATCCAGCCACAAGCCTTTCACATTCTCAAACCCATCCATCCGTCTACCATTTATCCATCAAATTAATTTCTTCCTTCCTTCCTTTCTTTCTTTCTTTCTTTCTTTCTTTCTTTCTTTCTTTCTTTCTTTCTATCTCTATCCATCTATCCATCCATTCACCACTCAAACACCACCAACCCAGCATGTATACATTCAGCTTCTATACATTTGTTGAGCTCATTCTGTGTGTCAGGCATTCTATGGATATTCAGGACATGGCAGTGATTTTAAAAAGTTCTCACCCTTCTCGCAACCTTCATTATAGTGTTTAGGCAGAGACAGAAAAGATGGACAGTTTAAAAATGCACTAGGCAAGGCAAAATAAAAGCAGGTAAGTAGGTAGGGGATGGCCTCCGTGGATAAAGGCATTTTCTACCAACGTGACAACCTGAGTTCTATCCCCAGTTTCCACATGGTAGAAGGAGAGAACTGACTCCTGCAGGCAGGCTAGTCTCCAGCCCCTGATGATGCATTGTGGGATATACATAACCATGCACATGAGCAAATAAACACATAAATATAATCAGCAACTTAAAAATAAAGAAAAATAGAAACAAGTGTGTCTGGCATATGTCTATAACCCCAGCACTTGGGAGGCTGAAACAGGATTTTATGTTTGAGGCTACCCTTGGCTACATAGTAAGAACCTATCCCAACAAACTGTCACCAAACAACATTTAGGAGAGAGAGAGAGAGAGAGAGAGAGAGAGAGAGAGAGAGAGAGAGAGAGAGAGAGAGAGAGAGAGGCACAATTGTTTTAGAGTGACCAGGAGAGGTGTCTGTGAACAAGATGGCTTTGAGCGAAGGCCAGAATGAAGGGAAGGCAGCAGCCGTGGGCTGTGTGGGGACAGCAGGGTAGGAGAATCAGAAAGTATAAAGCCCCACAATCACTGATGTGAGAAGCAGGTGCCTTCCTGCCCATGTGGATTTGTTCTAAGCTTCCCTCTGACTCTCTCACCAATTCTTCACCATCCTTCAGTTTGGGTTCGTGTGGTCCTCTCCTTCCATCATTGGAAAATGAACGCCTTATCTCAGTAGCCCAGCTCCTGGGTCGTTCCTTTGTGGCTTGTCTTTTAGGGTTCAAAGCAATTGTTTGGTTCCAGTGGAGAGTGACCTTTCAGGATTCTCAGAGGCCAGGATGACGGAGTCACGGACACACATTCCTACATTGTACAGGCTTTGAGTCTCATTCAGCACCCAGCCATGGAATGCAGTTAAGTTCTATGCCAGTGGGGCAGTTAGAGGCAGCATGCCACAGAGGTGACAGGGACTGTGGAGAATCATCACGTTGGTCACTCAAGTCCCCCTTTAAGGCTCATAGTTCCCAAGCCTTCTCATAGTTATCTAGTGACTGTACCACTTAATACATCTCTTTCCCATAACAGATTCTCTTCCTAGGCTGGTTTGATTGACAGAGGGGAAGGAGGAAGTGGGGGAGGTAGAGCCAGAGAGCATGGCATGCCTACAACCAGTGGACCCTGGATGAAGCAAAGAAAGGGGGTCCAGCTCAGCTATTCCAACAACTCTACACAGTTACATTTTTTCTAAATATGATTTAAAGATTAAAATTCTAAAGAATGCATCAGGTCAGTGACAGCCAATGTGCTTCTCTTATCTTCCAGATTAGATCTTTATTTGGTGGACACATTTGAGAGAGTCTGCGCTGTGCAGCTCTAAGTAATCTCCTTCGTATGTTACTCATTCTTAGAGGAGAGTCCAGCTCTACTGCAGTGGGTTTTGAGCCCACATCTCTGTCGCTCTGGGATTGAATTAGTTTGTGACCTTGTCATGTTGTTCCAAGGAAAGAGATTATTGTGTGCTCCCAGCCCTAAGAAAGAAGGTCTGCTAGCGTGTGGTGGTTTGAAAAGAGAACTATCCCCAGGGCCTTGGGCACCGCAGCCCTTGGGCCCATCTAGTAGCACTGTTTTGGTGAGGGGTGCGTTTAGGTGGTACAGGCTTGCTGGAGGAGGTATGTCACTCCGGGGTAGGCTTTGAGAGCAACAGCCTCCCCTGCTTACAGTTTGTTCTCTCTATTTTGTGCTTCTGGGTCAGGGTGTTAGTCCTTATTTTCCTGCTCCTGCCACCATATAGGCTGTTTTCCTGCTGCACTGGACTCTTGCCCTCTGGAACCAAAAGCCCAAACAACCCTTTTCTTCTGTAAGCTGTCTTGGTCACAGCATTTTGTCATAGCAACTGGAAAGTAACCAATACACCATATATCATAGAACCTTTATTATTTTTCCTCTAAATTCTTAGAAACGTACATGACGCCCGTGTTCTAGCTGTGATTCCATTTGATAGACATTTAAAACACATCTTCATGTATAAATATTTTACATTTGGTCCATAGAACAGATAATTTTACTAAATAATACTGTAATTTTTTTAAAACAGGCTCTGTATATAGTCTGAATAGGCATATATTACATATACTTTTATATAGAGATAAATTTACTTGGTGTTCTGAGAATAAATCCTTATTGCAAAAAAAAGAAAGCATATATGATAATACAATTATCTTCTTCCCTCTGGGCAAAAACTGAAAAAAAAAGTTACACATATTCACAGTTCTCACAGTAATTGTACGACCTTTAACGTTGTGCTCTATAAGGTAAGTTTGGGTGGAAATCAGGGGATTTCTTGCCAAACATCTCAGAGGTGCTTACAAACATGAAATACACTGCATTTATCTCAAAAAGACTTGTTCTCAGTTTCACATCAAAGAACACCGAGCAGCAAGAAGGAGACCTCCTGCCCTCATCCTAAAGGGCTTCCTACACAGGTGGGGGTGGGGTGGGGTTGAGGCCACGAGACACAGTGGAGGGTCCTTGCATTCCACACCTGGGACTCTGTCGACAGGCATCTGTGCACGCTGGTCAGTCGCAGAGTCTCCACCGAGCAGGCAGATGCCTCAGCCACACAACCCTGTTACAAGTGGCCTCGGGAAGAGCTGGTAGATTGCCTACACAATATCACACGGGACGCTAAATGCCACATGTGAGGATGGGTATGCATGTGTGTGCATTTCTATGTGCATACGTGTCTGCATTCTCTACAGTGTGCTTAATGCTCTGAGGGAGGGAGATAGCTTATTGCAAGAACTGGTGTGCTGGTCACTTCTGGATGAGAATGACAAGAGATTCAAAAAACCCACGGTCACAGTTATTCACCATAGTTATTAAGGATTAGTCATAAACACAGTTTGTGAGCTATCAAGCTAAGAAGCTACGGGACGAGACATACGCTTTGCTACATGGGAGTCCACCCTCTCCGCAGAGGAGAGAGACAGAGCTTCTGGAACTTTCCAGAAACTGTCTCCGCTGGCTTCACCAACACAGAACCCAAGGCCAGAAGGGACATGCGATGTCCCCACTAGAACAGGCTAGCAAGGGAAGCTTAATGCCAGGGTAGGGTGGGCGGAGCCTCTGGAGTAACCCTGCTCCATGAGTGGGCGTGTACATCTGAAAGTTTTCCAGAAAGGTGAGGGGGGACACCAGAACAGAGTGGCAGTGACAGTCTAAGAGGGAAACCAGAGTGAGCTGGATTGGTCCTGACTTAGAACCTTCACCTTGATTTCCTTGGTCATTGTTTGTGCCAAACTGGGCAGCTCAGAAGGACCACAGCTCCCACTTGGGGAAAGTCCTGGGATGGTGACCAAAAAAGGCAATTGTGCTTGTGATTTCTTTTGTTCCTTCCCAGTACACAGGACCCTTCTGGATGGGCTGTTGTTGTTAATGCCACCTGGGGAGGTAGGGCAGGGGACACTGAGCTGCCCGGGTCACAGGGTCACAGGGACAGAGGACCCTCTCCGCACTGATCTGTGAACAGTCTGGGGGTGGGTCCTGGAAGCTGCCTCAGGAAGGAGAAATTGAGAAGGAAGAGGCAGAGCCTGCTGGCTCCCAGCGGCCATGAACAAAATGCCGAAGCCCCGGTCCATGACCAGTTCAGAGCCAAGGCGGGCAGAAAAGTCTGGATAACAGTCTATAGTTGGGGCACAGGACAACAGTCTGAAAAAAAAAAAAAAAGACTAAAAGCCAGGAGCGTGTGGCCGCAGCTATCACCCTCTCTGGCAGCATAAAAAGGAGCTACAGTGGCAGTGACAAAGGCTAGCCACCTGCTCCTGCTAAGGGGCCTCTACGGAAGCCTCCAGAGGCGGCTGCCCACTCAGGGCCCACCCAGGGTCAGACTGTCCCCCACCGCCCCTCTCTGCATGGTCATGGTGTCTGGACCTGCCCCTTGAGGTAGGTGGAGACAGAGAGTATCTTCAGTCTTCAAGGGGTGTGGGTACAGCCAGTCCAGAGTGCCAGTGTAGGGGTGATGGGGGGCTGCACCCCTAGATGTAGGCCTCCTTGCTGGCTGAGCTGCCAGCCTGCGGCTGCTCAGGGCCATTCTCAGGGCGCACAATATCTTCACTGGGCTGAATCATGACCTGGAGACGCTGTGGGCAGGGGGTTGGGGGTAAGTAAGGCCCTTTGCAGCGAGGACCAGCCCCTCCCCTCTCTCTTCCTCCACCAAACCCAGCTCTTGTTTCCTCACTAGTAAGCCAAATGTCCCATACGGTGGAGACCACTTGGCCACAACACATCCGCTCCCATCTGCATGATCCAGAGTCTCCTGACTGGTCCTCTGATGTCTTTTCTGACATCATCTTCCTTCTGTCCTCAGCATGATAGCCAGGAAGATGGTCAGAATGCCTCCCTCTGTGTTTCAGGACCCCACAGATTCCCCTTTCATCCAGTGTAAAAGCCAGGTCCTACAATGCCCTGTACAGTCTGGCCACTGCCACCTCTCAGATTCCAGTGTCTCCCTATCTCCCCCTCTCCTCTCCTCACTGCCCCTCCCCCCTCTTCTCCTCCCACTTCAGCCACATTGACCTCTTCTGCTCTTCAATCACCTCTGGGCCTTTGCAGATGCTGTTCCTCTGCCTACCACAGCCTTTCTTTCAAACCCTTACAAAGTTTACTCTGCCTATCCTACTTCCTCCTCCTGCCCTCCAGCTACATTATTCTCCCTCCAGCCAACCTCATGGCATTTTGATGTCTGGACCTTTGTACAAGCCTCCCGTCCCACCCTCCCATCCCACCATCCCAAGACCAGTCTTTCTGCATCTACCACTCAGCCTGGCTTTTCTTCAGGCTTCCAGGGAGCCTCTTAATACTGCTCAACCCAGGCAGGACCACAGTGCCTCAGAGGTGTTCCCTGTCACTCTAAATGGCACTGGCTTGCTGACTCAAGCCTCCCCACCTATCCCATGAGCTCCTTCCATGCAGAAGGGCTTACCTGCTTCAGGGAGCCCTTCAGGGTGAGGAACATGTAAGCCATGTACCCGGGGATGAGCACCATGGAGGACAGAGCCATGAGCCAGCCCACGCCCTGGCCCCACTTGGGGAAAACATAGCTTCCCATGGTGAGTGGTGTCATCTGCACAGCACTGAAGAGAAACACGCCCTGTGGATGGGGAAGGGCGTGATAGTCAACTCCAAGGGTGAGACCAAGCCAGGTCCTGCCTCCACTGCAGCTGACTCTCACGGCCTGCCATCCTTGTACTACTTCACAGGCAATGCCTTAAAGCAGACTCCTCTTTCTAGAAAAGGCCCAGAGAGGAGACACCCTCCCGCCCAGCCCTGCAGCCCTCCTGTCCTCCTTCAGGCTAGCTTGTATAGGGGGCTGGATGGCCTCTCCAGGCTACCATGATCTTACACACAGCACAACCTAGGCAGCAGCCCAGTTCCCACCTCAAGGACCTGGGGTGTCCCTGCCTCGGGACCTCAGCATCCATCAAGGAGGGAATGAGACTTGCTGAAGAATAGAAGGGTCTACGTGTCAGGAACCTGGGCTCCTGGGCTGGGCTGAGCTAGGTGAGTGACTCAGGACAACTATCTGGGTATTGAGTCTATGAGGAGGTCATGTGATTGTTCCCTGGCAGGCCTTGACACAGATGAGCAGCAAACATGGGCGGGGGGGGGGGGGGCAGAGTTACTACTCCCAGGGAACAGAAGACCTGGGGAGATTTACCCAGCCCTCATTCCCAAGAGTTTTCTCCAGGGAGCTGAGCTGTCTGTACCACAGCCTGCCTCATCCCAGGGGGCTAACTTCTTCCCAGTGGGCTAGCCTCATCCCAGTGGGCTAGCCTCATTCCAGTGGGCTAGCCTCATCCCAGTGGGCTAGCTTCATCCTAATGGCTGGTCAAGCCTCATCTTTACCGCCACAATGATGGGTGTGAAAAAGGACCAGCACAGCTTCCACCAGATGCAGGGCCTGGAGCCAACCATCTCCTGGATGTTGTCATAGAACCGGTTGACACCTGTGACATGGGAGTAAGAACAGAAGGCAGAGGAGAGCTACCATGACAGGACCCAATTCTATTTGAAGTACAGCCATGAGCAAGTCCCCTCATGTGTATGAGCCCCAGTGTCCTTCCTTGTTTCTTATATGGGGCATGTGCTTTGGTTTGGTTTGGTTTGGTTTGGTTTGGTTTGGTTTGGTTTGGTTTTCGAGACAGGGTTTCTCTGTGTAGTCCTGGCTGTCCTGGAACTCACTTGGTAGACCAGGCTGGCATCAAACTCAGAAATCCTCCTCCCTCTGCCTCCCAAGTGCTGGGATTAAAGGCGTGTGCCCCCACTGCCCGGCTATGTGCTTTGGTTTTAATCAAGTCCTGCGGTGCCATAACATAAAGACAGGAGGATATGTAAAGACATACCTGCCTAGTGCCCCACCCACAGACGCCTGTCCTAGCCATGCCTTCCTTCATTGGCTTTGCCAGGAGGGCACATCTCCCCATGACAGTCTTACTATGAGAAATGAATGGTAGCTTCTGAAGAGATTCCCAATTTAGGAAATCAATGTTAATGATAAAAGACCTGAAGGCCTCAGAACGGAGCAGGTTGTGCCCCCTGTGGAAAGCCACAGAGCCAGCACGGAGGGGACTATTAGGAGGGAGGAGCAAACAGTGGACGGAGGAGGGTGATTGGGTGCAGGTGAAGGATGAGGGAGGGGCACATTTGAGAAGGACATTCTCAGGGCTTTGACTCCCAGGCAGTCATTTGGGGAGCCTTGGCCCCACAAGAAACAAAGAAAAGAGACCCTTTGTGATCAGTTCTGGGATAGTTCACACCCGTAATCATACACAGCCTCACAGCCATTGAGCACATGACTCAGAAAACTATATAGTCTGGGGTTCCCCTTTTTCAGATAAAATTTCATTTTTTTCACATTTTGTGTGTGCGTCTGTCTGTCTGTCTGTCTGTCTGTAGGCACATGTGGAAGCCAGAGGACAGCTTGTGGGAGGCACTTGTCTCCTTCTCCAGGTGGGCTTCTGGGGGTGTCTTGGTGCCAACTGTTTTGAGCCACGTCACCAGCCAAGCCCTCTAATCAATGTCAAACCAATCTTTTCATCCTCAAACTTATGAAGTCATAATGGCTTGCATTTTACTTTTTAAAAATTTATTTACTGTTACTTCATGTGTATAAGTGTGTGTCTGCATGTATGTCCACACCATATACATGAGAGTGTTCACAGAGGCCAGGAGAAGGAATCAGGTCTCGGGGAACTGGAGTTGCAGGACTGTGAGACTCCATGGGGAACCAAACCTGGGTCCTCTGCAAGAGCAGACCGTGGTCGTAACCTCTGAGCCATCCCTGCAGCCCCTGGCTTGTATGTTAAATGAACATCTATGACTCTCCCTGTCACACTTCCTCGACAGGGCAGCACCTGTGTTAACTAAGCTCGTGGAGGTGTTACAAGGGCAAAATAAAGGCTTAATGTTCAAGATCTCATTAATGAATAATGGTTGGATAGGCGGATGGATTAATGAGGGAGCGGGGATGGATCTCACCATAAAACCAGGAAATGGAGACACACTCGAAGAAAACCAGGAACAGCAAGCTCATGCCGCTGGCAGAGTAATAATCAAACAGTTTGAAGACATAAATGCCACCCTGAAAGAGACCAAAGGGATGAAGTGCAGACTTAGCTCCATTCCTGCACGCTCCCCCATCTCCAAGATCCTGAAGAGGCTGGCACTAGACACATAGCAGCGGAAGGCTTCAGGGCACAGTGAAGAAGCCATTAGGGTCTACGGCTGCTCATAATCTCAGGGCTGGGAAGGTGTCTGGGTGGTGGCCAGAGATGGCCTATTTCCTGTATGGCTTTCAGTAGGACTGGAAGCAGCCGGCCCATCACCAGCATGCATTAGTGATTGTTCTTTCCTGCTTAAACCCTCTCCTGACTCACACAAAACAGTGGGTAGAGCTATCACTTTAAGTCAGATCTAACTGCAAAGCCCAAAAGATCTGGTTTGAATCTCCATCCATCCTCCCACTCTGCCTCCTCCACGCTGGCCTCTTCCTGTCCCTCTGGCCTCTCAGACACACTCCTACTGAGGGGCCTTTGTGCCTCTTCTGCTCGGTCTCCTATGATTCTCCACTCCCACCCCAGCACTGACTCTGCCTCATCTTTGAAGTCAAAGCTCAGTGGCCACTTGCTTATGGAAGCTTCTCCTAGCTACCTAATGAGTTAGGGCCCATCCCTGCTGGTTATTCTTGAGCCTCCTATCCATTTCCCTCCTGGCACTTCCTCTCAGAAAGAAGCAAATATGCATGTTAGTTTTGACCACCACAACCTTCCACAAAGCCAACAAGGCAGTCCCTGCTGAATCCCAGGATCAGGCTATCACACAGCAGGTGTGTATAGCATTTCTCTCTGAGATAGACAGAAGGGACTTGGAAAGTGATGGTGTCAAAGGCCCCACTCTCAACTTGACTCTGACTCATTTCTGTGAGCATTTGCAAGCTCACTGTCCCAACCCTTCATCCCCCGTCCCTTTGATTCCCCATCTCCCTCACCTGCCTCCATACCCTCCTCCATAGCTGGGATGTATGCTGCATTCTCTAGATTTATCTCATACTTTCTAGTTCAAAGTCTGCCTCTCCCACCAGTCTGGGACTCCATGGATCTCACAATGGAGTGATGGGGTTTGGTACAATGGCACTCAGTACAGAGAAAGATGGTGGCATAAGCTAACCCCAAGAAAAAGAGGCCCAAGGGCTGGAGAGCTTTGGATCTTGGAGGTGAACATGTGCCCTGCCATGAAAAGGTATGGCAAGCCCTGGGGGAAATTCGAGGCATGTCAGATGCTGGTCAGCCTACCTGGGTGATGTTAGACAGGCCAATCAGGTAGGACACGATGCACACGGCAGCAATGAAGAGTTCACGGCGATTGCGGAGAAGTCTGGGGTACTCGTCCACCAGGGCAGTGATGAAGCCCTCCACGGTACAGAACTTGTTGGGAGAAAAGATGGGGTTAGCTACCAGCTGCAGCCAGCCTCCTCCTACCCACCCACCCCAAACCTGGCCTTGTAATAGAAAGGCGTGTAGCCAGACAGCAGGGCCAGGATCGTCTGGAGTCAGGTCTTCCAGGCACTGTGGGTGCCAATCAAGGCCAGGCTGGTCCTGATGGGGGTCCTCATGGTGCTGTGGGGTGGGGGCCTCACCTGGCTGTCAATGCCCAGCATCAGCAGCATGGAGAAGAAGAGGATAGCCCAGAGGGGAGAGATGGGTAGCTGTGTCACAGCCTCAGGGTACGCCAAGAATGCCAGCCCCGGGCCTGGTGAGGAGGGCAAAACAGAGGAAAGAAAGAGAGAGTGGGGGCTTGCTACCAGCACACCCAGCACCATAGCCAGAAGCACACCCAGCACCATAGCAAGCAGCACACCCAGCAGCACACCCAGCACACTCAGCAGCACACCCAGCAGCACACCCAGCACACTCAGCACACCCAGCAGCACACACAGCAGCACACCCAGCACACTCAGCACACCCAGCAGCACACCCAGCAGCACACCCAGCAGCACACCCAGCAACACACCCAGCAGCACACCCAGCACACTCAGCACACCCAGCAGCACACCCAGCAACACACCCAGCAGCACACCCAGCAGCACACCCAGCAACACACCCAGCAGCACACCCAGCACACTCAGCACACCCAGCAGCACACCCAGCAACACACCCAGCAGCACACCCAGCAGCACACTCAGCAGCACACCCAGCACACTCAGCACACCCAGCAGCACACCCAGCAGCACACCCAGCACACTCAGCAGCACACCCAGCAGCACACCCAGCAGCACACCCAGCACACTCAGCACACCTAGCACACCCAGTAGCACATGCAACACACTGTCACTTGTTCATTTGACCTCAGCTCATCCTCTGGGTAACCTTGTTTGTACACTGTCATCTCTTAGGAAACAGCGAGAGTCCAGAGGGAAGACAGACAGGTGGTGTAGAGCTGTGGCCACCATCTAGCGAGGGACCATGGGGACCTGGCCAGGGGCAGGGACAGCTCACATGCAGAGAGGCTGGCTGGGGATACATGAAGGAGGCAGGTGGAGACAGATGCTGGAACTGCGGGGCTTGTGGAGAGGTGAAGGAAGAGGGTGGGAGGAGGCTGGGGCTTCTGTTCAGCAGATGAACCCTTCATACGGTGGGAAGGAACAGGATGGAACAGATGTGGGATGTCTGTGTGGGGCTGGCGGTAGGGGAGGATCTGGAGGCCCCAGAGGAGATGTGTAAGAGTTCGGGAGAAGCCTCCTGTGAGTAACAACCTTTCTGGTTGTTACTCTGGGGCAGAGCAGTGGGTGAGAGTCTAGAGAGTTCAGGGAAAATGGAATTGGAGAAGGGGTTCCCTTGTGGGTGAGACAGGAACCATAGCAAAGAGCATTTCTGACATATCCAACCCAGTTCTCTAAGGGACAAGTCACATCACCTCCCTGAATCTCAGAGGGCTCTACCTGGCACACAGTTCCTCCTGCTGTGGCTTGCCCTGGCCAAAAGGAAAAAGGGGTCAGACCCTGAGGATCTTCCTGACTTTGGCACTGTCCATGGGAACAGAGTGGGCACAACCCACACAGTGACAGTGTTTTCAGAGCAGGGCAAAAGTCTAGCCTGGAGAGCTTTGTATCATGGAGGTGATTGTAGCTCATCTGGGCCCACACGTGCAAGCCTCAGGACCACACGCATCATGGCAAGCCCTGCCTCCCCCACGTAGAGCACCGACCTGAGGCTGCCACATCAGCTATGGACCTCTTGGTGACATGAGCCATGAAGCCCACGATGGAGAAGATGACGAATCCGGCAAACATGCTGGTGCAGGAGTTGATGCAGCAAACGATGATGGAGTCCCTGAAGAGCAGGAGGGCCGGTGAGGTGATTGGGGACGACTACAGGAGAGTGGGACCAGAGGGCAATAACCTCTGAGGGAAGGGAAAGGGGTTCTAGAAGAGGAACTACAGGAGCAAGGCCAGAGCAAGCCAGGCAGGTAGAGCAGAGAGGGGTCTCCTAAGAAGGTAAAGAGAGATCTAATAGAGTAGGTGTGGCTACAGAGGGCGTGGAGATGGAGGTTCCACAGGGGATGTAGTCTCAGATGAAGAGCGTGTATGGCCTCCAGCATGTGACAGGGGAGAAGTGCTGGAGATAAGTGTGTATTACTGAGGTAGGCACAGGGTTAGGGGTTGGCAATCATCCTGGGGCGTGGCCTCAGTGTGCCTCCACCAGGAAGGCATGTTTAGGGGCGTGGCCAGGAAGGAAGCCTCAAAGCCCGCCCCCTCGCACCTGTACACATTGTTGTGGAAAGAGTTGTAGCTTCCCAGAGCAATCAGGGACCCCAGGCCCAGCCCGTAGGAGAAGAAGATCTGGGTGGCGGCGTCAAGCCACACCTGCAGACAGAGGATCAGAACCTCAGAACTGATCAAGGTCAGAGTCGACATCTTCATCGCTACCGCGGCCTCCTGGGAGTCCTCAGGGATTATCTGCTCCATCCGACCTGCTCAGATACCTAGTGCCTGTAGCATGCTCTTGACTCTGGGGATCCATTTGGGCGGGACAGGGCGGGGCGAGGCAGAAGCTCACCTCAGAATCAGACAGCTTTCGGAAGTTGGGTGTGATGTAGAAGAGGATCCCCTCCTTGGCCCCGGGAAGCGTCACTCCACGGAAGAACAGGATGATAAGCATGATGTAGGGGTACGTGGCTGAGAAGTAGACCACCTACAAGCAAAGGACTGCAGGGCTGCCCCTCTCCGCAACACCAGATCTGTTCCTCCTCCTCCTCCTGGAGCCGCCCCATCCCTGGATTTCTAGCCTGGTAGGCGTGCCCACCTTTCTGAAGCCCCTCCATGGAGTCTCCACCACTGGTTAGCACCTCCCCCATTCCTGTTGGCTATCCTCTGTCCCTTCTCCTCCCAGGTGCGTGAGGCCAGTGCCTGTCTTTGGCCAGGCAAGGAGAAAGACTCACAATTCTGGGAGGGAAGACACGCCACGCCTCCCCCCACCCCCGCCCCAACACACACACACAGAGCCAGAGGCCATGCCCCATGCTTAGAACTCTCTGTGAAGCTCAGAGATGGCCTCAAACTCACAGTGATCCTCATCCAGAGTGTTTGGGTTACAGAAGTGAGCGCTAATTTGGGGGTTTGGTGGTAGTGGGTGTTTGTTTATTTGTCTCATTATGTAGTTCTGACTGGTCTGGTACGCACAGAGCCACCTATCTCTACCTCTGCAAAGCTGAGATTAGAGATGTGTGCCACCACACCCAGCCCCCATCTCTCTATTTTTTTTTTTTATTTCTACATTATCTGAGTGACACAAATGACAACAGGGAGAGTTTAAGTCCAAGTGGACATGCACACAAGGTCCCATAGACAGCTCCTACTGGTTACATGAGGGACAGGTCCCGGCTGACATCTCTGTTCTCCCAATGCTTAGGGCAGTCTATGGCATTCAGTGGACCCTTGGTAGGTGTCTGACAATCATATAACATTTTGGTTCTCACTTGTTCTGTACAGTTGAGCACATGTCCTTGCAAAAGAGCACAAATGCAAAAAAAAAAAAAAAAAGGAAAAGAAAAAAGAAAAAATGGCCTCTTTAACAAGTGTGTGAAGCTAAAACACACAGGCCAAGCTCGTTCCTAATCATTGCTTCACTGTCTCAGGAAGAAAATGATCTTTAATTACAGAAAGTCCTTTGGGAGGTTCCAGCTCCCCGCTCCAGCTTTCCAGCTATATGGAGATCTAAATGCAACACAGAACCTGTCTGTATACAAATCTTTATCTTAGAAAGTATCATTCCACGCTTGGGAAAACGTCCAGCTGTGCAACTACCAAATCTAAAACCACCAACTTCTCCCAGCTTGTGACCTATGTTGCTTGAGAACCTTCTGGAAATGGAACTGCAGATGGCAGGGTATGGTGGCCTCTGTGTTGCAGAGTATGTTTAAACTTTGTCTTTTGTCAGACCCATCACTAAGGAACTGGTTTGCACAGTGCTTCTTTGTGACTCTGGCTGCCCCAAAGTCTGATGTGACCCCCCCCCCACTTATTGGATTCTGAGATCCTCAGTATTAGGGGAAAAAAGCAGCCACAAACCATGAAGAAACCAACCTAAAAAAAAAAAAAAAAAAAAAAAAAAAAAGAGGACTCAATCATTAGTATGACTTTGGGTAATTTCTTAACTTCTCAGAGCCTTAGTTTTGCTTGTCTAGCAAATGGGTATGATTTTCCATCTCAGTGAGCAGAGAGGCTGTTGTATGAGGACACAGGCCATGCCTAACACTTAGTTGCTGTCTGTATTTCCCTATTCTCCATGCCCAGCAGTAGGCTGAGCACACAGTAGGTTTCCAATAGAAACTTGCTGAAGGACAGCAATCATGGATGGGTCAACATCCCCAAATGATACAGTGGGGGAGGTCCCTACTCTCTGTCCTCAATAAGTAACCAGTCCGTGAATGCAGCCAGATGGCTGGGCATCCTCACCCCCACCAATGGTTATAACTGGTATTAAACACAGAGTTTCCACATGAAGGATCTTAGCTAGCATTCTGCTTAGATCGTCTCTCAGCCTGTGACGACCCACTAGCGGATGAGGGGACTGGGACTCAGAGGGGTCTTGTGACTTGCCCAAGTGCACACAGCTATTCCTTGGGAAGCTGGGTTTATAACACTCCAAGGCCCTGAACAAAGCCCCCATTCTTCTGCTTCCTGGAGTCAGCCTGGAAGGGCTCTGTACCCACCTCTGCTCTCCTTAGTCCTAGGGAAGATAAAGGGTCTTCTGACTCCCACACCATGTCTGAGGACCTGGTAGGTCCTGGGGTCTACTAGACTGCACCACAGTGTGTACCACTTGTAGAGCCCAGGAGTAAGTCAGCTAACTCTGCCCACAAACTCTTTAATCGACTTGTGCCAGACACTCTCCCAGATCAGTGTCCAGAAGGCTCTGGCCAGATGCTCCAGCTTGGCCCCCATCTTCACTTACATAAACTAGATAAAAATGGCAAGTCCCCTCCCTAATGCTGGAAATCCCGATAGGTACCAGGAAACCACCGAATAAATGTTATCTCACAGGAGAAAAACAAGTTTCAGGGAGGCAAGATGGCATGCCTATGGTCACAGAGTCAACTAGCTATCACGTGGGGATCTGAGCTTGGGGTTATATACCTCTACCATCCATCCCATCATCATGGAAGATGGCACTCTGGGCCCCTGTACTGGACACAGGGTGGCCACAGAACAAGTGTAGAGGAAGTTGGTCCAATAGTCTTGGAAAAACACCTGCCATCTGGTTATGGCTCCGTCAAGCCCAGTGGCATCTGTGACCTTGACACTGGCTCATCCCGTTTCAGAAGAATGAGCCCAGGCATGGAGAGTGGAAAGGACTTTAACTTAAGTTAGATGGATCATATGGGAGTCATGGGCCCTGGGCCAGGACCCACCTCCTACATCGACCTGCCCCTTCTCCTGTGTGTCTCCATTATTCACGCATGTCCCTACCTTTCCAGTCCAACCAACACCCTTCCAGATGCAGAAATACACGAGCACCCAGGCAATGGCCAGTGTGATGGCCAGAGGCCAGCGGATCTGTCCTGGCTTGTCCAGTCCATCTGTCATCTGGTGCATGTTGCGCCTGGAGACAGAGGACAGAGAAAAGGGTCACACAGGGCCAGCAGGAGGTGAGTGTCCATGGCTCTGATGTAGACCATACCACCCCACCCCACCCGGGTGTCCCAGTCACACTGTGACCTTGTGGTTTGGACAGGGACTGTGGGCCAGGACTCTCACCCTGGAGAGTTGCAGTCATTGGTGTCAACCTCGACTCCTGGGCTACTAAGCTTTCATCTCTCCATGGCTCTGCTTATCCAGCCCCATGGACTCCTCATAAGTTCCAGGAAGGACCATGTGGTCACTCTCCTGCCTGAGACCTTGTAGTGCACAGGACCCCCTTGTCTGAGTCTGGAGAACAGATGACTGAGACTTCCCAACATCTGCCGTGCACCTTAATCCCTCAGCAGAGCTCCTCACTGGGCACCCTCTGTAGCTGCCCCCTCACTGTGCCTAACACATGTTCCTCCCCACTAAGTACCACTGACCACCCAACCCCACATGTGATGGTGAGCAGCCACACTCTCCTGTAGGCTGTTCCAGGCCACCTCCCCTACCCTGCACGTCTCCCTGCCTATATGAGCCACCTGCTGCTGTCACTGTCTATTGGCAATCCCAGATCTCTACCGGCACACAGTAGGCATTCAAGAAACATTCAGGAATGAATGGCTGAAGGAAACACCACATTGCCTGCCACCACCCAGCTGGCACACCCTCCCCAGCCTCACCCCAGCCCCCACTCACTCCCAGAACTCCACCACGGCGCTGGTCATGTTGGTGGTATTGACCAGGCTGTAGTTGGAGAAGCAGCGGTCAGTGTTCCACGGGTTGTCACACTGTTTCCATGGCAGGGTCTGCAAGGGCAGAGTCACAGACAGATCCCACTCAGCCCCTGGGGCTGGCCAGAGAGGACCCCACTCACCCAGCCCATCCTCATAGCCCCACACACTTGCTCACAACCGATTTTCCATCTCTTCTTCCCCGAGAGCTCTCAGAGGAAGGTGGGCAAGATCACACCACCCAAATCTGAACTCTTGCCCCTCCAAGAACTAGCTTCCAAGCCATACTGTGTCCACGCTGTGTCCACAGGGGTGACCCCAGCAGACAGGGTTTGTCCTACATCCAGCCTGGCTCTAGACTCTTTACACGTGATTTATGGAGTGAGTTTCAGTTTTTGTTTCCTCCCTCTTTCTGTTCAAATACAGGTCGTGTAAAATTGACCCCTGCTCTGTGTGCAGCTGAGCAGCATGAAGCACACACAGTAGTGTGCAGCAGCTCTGAGCAGCATGGAGCACACAGTAGTGTGCAGCAGTTCTCTCTAGGACCTTGGTCTCCTTTATTCACTAACTCCCTGTCCTCCAGGCTTCCCCATGATGACTCCTGTCTCCTGGAATCTGACCACCTTAAGAAGCACATGCAGGCAGAATCACACAGCATCCATTTTCTGTGATGGCCTTAACGTCTTCAAATTTCATGTCCACGGTACATGGGTCAGAGTTGTTTCCTTTGTCACACACACATGTGCATCCAGTCACACGTGTTCCCTGGGGACCCCGGGGTGGCTTCTGAATGGCTCTTATAAAACATGATGCTGTAAACATATGGGCATTGAGCCCCGTGTGTCTGAGACCCTGCTTTTGCTTCTGTGGAAACAGAATTGCTGGGTCACATTTATAAATGAGATCGGTTAGGTCTCAGAGAAGTTAAAGCTGGTTCCTGATGTTGCACAGCTGATAGACAGTAGAGTTAGCATTCCAACCCACGCTAGCTGAGTCCATACCAAATGGCTATCGGATCCAGATGTGGGATGCCTGGGGTGCGAGACTGTGACTCTCAGCATGGCTGGTCAGGGAAGACACTATAGGAGACAAGCTACACCCCTTGACTCCTCATTCAAGGATTGACCCAGTGAGTACACTGAGGATGCCCACAGGCCCTGTAGGTGCTGGCCGGTGACCACTCACCGTGGTGAAGGAGTTGTACAGGTAGTAGATGGCCCAGGAGATGATGACGATGTAGTAGATGTTCAGCCAGAAGGACAGCACAGCTGCCGCGAGGCCCACACCTGGAGAGAAACATGCACAGGGCTTGCCGCTGCATTCTTAGAAATGGGCCCATAGCTTCCTTGTCCCGGAGGATCTTGGGTGAGGCCCCTCCATATGCCCAGGTCCCTTACTCACCCTTGAACATGGGCGCCAGCTTCCATACGCCCAGGCCCCCAATGGAGGTGTACTGGCCTAGGGAGCACTCCAAAAGGAAGAGAGGAACACCCGCAAAGATGAGCGTCAGGAAATATGGGATTAGGAAGGCCCCTGGAGAAGAGAGATAAGATACACTCATGGCTCTGAGTCTCCCCACCAGCTCTGGAGTCCCACCCACCATTCCCATGTGTCCCGCCTGGAAAGCAGTATCCAAGGCAAGCCCCAAAGGCATCCTTCGTTCAAAATACACCCCAGCTCTTGCAAAAGATACAGAAGTTCTGATATCACCTCCACAGACAACTGTCATTGGGGACTCTTGAAGAGAGGACAAGGAGTGACAAATAGGGCCTGATCTCAAAGATCCTCCCTCCCCTCAAGGTAGACCCAGAAGATGCAAAGACATGGTCCCAGGTGGTCACCTACCGCCACCGTTTTTCCCACAGAGGTAAGGGAACCTCCACACATTGCCCAGGCCGATGGCATAGCCCACGCAGGACATGAGGAAGTCGAAGCGTCCCTTCCATGTGTCCCGGTCAGGGAGGTCCCCGGCCTTCTTCTGCACCTTGACTACCAGGGTTTTGGGCTTGTCGCTGGCCACAGGGGCCTCGCTGACCTCAGTAGAGATCTGCCCATCAGCCACCTTGCTGTTGTCAGTCGCCATGTCTCGGAGCACAAACTTGGCAGCGGGGATCCTGGCAGGTGGGCGCGAGATGTCAGCTCCAGTCCACGTGGACAGCAGCTTTGCAGCCTGGGATTGTTGTAGGACAGAGTGAGTTATAGTTAAAGAGGTAGCATAGAAATAAAACTGCCTTCAGGTCAGTTCTCTTTTACCAGCTGAGTGCTATTACTTAGTACTAGTCATAGTACTAAGTACTAGTACTTAACTCCTGTTGACTCTGTCTTTTGTGTATGTGTCTCGTATATATGGGGTAGGGGTCAACTTTGGATACCATTCCTCAGCAGTTGTCCATTATTTCTGAAACCATGTCTTTTGCTGGCCCAGAACTCACAGTACAGGCTAGGCTGACGGACCAGCAAGTCCTGGGGAATCCTCCTGTCTCTGCCTCCCCAGTGCTGAGATTACAAATGTGCACCCCCACACCTGGCTGAGTGTGGGAAACACGAGCACATCTGGGAACACACAGAGACGGCAAAGGAGGCTGTCGGGCCTCCACCTCTCTCACCCCCAGTCGTAGTCACTTGAGATATGGTCTCTCTTAAACCTAGAGAACATGGTTCAGCTACAGCGGCTGCCAGCAAGCTCCAGCAATCCTTTTATCTCTACTCCTGGAGCTGGGGTTACAGGCCATGTGGTCATGCCTGGCCTTTTACACTGGTGCTGGGGCTCAAACTCAGAGCCTCATGTTGATGTACTTGACAGACTGAGCCATCCCCATGGTTGCTCAGTTTTCCCATCTATCCAATGGTGCCAGTCTCTCCTGGCTGCAGCAAACTCAGCTGTTGGGTCTGCCAGGCTGTGATTTGTCACCTGGCTGCTTATCTTACCTAATCGATCTCTGCTAGGAGTCTTCTCCTAAAGGCTTTCTCCACAGAGCCTGCAGAACAGAGGGGGGAGAAGGGCAGGGAGGTGAATGGACAGGCTACACCAGATGGAGCTAGACTGTCAGCAGGGGGTGACAAGCGGGGAGAAGCAGCTGAGACCCAGACAGGGCCTGTGACTGCAGAGCGTCCCCAGCCAGAGTGACAGTGGTGAGTCCATGCAGCATGGCGCTGGCCTGCCAATGCGGAGACATGCGGGATAGGCTGTGCGGGAACAGCTGTGGCCATGGTCGGGGTGCTCCATAATTTCACCAAATGGAAAAGAGAAGCCGGGGCGGAACATTGCTCGAGGCATGTTGGGACTCAGGAACCAGGCTGATCTTTTCTTTTAATATGCAAAATTAAAGATTATTCTAGCTGATATTGTTCTCTATCCTCCATATAAACTTGAATAAATGTTATTTAACAACAACAACACCAACGATGTCAGAGCAGAGCGAAGAGCCCTATATTTTATAGCAAGGAAGGTGGATTTGGGAAAGCCATCTTCAGGTGTCCTATTTAAGGTTCTGCCCCCTAAATTGTAAACAGACGGTCATGGAATTTGTTTTCTTCTGTGTCAATTTTTTTCTAGAACATTCTATAGAAGGTGTTCAATAAAACAACATAAACTAAACTTATGGAACCCTCAGGACAAACTGGAAAGACGTGGCCACCACACAGGGAATGCGCAAAAGCCATGGGTGGCGTGGGCATTGTGCCTGGGATCTGCCCCGATGCCTGGTGTGCAGTGCATGGCCTTCAGCCCCTCGCATGCAGCCTGTTACCCAGCGCCATGTGTCCTCCTCTTGGGAAAACTTCACGGCCCAATCCCGCTTCTCTTCTGCAAGGTGGCCAACTCAGTTTGAGCCTCCTGCACAGCGGTAGGCTTGTCCTGAACGACTATCTCCATTCTGGCTGGACCTGGCCACATTAGGGAGAACTGTGGCCTCAGGTAGAGGCAGCCTGTACCCTCCAGGACGGAGAGAACAGGAGGTGGAAGATGGGGCCTGTTCCATAATCAGGATATGCAGACTGCCATCTCAGGCAAGACAGACTGCTAGCTTTTGTGACCACAGTGTTCTCAGTTGTCCCACTGTCTATCCCAGTACGCTCCAGCTGCCATATTTATTCAGAATGATCCAATCACCTCAGTCCAGTCTGACCATGTGACTGAAGCTAGCCAATCAAATTCCTTCTGTAGGATTTTGGCATACATCGAGTCTTGGGGACTCCGAGGCAGTATGGGCTGCCTACCCTATACCTAGTGTGGCACAGAGAGCTGGCTGCTGAGAAGGAAGGGGCTATGTTGCTGATGTTCTAGCTTGTACTTCTAGGCTTTCGCCCAGAAACTCTGCTCTGAGATGCCAATAAGTGTCCCTTACTATGTTTTGAATGGGACACTTTAGAGGACAGGTAGATTGTGAGGCGTGACTCCCACCAATGTCATTGTCGCTGGAGCACGTTGTTACAAAAGTGAATTCCACCTTTTAGGCCTCTCTCTCTTGCCGTATCTCAGAGATATTCAACGAGAAGGCCCTTCTGATGCCGCTAATCTCCCGTAGACTCTCAGCTTCCAGAACCACGAGCCTCCAGCCATTATCCATCACTGGCCTGTGGCATTCTATGACAGAAGCACTGATGGGCAAAGGTCTTCCCCAGGGTCACATGTGGCTGACTCTAAGACTCTTTGGCCCCTTGGGTCCTCAGGAAAGGCAGTCCAAAGTCCACAGTCCTCAGATCTAACCCAGGGGTCCCAGGCAGGGCCACTTGGAAGAACTGGCCCTGAGAGAGCCAGGCTGTCATTTCTGTCTTCCAGAAATGTATGTCTGGAATCAGCCGAACACCTGCAGCATCCGAGAAAGAACTGCAGAGCCAAGAGCTGTGAGTTCATGTCTGTGTCTGAGCATAAGCAAACGAGGCTGGTGTGACGGAACTGATGCCCAGGAAGGACCCAAGATACAGATTTGAACTTGAGGTTGGTGTGATGGAATTGATGCCCAGGGAAGATCCAAGATTCAGCCTTGGACTTGCCTGGTCCTGAAGCTACGTTAGTCTTGAGCCTGACCTTGGCTCTCTCTAGCACCTGTTAATGCAGGGTAAGCTACCTCTGCTCTCTGAGCCCTATCTGGATAAATGGGAGAATGAGAACAACCAGGTCAGGCACACAGATAGGTATGCAGGGTAACTCCAGCACTAGCTGGCAGGGCCTCAGGAAATCTCGGGCACTATATGGACATTTACCACCCAGCACTCCTGGCTGCAGCTTTGTGGGATATACCAGCAGGAATATCACATATAGATAGAGGGCCTGGTACTCTGAGACTCTGGTCCCACAGTGTCAATCTGTCAGTCCTAGAGAGACACAGCAGAAAACCTCTGCTGTGGATCTTCTCCTCAGCCCAGAGAAAGAGGTCCAGCTCATTCCTGTCAGAGGCTGAGAGGGGAACAAGATTGGTCACAAGAAAGATAATTAGGCAAACAGAAGCCTTACTCAGAGGCTTCTGAGAGGATGGAGTTAATGAAAGAGACCAGACGGAAGAGTGGTGAGTCTCAGAGATAGCCCATCCCTCTTCCATGTAGCTGTGACCAAGTCTTAACACCACTGACAGAAACTCAGCTAAAGCATGCAGAGATCTGCAGGTCCCTCAGCCAGAGACACTTTTGTAAGGAAGGCGTGTGGAGCTGGAAGCCCTAGATCAGACCTGGCAAATAGGTCAGAAGTAGCCCTTGGGCTTGTTTTACTTGGCCAGAACAACAAGAAGATTCAGTTTGAATTAGAAGTTGAAAATGTGACCCTTTAGGACACAGTGTTTTACACAGTGGGAAAGCAATGCAAAGACCTCAAGGCAGGACGGAGACCTGGGTGTTCGAAAGACAGCAGAGAGGTATGGAAGGGAACAGATCCAGGTGGAGGGTGACAGGAGTCACATCACATGGGGTCTCAGAGGCCAAAGCCAGCAGTTCAAATTATTAATTTTTTTTTTTGAATCTTAAGTGGCCAAGGATATCTCATGCTTCTAGATTTCACCCTAGCCATGACAAATGCTTCCAAGGGTCAGGAGCAGAAGCAGAGACATTCTTGGGAAACCGAGTCCAAGAGAGACACAAGGACTTGGCCTTGGCCACTGGGGCACTGGGACCCCACCCCAGAGCAGGGCCTGGAAGCTGGTGGCCTGCAGATGGCAGCCCAGCGTTGAGCCAGTGGCCAGCTGTGGAAGAGGGAAGTATAGCAGGGAAGCCCGAGGGACAATCTCCCTCTGTCTCATTGCTTCAGAGGGCCTGGTGTGGTCCTGTGGGTGGAAAGTAGGCAGAGGCTGAGAAACCAGGGCTTGACAGTCAGGCGTGCCATTGTCCCAGCACGTGAACTGTGGGTTGCAGGAGGCAGAGCAACAGGCTTGGCCTGAATTCTGCTCCTCCTCTCTCCCTCCCCTCTACCCCTTTCTCCTTCCTCCCCTCACCTCCCCCTTCTCCCTCCCTCCCACCCTGGCTAGGCCCACTGCTGCTCCATCTTGCTCCCTCCCCTCCGCTCAGTAATTACCAGGACGGCGGAGGCCTGCAGCAGCTGTAATGGCCCCCACTTGCTTTTATCTCTTTGAGAACTGTGATGGTTCAAGAAAGGAATTAATATTGGGTTTGGCTGGGTGCCAAGCGGAAACAATGCATTTTATTATCCGATTGAGAGGGAAATGCTAGGCCCACCCTTGGGACATCTGCTGTGCACCCAAGTCCCTGTGCACAAATCCTTTCAGAGAAGTGGGCACCCACTGTGTTCCAGGCATGTCACAGAGTTCTAGTGCCCAGACTGATTGCAGCTACATAAGCTGAGAGTTACTGTATTCCCCAGGTAGAGAGGGAAACTGAGGCCTGCCAGCCCAGGGCTGCGGTCAGAGGGACTCTCAGAGGGCTTTGCAATTCTGGCTTTGCTATGCATGGGGCGGCTCTGCTAGCAGCATGTCCACAGGAACGAGGTAGTGTGACTCGGGTGTGCTGGGCCTTGAAGCTGTGAGGAGGGACCTCACGTTTGGTGGGATGGCTTCCCATCTGATCCCTGCAGAATGCTTAGTAGGGATATTTGGCTTGGGCTGGCCTCAGGCTTCAAGAATGTGGTGAAAATCGAAGCCAGGACACACAGGGTGTTGCAGTAAGGGGCAGTTCCAGCTACCATGCAGAGATGATCAGCTGTATACACACTCTGTCACAGAGAGCAACTAGCAATGACAGCTACCCCGGGTAAGAGAGGCCCGAGGGAGGTGGAGTCCTGGAAATTGACAGGTGTTCATGGAAAAGGGACTGCGCCAGGCAAGTGTGACAGGAGTGTCTAGCTGGACATCTAAAACAGACCCGATTCTTGGACCCTCAGCTGACATTTAAGGGGACCAAAGAAAGGCCCTAACTGGTGTAGGCAGATTCTCTACCACACTTACATATGTGCACAAGGCTCAGAGAAGGCGCACAGAGAAGACTGGCGTGAGCTCAGAATCATACAGCACAAGAGTCGCTTTCAGTCTTTCAACTCTCCACGATCACTCAGGACCTGCATACCTTTTGACACCTCACCCTACCCCAAGGTCATTAGCAGCCCTAGCTGCAGTTCTCATTAGAAAGTACTAGATGCTAGGCTCTCTCAGCAACCCACTGAGGTGGTCCAGTCAGTTCTTTCCTCAGGGCTCAACAGAACCACACACACACACACACACACACACACACACACACACACACACACACACGCACGCACGTGCTGTTCCCAGCTCCATAACTAGAGCAGGCAAGAGTATGAAACACCAAAGCTCCATGATCAATAGTCCTATCTCGCAGACATGGGGCCATGATGCTTAAAGAGGTCAAATGACCAGTCCCACATCACACAGAGCTTAACCTGGGCCCTGGAGTCAAGAGTCTGACAAACCACATCCCTTAGCCTGTGCATCCTGGGATCAGGCCTGGGTAAATCCTCTGATGCTTTAGGCCTCCTGGCCCCAGAGTCCATCCCAGTTGGTTTGGCCACAATGGGAGAGCTGGAGCTGCTGGGAGATGAAGTTGCCCAGGCAAAAGGAGATGGAAACTGAGACTCTGGCCTTTCCAGGGAGAAGGCAGCTGAAGGTACCCCAACATCCTGGGTGAGAACATCAACTATATACAACAGCTGTGGCTGCCCTGAAGCTATCGATTGGCAACAGTCC
The DNA here is from genome assembly GCF_000001635.26 of Mus musculus. Lineage (NCBI taxonomy): Eukaryota > Metazoa > Chordata > Mammalia > Rodentia > Muridae > Mus > Mus musculus. Next base: position 114,295,888 of record NC_000072.6, on the reverse strand, counting down.
CACTTCACAGAAGGGTAAACTGAGGTACAGAAAGGCAAAGTGACTTGCCAAGGTCTCCTAGCCAGAAGCTGAGTGTCAAGATTTGAATGGGGGCAGCCAGCTGGGCTGCTGGGCCTATGTGCTAACTTCTCCATTTTGCTGGCTCTAGAGGGGAACTCCTAATCCTACTTTTGGTATGCGGCCTGTCCCCAACAGGCAGCTTCCTCTAGGACTAACCTCCAAGGACATGTCCTGCTGCTCTCTGAAGAAACCTAAGAGATCACATCTCCCTGGGGCCCTTAGATGCACAGAGCACCATTGGGGCAGGGATGCCCTAAGAGTTCCTGAGGCCTAACCTACAGTCTGGCCAGCAGTCCTCATTAGTCTGGGAGGCCTGAGAGTGAACAAGAGTTTCTCCCCTGGTTCTAGGCTCACTGCAGATACGACCTGGGCTACACCTCACTAGCTGTGTAGACTTGAGCCTGCACCTTGCCCACTCTGTGCCGTGGTTTCTTTCTGTGTGTAAGCAGCAGAGGAGTGAGGCTCTGCTTCCCAGTGACCCTAGCCTCCCCACTCTCTCTCCATCACACCATCGGCATCCTGCCAAACCCTGCTCTGATACCTAATTATCTTCAGTGTCTGGTGGTGCACCTCATTTTGTTGAGGCAATTTCCAATCTAATCTGCCCGGCATGCAGTGAGCCAGGTCCCATGCTGGGGACTGGGGGATGAGATTCAAGATGGAGCCCTCAGTCTCTTACAGAGTTCCCAGGGCATTTGATAGATGAACACAGATGGACCAGAACCATGGATTTCTCCCTGGGCATAGCCAGTTGCTGTATGGGGCCCCGTGTGCAGAAAGGTATGTTTATACTGCAATGGGGCTACAGATCCAACCCACTAAAGGTTCCTGTATGCTTAATATGTTCTGTGTATCTCATGTGCCATTTCACTTTCCCTCACCACATCCCCATTGTATAGAGGTAGAAACTGAGACTCAGATAAGGAAAGCCTACCAAAGTCTAGGAGATGGTGTTTGGATTGGATGCCCAAACTGCTAAGCATAGTTCTCTGATGGCACACAGGGCCACCAGCACATGGGGAAACTGATGTGAGGGTATTTGGCACCACTGCCTGGTCCCTGTAAGGGAGGTGCCAGCTTTGTACAGATGGAACTCAGTTCCCCCTACAGTAGTACTGGATGCAAGCATGTCCTTTGAAGTACCATCTTTAAGGTCCAAGGACAGCATATGTCTCCAAAGCAGTGTGATGCTAGTGAGTATTTAACAAGGGACTCTCAGGAAACAAAGCAAAAGGCTGGATGGGTGGCATCTGCTGTTGTCCATGGTATAAACACTCCATGCCAGCCTACTGGAGTCAGTTGGAGGGACCCACAAGAGGTGGCATGGCTGCAGGGCTCTGCCACCAGCTCCACGGACAGTGTTTCAGATGTGGTTTCTTAGGCAGCCAGGATCCCACTGACCTCACGCTGAACCTCTCTGACACTTCCTCTAAAGAAAGCCCCTGACCACCCCCTCACTGGCTCTGAGCATGCTCTGTAGCCCCCAAGAGTGCCAGCTCAGGATGCCTCTTGGTCTCTCCATCCACCCTAGCTTCAGCATCCTAGGCATAGTGGGTGGATGTGAAGGAGGAAGGGGTGGGGAGGGTGAGAAGGAAAACCCAGAGGAGGCAGAGGCTGGGGAGAAGATACCAAGGAGGAGGAAAACAAAGGGAGGGAGAGAACAGGGAGGAAAGGGGGGCAGAAAGGTCTCCTGTCCTACAGACCCTGGAGTGCCCAGGGAAGTTGGGGAGCACACACTCACCAGAAGCAACCTGAGGTTGGAGGAGCCGAAGGTCACTTGGGGGGAATGATCTGAATTCAAACTTGGCCTCAGGGCATAGACCACTGATTTCTTTTGTAGATCCTAACTAGGTTGGGGTGCCCAGTGAACCTCCCTACTCAGACTTCCATGCAGGCAGCCCTGCGCCTTATCCAGCCCTGCACTGGACACAAGGCAACCTCACAGGGACGGCCAGGGGTGGGTGCCCTCTCAGCTCCTTTCCTGGCCGCCTGTGGTGACACAGGCTGGTTCTCTGGAGGGCCTCGGTTCCAAGCTTCCTCTGCAAAGGCTCCGAGCTCAGCCCACCGGAAGGATTAACCGGGATCAGGAAGTGAGTGGCAGGGTGGCCACTTGGCACTCTCTCACATGGCTCTCTGCCTTGTCAAACACACTGTGAGAGCCCATGGGGTTAAATAACCAGTCGGCCTCTTTCAGAATGCTGGAGACTCCCACGGGAGTTTGCAGAATGCAAATTTGGAGGAAGTTAAAAAAAAAAAATCTCTCAGGGCTAGCTGAACTAAACACATGGCTAGTAAGAGTCATGGAGAACTTGAGACCAGGAGGAGGCCCGTCTGAGTGGCTCGAAGTGACTCAACAGTGAAGGGAACCAGGAACAGCTTCAGGGTTCCTGACCAAGCATCCACACTGGGGTCACCCCACTCCCAACAATGCCACAGGCTTTATCCAGCCCTTCCAGAGGTATACCATCAGCAACAAGGTCACCCAAGGTCACCAGAGAATCCAAGGTCTTTGGGCTAAATAGGGTTTGTGGATATATGATGTCTGATTAGAATTTTCAGACTTGAATTTGCATCCTCTAGAGAGGGGGCTGGGCCCTGCATTGCTGTCACCTTGTCATTGAGCCCCTCACTCACATGTAACTACTAGGCCCCAGGTAGCCTTTGATTTGCAGTCCCAGGGTGCACAGTGCCATTCTGGTCCCTCGGCAGAGTGCTCCTCTGGGAGGCAGTAGAAGAGGGAGAGTAGAGGTGGCCCTCTCTGGCGGTGTCAGTGTCTCGGGGCGATGGAGATCAGAGACTCCTGTGAGGCTTTCTGCTTCCTTTAGAAAACTACAAATCTCATTCCTCTTTTCATAAGATCTCAGTCAGGGTGAAAAGAAATGCCTAGAGCAGCGGTTCTCAACCTTCCTAATGCTGGGGACCCCCAGCCATAAAATGATTTCCGTCACTACTCCATAACTGTAAATCTGCTACTGTTATGAATCGTAATGTGAATATACCTGTGTTTTCTGAAGGTCTTAGGTGACTCCTGTGAAGGGGTCACTCAACCCTCCCCCCAGGAGGTTACAACCAAAGGTGGAGAACCAACAGAATATTTTACAAGCCTGAGGGGAGAGTGTATTTTTAGGACTGACAAAGGGTCAGGTCCCGGGATCTAATGCTGGTATTATATTTATAAAGACTCTGTCGGAGGCTCACTTTTGCCAGCACATCTGTGTTCAGAGGAATTTCATGCTGTGTATCTCCACTCCATGCTATAAAGTAAAAACGCTGACAGAGCAAGGATCCCGGAAGATGGCATAGAGACTAAAAAATTCCTCTGGCTCGGCGAAGTCAGCTCAAACCTAAGAACTTCTGCTCAGGGTCAGAGGGTGATCAGACGTTTATCACAAACTAGGATGGGGAGAGCAGGGTCAGACCCAGGCCCTTGGAGCAAGGAAGCCTGTTTTTGAGTCACAATCAGAGATGAGCAGTACTGTGGGGCTAAAGGTTAGTTGTGTAAGCTCTCTGTGTAAATAGAGTATCATTTTACGACTTGTTCTTGGAGAGTTAGGTGAGGTAAGTACCTGGGACACAGGAAAGGCTCGATGGCTGACATCTTCTATATTATGGGATAATGGTAGGGAAACAGGAGGAGAAATGGTATTTGGAGGTCACAGCTACAGGCAACACAGGCCAGCATTAGATTCCAGAACCTGACCCGTTGTCAGTTCTAAAAACATAGTTTTCTGTCATTCTTGTAAAATACTCTAGGCCAGTGCTTCTCAATCTGTGATTCCTTTGCAAGGATGTGTGTGTAGGGGTGAGGGGTTGTTGAGTGACCCTTTCACAGAGGTGACCAAGACCATTGGAAAACACAGAGACTTACATTACAATTCATAACAGTAGGAAAACTACAGTTATGAAGGAGCTGGGGAAGTACCAGGGAGAGGTTGATCATTTCGAACTCTTTCAGTGAACTCCTCAAAAATTAGAATGCTACCAAAACCTGGACTAAAATGTGAACAGTACTCATTTGCCACCGAGCGAGTCCCTTGACCCTCTCCTGACTGCAGGGACCTGCCATCCTGTCAGCCAGTAATGCTACCATCACGAACAGGATTTAGTCTTAGCTTGAAGACTGGGTCTGCTCAAACAGGCTCATGAGCACAAACAAAATGGTTTCCTGCTTTCATCTCTATGGGCACTAGCAGCTCTCCCTCTGCCTCCGAAATGGCCACATGCCCAAATCCAAATCCAGCACTCCCTCTTTCCACTTCCAAGAAGGAATGGGGTGACAGCCAGCTCACATCCCTATCAGCATGCAAACGATGCACTCCGGGGTTCCTCAAGGTGTTACCCTCCTAGTCTCTGATCACCAATGAATCCAGGAGGGAAATACGTTTTACCAGATGTTCAGGAGAGAGACATAAATGGTAGGGGGTGAGAATGTCTTCCAAAAAACTCTGCAGCCTGTGGTCATTTACACAGCTGGCAGAAAGAGCCCAGCCAGGATGGCACGCTCACAGATCTTTAGGGACGCAGAGCATACAGCAGGCAAAACATTGTGTCTGCTTCCGAGGATGGAGGCGTTTGTGTGTTCTACTGATGTCCTAGCCTGGGGACAAGCATCCTGTGCACCTGCACTGACTTCAGCTACTTTCATCCTTGCAACTTCACAGATGGCTGCAGCCACCCCTGCTCCTGGCCTTGCTCCTCAGGCTAATGACAGATGGTGGCTGCTATCGAGGGAGCCAGTTGGGACTAGCTGGTGGCTTCACCTCCCATGCAGTACACCATCTTGTAATATCCTGTGAGGTGGGAAATGGCATCCCCTCCCCCACCCCCATCACCCATCACCATTTTCCAGCTGAAGATGCTGAGAATCAAAGATACATGACTTGCCCAGGGCCATAAAGCTAAAGAAACAGTGGAGAATTTGATTTTTGACTTCAAAACTGATGCCTCTGGCTCTGGGATGTGCAGTTTCCCCTTTCTTTGGGCTGACCTGTTCCTGGCTGTCCAGCAGAATCTTTACATTCATTGTCCTTATCGCTCAGGGGGAAACAAGAGCTCTGCAGGTACCTGAGACCACCCCTCCCGAGACCCCAGCAGTTAGCTTCTGTCCCTGATGCCAGGCTTTCCCTGGAATGGGGAGAGGCCAGGGGCCAGCTCTGCATCTGGATGGAATGACCTGAGCCTTGGATTTGCATCCCCTCTACCTAACTCTGTATGACAGTGAAGTGAAGTGTGCCTTTCTGAGTCGGCTGGGAAAGAAAGAAGCCACAGCAGCAAGCATCTCTGCCGAGGTCCCATCCCTGGGCTCCCATGTCCAGGCTCCCATGCATCCTCTAGGGGAGCCTAATGCCTAGACATAGTCAGTCCCCTCTGCTCTCGCTGGCTCTCTCACTCCAGAAGCTCCCGAATCAGCATTCCACGCACATCACTCCCCTTGTGCAACGCCATTATCTCCCGAGGACACATGCTCCGTTGTCACGGCAACCTGAGTCCTTCCTCCAACTCTATTTAATAATTTCTCAACAGTCAAGCTGGGCTGGCTTGGGGCAGGGGAAAGAGCAGCAGGGCTGGGTGAGAAGTTCTGGGTCCTAGCACCTGTTGTGCCTGGAACAACTGTCTAGACCTCAGTTTACCCATCTGTAACAGGGGGTCACCTGCAGTGGGTATGTTTGTGGTTTTAACTTCAAAATTGTGAGAAATAGCCTCCTAGGTCTAGGGGACCTCAATGGGGACCAATGTGGTTAGAATGATATTTTAGGCCAAAGAATAAACTGGAAACTGTCTTGGGCAATGGCGTTCTCTTCTGTTGAAACAATCTTTAACATGTAACCTCCAGACACTGAACCATCTGTCTTATCCTCCAGCATTAAAGCTAAGACTGGTTGGAGCATACAGCTGTGCCAATAGCCATAGTATCCCCCTTTATTCCCATTCTATAGATGGGCAAACTGAGGCAAATCAGTCCTCATGCTGGGAAAGGTCCAGATTGCCCTCAGAACCCAGTAATATACTATTCCAAGGCTGAATTGATGGGACATGGAGAATGGCCTGTCTGCTGTATGGCCCTCTACCCATTTAACCCTCAGCCCCTATTGCTACGTTCTCCATCTACATGGCTTCTGCCTGTCATTCAAGGAACCATAGAGATGATGGAGAGAGAGAGAGAGAAGAAAGGGTGATCTGGGCCCCTGAAAGGATACAGTTTCCACAATGAACATCTCTTCTTTCACAGAACCTAGAACACAGTAGGTGTGCAACATTCTATCTGCTACAGCTGATTGCTGACACTTGTCCCAGTAGCTAACTTGTTTGGGTCCCCAGAAGCCTCCAGGAAAGTCTTCCAAAGATACTATGGATTGATGTCCCAGGAGCAGCCAAGAAGCCCAAGCCTGGGAAGGACAATCAGCTCTGGGACCTAGTGATTCTCCATGGGAGGAGGGGGCTCTTCCCTGGCCCAGGATGATGGCTTTGAGCAGGCTGTCAGCAGCCCTACACCGCTATTGAACTCCCTCGGTTGACAGTTCTATTGAATGCCTTAGCAAATGAGCGGTACCACATCTGCTCTGTCATTACTGCCATTCACTGCCATTTGGAGAAAGAGCGCTTATCTTACCCAGCCATTAGTCTCGGGAGGGTGTCGTGGAGAAATTCAGGGGGTGAAAGGGAAGTGGGGTGGGCAGCTTCCCTCCCCGAGGCCTGCCTGGAGCCTGAGGAATGGGGTCCAGCAAACTGATGTCTATCAGCAATGCAGAGAGGGAAGGGACCTAGCCATGGTCCATGAAGCCTTAAGCCAGGCAGGAGGCAGCGCTCCCTTCCTTTCTCAGGTATGCTAGACAGACTTGATGCGGTCCCAGATCTGTCATGTGTCTGTGAACTAACCTGGGACAACCTTTCAACTCTGGGGCCTCTGCTTCCTTACAGAGGATACTGGTACAGTGGTTAGCTCTGTATCACATCAGAGTCAGATGGGAGTTGGGGGGAAAGGACACTGTTTATTTTGTGCTTCCTTCCTGAAGAAACCTATTCAGTGCCTCTGTGGCAGGTGTGTGCCTTTAAACCCCATCACACATCTATCCATACGGTCCCTTCTCACCCTTCTCCACGGATGCTAGGGTTTTTTTTTTTTAGGGGGAGTAGACCTTTCTTTCCTTTCTTTCTCTCTTTCTTTCTCTCTCTCTCTTTCTCTCTCTCTTTCTCTTTCTTTCTCTCTCTTTTTCTTTCCTTCCTTCCTTCCTTCCTTCCTCCCTCCCTCCCTCCCTCCCTCCCTCCCTCCCTCCCTCCCTCCCTTCCTTCCTTCCTTCCTTCTTTCTTTCTTAATTACAGGTGAGCCCTTGATCTCAAGCTCTGGATACAGTCACAGCGACGGCAAAGAATGAGTCCCATCTCCTCATGTCGCCCACCCCCACCGCCCCCCACCCCGACCTCTGCTCAGGTGCTTTTTAAGGAACTGAACAACATGGAAAAGCACCAGGCTTGACATCAGCAAAACACCCTGTCTAGACATAGCTACCAAGCAGGACACCCACTCCTGCCCGCAGCCTCAGAGTTAGAGGAGAGCATCCACCACAGTGCCAGGCCTGGGGTGGGTGAAGTGAGGCACCCAGCCTTGTCCAGGCCCCTGAGGTGAGGGCACTTGGGCAGCAGTCAAATGGGTGGTCTCCTGCCTCGCCTACTGCGCCAGAGGCAAGTGTCCCAAACCTTTAAGATGTCACATAGGCCAGCATTGAAAGTGTTCAAAGGTGATCCTGACCACTGTTCTATACTGTATTCTGCCACCCGACGCCCTGTGCCGAGCATACTGGCAGCTACGTGACGCTCCAACAGTGGGCCTTAGATGACCTGGCTCACATAGGAACATTGTTCCACATCCTTCCTGGCTCCTGAGACCACAGGCCCCCCTGTATAACCTCACAAAGGTAGAGGGTGGTTCATGTCACCCCAGTTCCTTCAGATGAGCATGCCTGTGTCATGCAGGTCTGTTTGAGAACACACATCTCCCCTTCTTCAGTGTCTGGCTACTGATGGGATCAAGGGATCATACTTTTGAACCCTAAACTCTGGACACGACCTAGATTATGACAAGTTCTGGCCAGAGCCCAGGTAAGGCTCAGTGACTGAAATCCAGGGAGAGCTCTTCCCTCTGCAGCCTCTGGCCAAGCCCACCTGTGTCATCAGCCACCTTAGATTCCAGGTGCTGTGGGCTCCTTTCCTGCCAGCACGGTGATTCCCAGGCTCCTTCTCAGGAAGAAATAGCTCAGTAAAGGGGACCAACATTGGCTGGGAAGCCAGGGGACAGATCAGAGCACTCTGAGCCTCAGTTTCCCCAAAAGACAGTAAAGGTAATCCTGTCTTCGGAGCATCTGGTTCAATAAAGAAAATGCTTTGAAGACAGAAATTCTACATCTTAGAGGAATGAGAATTCCCTCCCTTGTGCAGAGAGACATCTTTGCACATCTAGGTCAAGGTCACTTGGATTGAGATTTATTAGAAACCCAGCTTGAAAAAGATTCTCTTTGGTCAAGGGAAGACTCTTCCCTAGGACCACACTTTCTTCTCCTGGATTACATCCCCCATCCTTCCGGCAAGGGCACGGTTTACAAACTGTAAAGTACTATGCTGATAACCAGGGGTTATGTGGTCAGCACCAATTTGCAACCAACCAAAACATTAACTCCAAATGTTTCCACTTGCCTCCTTATGGCGGCTGCCTGCCTGCGCTCTCTGCTTTTCTCAAGCAATAAGGCCAGGGAGGCAACCTGCTGCCAATGCCTTCCAGGGCATCTTTGACCTTGAATGTCCCTCTGTCTGGGGCTCAGCTATCCCAAGAGCTGGCACAAAACACAGGTCTTGAAGACATCGGGCAGCTGACAGGTGAGCAGAGTGGCGGGTCACTGTCCCAAGCAGACACCAATTCCTCCCTTCTCTACCTCACTTTTGTGTCAGGACTATACCCAGCCCCAGAAGCCTGGGGCCGCTTTGCCAGCTGAGGGGGCTAACATCCTAATGTGCTCCATTCCACCCAGCTGCACATCTCCCCCCACCTCTAGAGTGCCACCGCCAATCATTCTCCAAGACCTGGTCCCCTTGTAATTTCCAATTTGTGAGAAATATAAAAATAGAAGCCCATTCGCTGCAGGCAGCTCACATCGAATCGGGTGCCACTTTCTGTGTCATGTCAGATCACGGTAAACGGAACTGATGGCTTCCTTGCGCTGCTCTCAATGGCTTCCTGAGCAGGGAGGTAGGTGGTGGGGACAAATGAAGAGATACCCGGAAGTTTGGGAAAGGTGGTGGCTGGGTGCAGGCCACCAATGCCAGCTTTAAATGAAGTACAGGCCATGGCATGGACCTGTTGGGATAAGATGGTGACCTCAGCTAGAATCTCAGTTCTGCATCATAACGGCAGAGGTCTCCAAACTTCAGCTTCCCCCTAAGTCAAGAGCCACTAACAACTGACTGATGCCTGGTCTTCTCGAGCTGTGGTTAGGCTCAGATGCTGGGGACGCACTCGGGAGACCCTGTAGTTTCTCTAGTGGGCTGTGCCTGTGCTTCACCGCGGCCGGTATCACCTGCAAGAGACTTAGAGACTTGATGGCTGAGTTCAGACTCAGCCCCATTTATTGTCCTCTGATACAACAAGTACACAGGGATAGGTATACACAGCTCACAGGAGCTTATACAAATTAAATGACACAGAAGTGTATCATGGGGCACGTTCTGTGGCACATTGTCAATATGCAGGCAATGACAGTTGTCCCTGTAGTTGCAATGCTGGCGTGAGGATGAGGGTTCTTGGAAATTGTTCCTCTGTTTACATCTGAATTCCAGGTCTCTGTTCAAGCGTCACAGCTTGCGTTCACACCTACTGCCTGTACCAAGAAACAGGGCCCTGTTCTGCGTGGGCTTCTCTCTGCTTCCTTCTGCCTCTGAGGGCTCAGAGTCAGTCTATGGTAGAGGACAGTGCTAGGTGTCTAACAAATTCACAGAGACACCTCTTCCAGGAAGCCCTATTTTGAGATTAGAATCTGACTGACCATCCTCTTCCCTCTCAGAGGCAGGGGGTGGGGGGTAGGGGGGAGGCTCTCTTCCACTACCTAAGAATGACTTTCAGAGAATAGGGCAAAGCTGTCAAAAAAAAAAAAAAAAAGTCGACAAATCCTGGAGCAGTGGATACTTGGTGACCTCATCAGCTGGGGGAGGGGCTGCTCTCATTAGCAGGGGGAGGAGCTACTCTTTGCAGATGAAGTCATTTCAAGGTCATCTGAAGTCATTCTAAGGTCATTTCCATCTCAGCGAGGGCTGACCACTATTCCCCAAGTAAAGGATTGGTAACATTGCAGCGCTGAGTGAAAAAGACAGCTCCTATTTAGGCAAAGACAGGCCCTGTTGCCACGTTTCCATTTTAGGACCAGGCAAGGAGGCATAGGGGTGCTCTCTCCTTGGGTTTGGCTTCAGGAATGCAATGGACAGAGCAGGGAGCTGTGGTTCAGCACAGCTTGAGATCAAAGGGCGACCTGTCGCGACATGGAACAGGCAGCAGGAAAAGGCATGGGACACTGCCCACTCTCAAGACTCTCAAGGTCGGGGGAACTTTCGGAATGCAGAGGGCTGCAAATAGGGGCCAAGTCTGGATTTGCTAGGGTCGACACTGGGCCGGGCATCCAACAAGCAAGAGACGGGGAGGGGGAGACAGTTCTGAATTCCAAGTGACCTGAAAAATCTCTCACAGCCAATCCTAGGAATGGCATTTCTGTGGGAGGCAATTTATTTAATGTTGCTCTAGATGTGCCACTTGCTGGGAAGGAAAAGAAGTAGCCATTTCTCTGACAGCAGGTCCAGAGGGACTAACTCACTGTCTGCCATGAAATCTCACTGTCACTACTCTTCCCTTGACTATCCCACTTTACAGATGTGAAGACTGAGACCGGGGAAGCACACTATGGCAGCCTAGGATTGCCTTGCCTCCTCCTTGCTGTGTGACCTTGACCAAGTTGTTCTCCCTCTTTGTGTCACCCTCTCCTCATTTCTGAAGTGAGGTTTAAAGCAGATCCTGTTGTACAAGGTTAGAAATGACAAGCTTGACGCACCAAAAGATTTTGACATTCCATTTCTTCTTTCCAAAGGGGATTAGAACTTGGCCAAGATCACCTGGCCAAGAAATTGTAAAAGTACCTAGCCCAAGGCATATTCATTCGTTCCTGGGTGTGGATTTGAACAAAGCATTTTATAACCTTCCTGCCTCAGCAACACAGGTAGACGTAAGGGCAGGTCATAGCTAGCTGGACCATTATTAGGCAATCGCCTTCCACCCAGGTGGGCTTTATTCTGGAACACATATTGAGTTCTTCCTGAGTTCTGGGTCTCACATAAACAAATTCACATCCCTTTCTCCTGGGTTGCCAGGAATGTCAAATACTGGGCTGAGACTAGTGTGGAGTTATGTGCATCTTTCTTTAGCCTTGCCTTCACCCTCTTAGCTGCCTATTCTTTGACCTCTGGACCCCTCGTTAGAGCCTCACCCAGGAGACCTTACTTCTCAACAAATGTGGGTCCCCAGAACACGGTTTCCACTGGGGACTGATCATTGCCGTTTTTTCCCTCAGTGGTGACCGGCCGTCTGTCTCCTGTGCCTTTCTCAGGGAACCCCACTCCACAGAAGCTCTGGGGACAGGGCAGCCTGTGTCTCACTGCCTGGGACTCACTGTTTGTCCTCTAGCCACTGGCCACCAAGCCAGCACTTGGCTGGAGCAGAGCGCTTTCTTTGTTTGCCGCCTGCCTGGCAATTCCTTTCTGAGGCTCAAGGGAGGCTCAGCCATTTTGCCCTCCAGCTCTAGGGAAAGCTCCCTCTTTCTCTCTTCTCTGCAGGGACTTACACCTCCCAGAGCCACTTTCTTTCTGCCTCCTTCGTTTGGAAGAGGGTCTGAGGATGCTTTGATCAAGACCTGATCCATCCTTTCCAGAACTGGGGTGGGGAAAGACTGCAGGGCACTTTGAATTCCCACAGATCGCTTTTGTTTTGCAATTTGGAAGTTGGGGTATGCACGCTCCACTGTTTCCACCAAAGTTCACAACAGAGAACATAGGCAGGACCCAGCACACCATTTTTTTTTTCTTTTGTCCAACACATTCCCTGTTTGCCATAGAAAAACTGGGGCTAGCATCAAGTTCCACTCGGCTGGACATAGTCCCTTCCCTGATGTGGCCACAGTCCTTTTCACCCCTGATCTTCGTGGGTGGGCAGGAGGTCCAGCCAGTAGACCTCAGGTGTCTTGGTCTTATAAACTGGCTTTCAAAAACCCATTTTTCCCCTTGAGACTCAGGTCTGTTTTGAGAGGACATTGGCTCCGTACAAAGCTGCCCACTCTGAGTCTCTTGTTGGAAGCCTAAAGCAAACACAGAACGGGACATCTGTGGGTGTCACCCATGGGGTGGGTGGGTACGGAGGGAAGCATGGAGAAGCCGTGATAATTGCCACAGAAAGGAAAGAGAAAAAACCTGGGAAAGGCAAACCACGGGAAGTCCTGGCCCGACCCACCTTTTGCACTGGGCATCTCTCAGGTGAACAGGACAGCAGCGCCAGCTTGCGCGCGCTCAGTCCCAGCTGCTGTACACTTTCTTAGAGACAAGGTTTCTTAAGAGCTTGAGCTGCCCCGGGATGGGAAGGAGATGTCTCCATCCTCGGGTAGTCCCCAGCCCCTCCATCCTCCCGCCCCTAATAAATAAGGCATGCGGAGACTGGGGATGTGGCGCAGGTTGGTCTGGCTCCCTCCTGGGCACCCCGCCGTCGGCTGGCGAACGAACTAGGACATAGACGGCACCTGGCCTCTTGGGACCCTCCCGCCTCCGGAGCATCCCTGGGATGCAGCTGGCGCACGTCGTGGGGCGAGGACGGGGGACGATGCAGCCTAGGGTCCCGCCCTCCACCCAGTGCCCCGACGCCAGCCTCCCTTCCTACCTGCGGCCGGGGCTGCGCGGGCCGCTCCGGGCTCGGCCGCGCTTGGACGCGGGCGCCTGGGCTCCTGGGCTCGCGCAGCTCGCCTGCAACCTCTCAGCTCTCTAGGGCTCCCAGGGCCGGCGGAGGGGGCGGGGCTGTCAAGACACGCCCTCTAGGCGGGGCTTGTCCGTGCCGTCTTGCCCGCCCCTACCTTTCAGCCTCCATCTCCCACCTTTTCTGTTCCTGCTCCTCTCTCCCAGTTACCTCTGCCCTACTCTCTCTTCCCTCTTCCTTCTGCCCTGTTCCCCCTCCCTCTGCCTGCCTCCTCCTCCCTCCGCCTACCCCCTTCTCTTTCCTCCCTCTGCCCTGCTCCCCTCCTTCCTAGGCCCTGCCCGCCTTGCCTCTTCTCTCTGCCTGCTGCCTCCTCTCTTCCCCATCTCCCTCCCACCTCCTCTCTCTCTCCCAGCCCTGCTCCCTCTCCCTCTTTTCCTTGGCCTCCACCCTCCTTCAGTCTCCTGGCCTCAAAGGTCTACCTTAATTGGTCTCTTGGTTTCTCTGGCTCTGTCACATCTCTCTTGGAAGCATTGTGGCAGTGGGGTAGGACTCTTCCCTCCTCTCTACCTCTCCTGTCTGCAGCTTCCTTCTTGGGAAACAAAGTTACCACCTGAGCTACTAGGTTGGGAAAGACTGTCACTGCAGGATTGGTCTTGGAGGATGTGTGTGTGTGTGTGTGTGTGTGTGCAGCAAACCACAAACTGGAAACCCCCAGGGTTGGCTAAGGACCCTAGGTGCTCTGCTTGCAGTTCTTGAGGCGTGAGGGATTATCTAGAACACCTCTGCCCCTGGCCAGCTCCAGCTACCTCTTTCCAAGTCCAGACCTTCTGGCTCCTTCCGTGGAGGCTTTGGGGAAAGGGGCATCTCTCCCTTTTCCATGTTCCCCAAAGACGCAGAAAGAATTCATTATCTCCAATTTCAATGGCCTCCTGCTTCTATCCCAGGGTCTGGCATTCAATATCTGACTTCCCATCCTCTAATTGCATTAACCCTGGGGTCTCCAACCTCAACTTCCAAAGGCTACATAGCTTTTGACTCTTTCTCCGCACTTCCTCCCACAAGCATCTAGGCTTAGGGCCCTATGGCCTCCTGACTGGTTACCAGGTGCTGACTGTGTGTACTTCAAATGAATCTTTCTGGGGCTCCCGTGAGCCCCACACACTCTGGTCTGGGCTTAGGGACACAATGGTAGACGCACAGGCCACTGCTCTTCTTATGGGGCAAGTGAAAGAAACGGGCTTTTTCCGAAACAACCTTTCGAGAGCCCAGACTGACAAGCTCTGCCAGGGCCACCCATGAGGGTCCCAGCCTAGGTTGGGATGAGGCATAGGTCCACCCATGAAAGTGCCACTGGGGTGGGAGCTGATGCGTGGATGAAACGACAAAGCTGTCAGGGGAAATGTGGCCGTGGCTCCCAACAAGATTAGGGAAGCAGCTTTTAATCCCAGCACTTGGGAGGCAGAGGTAGGTGGATTTCTGAGATCGAGACAAGCCTGGTCTACAGAGTGAGTTCCAGGACAGCCAGGGCTACACAGAGAAACCCTAAATCTCAAAAAACAAAAAAGATTAGGGAGGCAAGTGGGGAGGGTGCTTTGGCTTGCCTGATGATCATTTCAACGTCTTCTAGTCTCGGGAGCTCAGTTTTTACTATAGGGTCTTCTCCCCACGTCTCATAAGCATATGATTGGATACAGAGCTCCTGACCCTACGTGCAAATGTGACTAGAGCCATGCCAGCCAGGGTATATTACCTCAAAGCAAGGGCAAGTGTCAGACTTTAGGTCAATGGCACCTCCACCTAGGACCTGTCCCAAAAGCCTTAATCACCAATAGGTTTTTAAGTCTGGGGTCGCCACGCCTGCAATGGAGCCTCCCTGAATGTAAGGGAACACAGAGAAAGGCAGAAATGAGGCAGAGGAGGGATGTAAGTTGTTTGAGCCCTGTGATCCAGCTGTGCCTGAAGGCAGAATGATTCTCTGAATAATCGAATTACTCTCTTTTAAAGATTAATTCATTTTAATGTTATATGTTTGCCTGTGGGTATGCTCGTTTGTGTGTGCCCGGTGCCTGCAGATTTCTGAAGAAAGTCTTGCATCTCCTGGAACTGGAATTACAGATGGTTGTGAGCAAGTATGTGTGTGCTGGGAACCAAATCCAGGTTCGCTGAAAGCCCAGCTACTGCTCTAACCAGTGAACCATCTCTCCAGCCCCTCTGTCTTGAATGATTGATCTGCTTTTACTTCCATCTTTGCATCTGTTTGACCTCTGTCTTACTTTGGGTTTCCGTTGCTGTGAAGAGACACCGTGACCAAAGCAATTCTTATAAAGGACGACATTTACCTGGGGCTGGCTTACAGTTTCAGAAGTTCAACCCATCATCGTCATGGTGGGAAGCATGGCAGCATGCAGGCAGATATGAAGCTGGAGAGGAGCCTAAGTTCTACATCTTGATCCAAAGGCAGCAGCAGGAGGGTCTCTTTTACATGGGGTTGAGCTTGAACTCTAGGGGCTGCCCTCGAAGCCCGCCTACACAGTAACATGCTTCCTTGAGAAAAGGCCAAACCTTTAATAGTGTCACTTTCCATGGGCCAAGCATTGTCAAACGACCACAACCTTCCACTGAAAGCTGCCCCAGCTGTTGAGACAGCTTCTTAGGTTTGCCTATTGCATATTAAAACCTCCTCACACCCTGTCCCCCATCCCCACCCTGATGCCTCCAGGATAGCTTTATCCCTCAAGGCATGCCCACTAGGCAGATGGTGTCAAACCACAAACTTGGCATGGTAGAGTTCAGAGTGCTATCTCCGATGCATGGGGCAGGTGTGTGTGTGTGTGTGTGTGTGTGTGTGTGTGTGTGTGTGTGTGTACAGGCAAGGCAGGCACAGGTGGGATCCCCCAGCCCCTTGTGAAAAGCCCAAGTGAGAATTTGTCAGGTAGGTCACAGTCTGGTGGCAGCCCCTGCAACATCTCATTTCCAAAATGTCCACTGCCAGGCCCTAGCTGTGGTCAGGGGAGTGTTCATACAACAGGACAAGCCTCGGGTTGTTGCTGAGCAGAGGTTAATATCTCTCAGGAGCAAGGACAAGCATGCGTGAAAGCTCTGTACCTCCAGCGATGGTGGGCAGCAGGGTCTAGGATACACTGGGTGTATCTCTGCTTCGACCTTGTGCTCATTTTCAGGGAGATCTATTTCTGGCAAGCAATATTGGTCTTTTAGTTACAATATGATGTAAAGTTTCCTTTTGAGATACTCTTATTTAATCTAAAAAAAGGAAATATTTAAGTAAATAAAAATAGACATGGCACACAGAAGTTTGCCCAGCTCTTGTGGCTGGCTTGCAAATGACTTCAGTTTCTGTGGCCTAATTTAGAAAAATGCTTCCTCTATGTATTCATTGACTCAACAAATATTTATTGAACACCTACTGGGTGTGAGACACTGGGGGAGGACTAAACGAAGACACCAGAGTCGGGAGATTCCATTCAGGAATCAAGGGCCTGAGTGGACAACTCACCCACACACCACATAAAGAAAGAAAACCGAGACTTGATCCTGAGAGCACTGGGGAGCTGCTGGGACGTAAGATCAAGTGTGTGGAGGCTAAGGCTGGCCCATGTACAGGATGAAGTAAAGGGAGAGAAGACTGGAAGCCAACAGCCCGGGGGATGGGGGTGGGGTACAGATTTGTGATAGGTGTAAGGGCTGGAAGGACTGGTACCTAGCTGAGTTCCTAGCACAAAGTAGGCACTCAATACATGGCTGGAACTATTGTTGTTACTATTATTAAAATCTCCTCTCTTCCTTAACTTGGAGAATTAATTAAGTCTTAGTTCCATGAATCATCAAACCAGAAGCAGTTTGTGGATATTATTAGTTAGACCATTTGATAGATGAGTTGAGACCTCAGAAGGGGACAGTGGCTCAGCTTAAGACACCTAGCTGTCTAGTGGCAAAGCCAGGGAGACATGATTACCTGCTGCATGTCCAAGTGCTTGCTGCATGGGATACATGATAGCACTGAAACATAGGAAAATAGAGACACAGAGATGTTGTGTACTTTGCTCAGAGACACACAGTAGGAGAGTTGCAGGGCTGGGGTCCCAGTTCAGACCTGCCTATCTCTAAGGTCAGTAACTCTTGATCTTATCCCTCAAGTTGGTTTTTTTTTTTAATCCTTGACAGGTGCTCACCAGATCATGGCACCACTATGAAATAAGACCCAATGCAGTAGTCAGAATGTCTAGAACTGCCACTAAGCTGCTGTGTGACCTTGAACAAGTCGTTTCCCTCCCTAAGCCCATTCCCTCCTCTGTGAACAGAAGGCATCTCAAGCCACGAGGCTGCTACACACTGATGATGCTATGCTCTGGGGTCTACTGTCCTCTCCTAAGTACAGGCTCACTGCTCAGGACCCTTATCTGCTGCTGCTCAAGCTGACTTTGTCTCCATGACAACATCCAGTCTTGCTGAAAGTGTAGCAAGATGGAGAATCTCCCACCAACTCAGTAAAATCCCTGCTGTGGGCAAACAGTCCTTTGCCTGTTGTGTTTGATTTCCAGAAGGACTGTGGGTACCTTATCTACACCCTGGACATGGGCCTAGGATTTCACCACCAGCGAGTCTTGAGGGCACAGGATGATCCCAGAGTTGGGGATGTCTCATTTAAGAGTCCAGGGGATGAGTGGATTGCTCACTCACCACTTTAGAGAACTGAGACTTGATCCTGAGGGTACAGGGGAGCCACCATATGCTCAGGAAAGCAAGACAGGGCTGAAGACCCTGAGGGAGGTACTAAGACATGTGGTCATCTTGTTATTCTGTCCCCAAGTCACACCGGAGTATATCACCACGGGCTGTGGCTCCACCGCAGAACATTCAAATATGTGTGCCTTTCTCACTTGCAGGGATCAGTAAATGGTCACCCCAGCGTACCAGGGTGACCACAAGGAGCAAATCCACAAGGGTGGTTGAACAGCACTCCAGGGATGGCTAGATAACACCCCAATACAAAGTCCCGAGGTTCTCTGCTGGCCGTGAGGCTAGCCAACCTTAGGAAGGGGTCTAACCTTTCTTAGCCTCAATTTTCTCATGTGTAAGATGGAAATGAGACTAGGATTTTTCTCACAGATCCACCAGGAGAGATCCAGAGAACGACCTTTATTACCTACTGCTGTTGGCAAGCTCTGCCTTCCCAGGATGGGCCAAGGTCAGTCTGAAGTGCAACCACCTCCAAGAAGCCTGCCTGATTTATTCCAACCTGCACATGATTTCATCTCTGCTGGGGTTCCCAGACAATGCTCATTCCTGTTTTCATCACTCACCTCTTTGTGGGAAAAGGGAGAGTGGTTCCTTGGAGCCTGCACACAGTGGGACAAATACTGTTGACCGATATGTCTCCTCCTGGTGCAAGGTAGCTGGGACCCTTCTATCCCCTCACATATGTTCTGCCTGCATCTGGTCTATGGCATCATTTTCAAGGTCTTTCAAAAGACACCTCCAGGGTTCTTGCACATTCGGTTCCTCTACCGGAGACGCTGTTCCTGCGTTGTGCTCTCTCGGGGAGCTCTCCTGTAGGGTTGCGCTGAATGCACAGGGTCAGTCCCATCTCACCCCCAGTTGACACTGAGCTCTGGGACAGAACAGGGCTGACAAGGTGGACAGAGTGGATTCTTACCCCAGTAGGCCAGGCAGGAACCACACAGCCTGAAGGAAGACCTTTGCACACGATATAACCACAGAAAGTATTTATTGAGCAATCACTTAGTGCCAGAACCCTCAATGCCAACAGAGCCCTATAAACACTTCAGCACAGGAGAATGTAGGTCCCTTTACAGATAAGGCTAAGAGACAAAGTAAGCTGCCCACCATGGTTACACGGTCCACATGTTCTCCTTTGACCCTTGGCAAGCCTGTTACTCTCTAGAAAACCACTGTTTGCAAATGACACTCATTTCTTAGAGCTGCTGCCTCGTGGCCTGAGAAATGGGATGAGATGGAGACTCAGGCGACAGGTCTAAGGGAAGCTTCAGGAGAGTGTGCCCTAGGCAAGACTGGCACACACTGACTCCTGCTGAGTCACAGAGAACAGACATTATGGAGAACTCCCCATGGGAAGATGGTTCCAGTAGCCTCACTGATAGGCCTTGCAGGTTGTACTTGCTTTCCAACCAGCCAAGAAGGTAGGAATGATGCCTGGTCTTATGTTATGTGAGACACAGAGTGGGCAGATGCTTTACCCAGGTACACACCTGGAAGTGTGGGAGCTGGGGGTGGGTGCCTAACCATTGTGCTTATACATCCTGAGAGTGTGCCTTCGTGCGTCTGGTGCCATGCCTAGGCAAAGGGTGCCTGAGAGGGTCATACACAGGGACATGCCAAGTGGACCAGGAAATGTGGGAAATCACATGGCTCCTTACAAGCTCCATCGCAGGCCCCATCTCCCCAGAATCTGAGTGTAGACCACTCTATTACTTTTGTTGCTCTGACAAATACCTGATAAAAATCAATTTAGAGTAGGAGAGGTCTATTTTCGCTTGAGGTCTGAGGGCGCAACTTGTCACAACAGGGTAGCCATGCTGGAGGAATGTAAAGCAGTCGGTCACATGGCAGACCCCATCCTACGGAATGACACCGTCATTTAGAGTGGGTCTCTCAGTGAACCTAATCTAGATCGTCTCACAGATGTGCTAGATGCTTATCTCTTCTTCACACTGGATCCTGTCAAGCTGACAATCAGTACTGGCCATCACATCCACCCGCCTGAATCCAGAGCCCAGGATTGTATCCAGTCCCCTTTGAGTACAAACACATTCATCCTACACAGGACTGCCTGAGAGGCGCCCCCTTGCTGCGGTTGGGTACAGCAGGCTTCGTAAACTCTCTCTGCAGTCCAAGGTATCTAAAATGGGCATGCACATCAAACACTGACTGGCAAATCATAAAGAAATCTGTGTTGGGACAGTTCTTTGTTATACATACAAGCTTCCCATTAAGGTGGACGCGAATCTGCACACTAATGAGGTGGGTTTGTTTATTTCGTAGAAAGATTAAATCTTGGCTGAATGATTGAAACTGCTGAGAACGCCGCCAGAGCGGAGAAACTGTCTCAAAGGCAGAGGCGCATTTAAGGCCATTTCTGAAATCATCAGAAAGTCTGTCCCAGTCCTAAGCCCAAAGTCACCGAACCAGATTTTGTGAATCTCAAATAGCAGTTTTAAAAATCCAACACTCTGGACTGGGGAGATGGCCTGGTGGGTAAGAATGCTTGCTCTGTAAGCACAAGGACCCCAGTGTGAATCTCCAACCCCCACATGAAAACAGGCTAACAACAAAACTATGGCTGCATTGGAAGGCAGCTCCCAAGAGGCACTGGGGCATTTGTGTAGTGACTCCCACAGGACGACAGCTTTTGGGGTCCTGGAAACACTCCCAGATGTCCAGATGACAATAATGGTTGGGGGAGGCAGGCCAAGCAAAGCACCTGGGAAAGGTCAGGCCTGGGTTATGAGTGCCACATTGTGTCCTTGCCGGTGGAGAAGATGAGGCTGTGTGCTCCTCAGAAGTCAGAGTGATACAGCACCTGAGATGGCAGCTTCCAGTCAGGAAGGGGTTATTCTGCCTCCTGGATTCAGGCCAAGGCCACTTGTCTTCTGTTGCTTTCAGGACTTTGGTGAGGCAGCTCATCACCTCCGAGTTCATGCTGTGGAGTAAAGCTACTCACCCGACAGCAGTGAGGAGGGGAGGGGAGAGCAAAGGAGGGGAGGGGAGAGGAGGGGAAAGGAGGAGAGAAGAGAAGAAGGGAGAGGAGGAGAAGGGAGGGGAGAGGAGAAGAGGGAAAGAGAAAGGAAGGGATAGAAAAATAAGGTGGAGAAGGGAGGAGAGAGGAGAGGAGAGGAAGAGAGGGGAGAGGAGGGGAAGGAAGGGGAAGGGAGAGGAAGGGAGGGAGAGGTAGGGAAGGGAGGGGAGGGGAGAGGAGAAGAGAGGAGGGAAAAGAAGAAGATGGAAAAATAAGGTGGGGGAGGAAAAAGGAGAGGAGGGGAAGGGAAGGGAGAGGAGGGGAGGGGAAGGAGAAGAGGGAAAGAAAAAGAGGGAGGGAGGGTGGGAGAGAAAGAGAGTGGGTGAAGAACCAACATATATGGTCCATCCAATGGGTCCATCCCTGGACCCACCGTGCCTCAGGGACAGAAGACCTTCGACTACCTGGGATCCACCTCCTAAAGGCTGCCGCACCTCCACAAAGCACTCAGCTAGTAATCCAGCCTTTAGCACGAAGCATCCAATCCACAGCCCAGGAGCACAAAGGCAGCTGAGGAGTGCATGGGCCATGCACTCTCAGTGTGCTCATTTTCTACAATCGCTGCCTCCTGGAGTTGTAGGCGATGGCACACTGGGGTGAGAATTCTGACCTGGGAGTTGGCTTTCTTCCAGGGCCTTCCTAGAGGGGCCTGCACTCCTCCCTCTATCAGCGCAGGCTCAGGCGTGACTACCCCGGGGAGGTGGTGGCAGGTGGAAACCTGGCATGAAGTGGACTGCAGTCAGGGATGTGACCCATAACTCCCATATCTCAGGCAGTCCAGAGGCAGCCAGCTCTTCCCACTTTAATTAGCCATTAGAGTGACAGCTAATCACAGCCTCCTTATTTATGAGATAAACCACGCATTCAGCATATTTCCTCAAAACGGAAGCTATTGACAGTCCTAGAACAGCTCCCGAGAGGGAAAGCCCACGGTTAATGGAGCCTTTAGAGACAATGAGCAATCAACAGGGTTGGGACCCGCCACATGGGCCTTCTGATGGGAGGATAAAGGGATTGGGGCTGGGGGTGGGACCAGAAGAGGAGCAGGCATGTTTGTGAGGGAGAAGCAACTCAGTTTTGGAGGGATGAGGCTAGAGAGGTGTAGGCAGATGGAGGTGGCGGGGAGCAGGAGCCCTGGGGGAGGAGCCTTGCACCTGTTTGTCCCCCACACTACCACTGCTTCCTCTCCACCCTCTCCCACCCCCACCCTTGCTCCTGCTCGAACTTTGCTTTCCTTTCTCTCTTCCTGGCCCTCTTTCCTTCCCCTTCACCTCCCCTCTTTAAACTTCTATCTGTTCCTTAGGCAGGAGTACAGCATTTAAGACAGACATTGCTTTTCTGTGTCTGTGCGTGTGCACATGCAGGTGTGTGCACATGTGGCAGACAGAGGCTCATGTGCTGTGTCTTCCTCTTATTTATTTCCTTTGAGGCAGCATGTCTCCCTGAACCTAGAGCTCAGGGGATGCCCCTGTCTCTGCTTCCACGCAGCACCAGAGTTGCAGACTCATGCCACCACACTCCATTTTTATGTAGGTGCTAGAGATCTGAGTTCAGGCCCCCATACTTGCTTAGCAACATTCTCCCTGCAGACCGGTCTTCTGTGAGCCCCAAGCAGTCCCTTTGATTGTCACACTTAATCCTTTGCCTTTCTGCTCCCTTGACACAGAGAACCACCAGGAACAGCTGGATGCAGGCCCTTCCAGAATGTTCTTTTCATTTGTGTATGTTTCTATATTTCCAGAAACCATGTAAGAAGGTTCCATCATAGGGGAGGATGAAAGAACCCATTTTTCTTTCTCAACTTGACTCACTGGGAGCTCCCTGGGAGTCAGGGCGTTTCTCTGAGGGGACATCTAGAGAGGTTTAACCAAGGAGGAAAAATAACATCCACCCTGGATCTGAGCTGCACCATCCCATGACGTGAGGTGTCCTATTAAATAAGGGGGAAAGCCATTTGCTGAGCGCTGGAATTCATCTCTCTCTCTCCTTCCTAATTGTGGATGCCTTGTGACCAGCTGCTTCCCACTCATGGGCTATACCTTCCCACCATGCTTGCTGCCCCTCAAACCACAACCCTAGTCCTCAGCTCGCATTTGTGGGATATTTGTCTCAGCACTAAGAAAAGTCACCAACACAGGAAACCTTACTTGGGGTCTCAGTACATCAGTGGCGGAGGGCGGGACAACCCGCACCTTTGTGAGCAGGAAGCAGAGAGAGGATGCTGCCTGCTGCTGTTGGGTTTAGTCTTACCTCCTTCCTTACTCCTTTCTGGCCCCCAGTCCATGGATGATGTGATTGTCCCACCTTAGTTGGTCCCTCTGGAACCTCTGGCATGCCTAGGGCCATCTCTCGAGTTCCCTCAGACCCCATCCTGAAACGCCCCTGGGAGTGGATGCCAGAGTGTGCCATCAACCTGCAGTTGCTTCCCGCTCTGGAGTGAGAGTGAGCTTTGGACGAGTCTTTGCCGAGGTCTCGCCGTGAAGCTGCAGGGAAATTAAAAGCTGTGAACACCAGTCAGGCAGTCCAGCCGGAGCTCCCTCAGGGGCCCACTCAACGGAGCGGGAGCCAGAGCTGATATGGAGCCGAGTGTCCAGCCCGGGACTCTGGCCAAACCCCACAGATGGCCGCTGGCTGCAGAATCGGGCACCGGAGGAAGGCCCATCTGCAAAATGCTTACTCTGTCTCTGAGTGAGACAGAGGAGGGGTTTGGAGACCAGTCCAAAGGGGCTGCGAGGGGCTGGAGCAAGAGACAGGGGTTGAGGGAATTCCTCCCTAGGAGCTCAGTTCTGATACTCTATCTCTGAAGCAGTGGGCATTGGAGGAGGCAGGGTGTGCGTTCAAGATGAAATAAATGGCCATAAACACTCCTGTGCTATATTATGTATACCCTCCCCATCCCAACTTTCTTATTTCAGGTCCAAGGTATGTCCGTAGATATGCCCAACCTGTTCCTACCCCAGGGCCTTTGCACAGGCAGCCCCCACTCCAAATCCCCTCCTCATTGTTCAAATCTCAGCACCCTTGTCACCAGCCTTCTCTGATCCCCTGCCCCCTCTCCCATGGCTGACTTCTAGAAATGAAACTGAGTGACTAGTGACTGGGAACTACAGGACAGATTAGAATCTTTGTGATGTGAAGATTGGTAGGGTAGTGCCTCTAGGGGCCACAGACAGGAGTCCCACTGTGAGCTTGAGGTGGGAGGCTTTCCAGAGGAGGAGGTCAGATGGTCAGGAGTGAGCCAGAGAAAGTGGGAAGGGGAGGGATTCCGGTAGGTAACAGGGCGTACACAAAGGGTCCAAGGAGGAGGGTGAGCTGTGGGTGCCCAGAAATAGAAGTAGGGGTGGGGAGAGGAGAGAACTTCTCAGGTAGTAGCTTAGAGCTAAAAGTGTGTGTATGCATGTGTGTGTATGCGTGTACGTGTGTGTGCTTATATGTGTGTGTACATGTGCACACGTGTGTGTGTATGTGCATGTATGTGTGTGTGTGTGTGTTTGTGTGTGTGTGTGTGTGTGTGTGTGTGTGTGTGTGTGTGCATGTGTGTGTGTAAACCATGACAACCAGCTGACTTGGATGGCCAGTTTTGAAGATGTGCTAGGGTCAGAAGGTAAGGCCAGAGTCCTATTCCAGGGACAGGTCACTTCGCCCAGAGGCCAGGGAGGAAGACAAGAAACCTAGATTCCTGCCCCACTTCCCTAGGTCCTCAGCTGGAGTGCCATGCCTGGCTCTTCCAGGCATGCATGCTAAGAGGTTTCTCAGAATAGGACACCTATGTGGCCTGGTCTCAGCCTGAGTCCTCCCTGTGTAAGCAGCTAGCAGTCTCCTCACCTGCCTCTTAGGTTTAATGGTGATTCATTGAGACATGCATGATCAATGAGATGCCAGCTCAGAGGAGAGGAAAGCTGGTGGTGGTTTGGGAGAGTCCAGAACGTCTGGAGCATCCCCAAGTCTTCTCTGGAGTGGACCTATCCTCTACCTGCTGGAGGCTTCTCCCTCAGAGCATCTGCCACAGAGACATTTCTGAGCCCTGGACAGGACCCACACTGGAGCCAGCAGCCAAAGACACAAAACCCCACAGCCATAGCTCAAGGCCAGGTGGATCCGGAGTAGCGTGGAAGGAGACAGATGGTCCCAAATGAGGGGCAAATGAAGCTGCTAAGTGGCCCGCTGGGAATGAGTGCCCTGCCTTCCCTCCACAAGGCCCCTTCTTTCCTGCAGAAGGGCTTGTGCAGTTTGGCCGGGGCTGGGAATGAGCTTGTGCCCTTTGTACCTGCACATGCACATTGCCACACGAACTCTCTGCCCGCCCAGTTCTAGTCACCCCTGCACTCACGTCTGTCCATCCTCAGGCTCATCCACGCTTTCATACACATGTCCATGATAGGCCAGCCTACAGAGGGTATGCTGCAATTCCCCACAAGGGATGTGTTCCCAAACCAAAGAGGCAGGAGACAGCAGGCTGTCGGATCTCCTCTTACAGCAATGTGCAGGGAGTACCCCATCCCCGGAGATGCTCCTGTTTGATTGGTGTCTGATTTACAGTAAGCCAGGCAGTGCACTTCAAACTTGTCCACAGCCTCCTCTGAATCCCCAGGGAGGATCCCATTTTCCCACCTGCTGGTGCTGGCTCCAGAGAGCTGTGTGTCTCTTCTGGCTGGAGCTTTAAGAGCTTGCTCTGCCATGTGCTCTTCACTCTCTACCATGTGACCTTCAGAAGGGTCAGCCATTGACTCTGGGTCCCAAGAGGTACTCTGCAGGGAGCAGAGTCTTAGGAGGCTTGTACATTCACTGGGGTGGCACCAAGGATTCAGTCTAGGTGTTGAGCATCTCTGAGCAGGGTGCTGTTTGTTACTGCAGCTGAACCCAGCCATAGCACACACACACACACACACACACACACGTGCGTGTATATATACATATATAAAACAGTTACCACCTGATCACCTCACCTCACACTCTACATACACCAGCCTCTTCAAAACCCACACCCACACATCAGCTATGCGCACTCATTGAACCACTGGCGTGTTACTGTGACAGGTGGAGCTCTTTTGATAAGGACCTGGGTAGTAGGGTCACAGGGTGGTGGGACACAGCTCTGTTCACTCCATGGTACTACAGTGGGGTGGCTTCATGTTAATTGTTCACTTGTCAAGGCCTCAGCCTCAACCTTGGCTGGGTAGGGAGGCTCTGAGGCCAAGAGAAGTGGCCGAGTTCAGAGTCAGGAAGCTTGGCCTCAAAGCTTCCCATGGCTGCGTGACATTCCTCCATCTGTCCACTTTCTGGATAGGAATGGCTTTGAATTCTGGAAGGGTGACTGGTCACATATGGAGGACAGTTGAAAGACCATAGCTTGGGGACAGTGCTGGCTGTCCATCCATGCTGAGTGTTCATTCATATCAACTGTAGTCTAAGTTCCTGTGGGTACCTTCCCAGCTTGAAAAGTCTATGCAGGATGTGGGTGCAGGAAACACCACAGTGCCTCCTCCAGAACCCAGGACAAGAGGGGTCTGTGGGATCACAGGGATGCCAAGGGCAACTGGTCACCTCAAGGGAGTTGGAGAAGGATCCCTATGGTGCATGTAGTCTTTTGAAATGGGTTTATCTATTGCTGAGGTCATAGTCTTTAACTGCTTCCTTTTCTAGTGGTGGCATCCAGGATACTAGATTTAACCTGGCTAGGCCTTGGTTTACTCATCTGTGAAATGGGCATGGCCATTCTGCATCATCCTGAGGATGAGATTCTGTGGTAGCAGTTGCTGCCCTTCAGTGTGAAGCGTGACTGGGCACTGATCCAGAGTGACCCACCCTAGTGACAAGGGATCAGCCCCTCCTGACGACTCTCAACACTGGCTTTGCTTTCCTGGGGGAGCCGTTGCCTTGTCATTGGGCCTAGGTCCACCCAATGCACCTGAATGTCCCATTTGCTTGCTCAGCGGCCCAGCCTGCTCTCCCTTTTCTGGGATCCAGATGATCCCCTGATCCCCATTTCCCTTGTCCAGCTTCCCCTGTCAGAACATTCTACTGCTGGAATGATGGCTGCCCTCTCCCTGTACTCTGCTCCAATGGAGGAGGGTAATGAAGTTCAGACAACTCACGCTGGTTTTGAGGAAGAGCCTGAGGTGAAGTTTACCAGTGGGGAATTAGTGCTCAAGAGCTGAGGTCAGCACTGGGTCAGTGCTGCTGACCCAGTGGCAGGGCAGGCTGAGACCACAGGGGGAGGGGAGGGACAGAGATTTAGGCACATCCTCTCTGTTTCTCCTGTCCCAGTCTCCCAGCGCCTCCCAGACACACTGTGACATCTCCTCTCCTGGGATTTAGCCCAGCCACTCCTTCCCTTTCCAGGAATGCTCAGGACTCTCTTCTTGGTCAGAGCAAACTCCTAATTATCCTTCAAAGCCCAACTAAATGCCCACTCCAAATCCTCTAACCAGCCCTGTATGCGTTTCACTGAATTCTGAAAATGCTTCCTCCGAGTGTTTCTTGCCATTTCTGGATCTAGTGAGGGGTGGGGGTGGGGGTGGGGGGATGGACACATCTGCACTTCCCATCTCTAGTCTGGCTGAGAGCCTCCCAAAGGCCATATTCACTGTAGTTGCCCAGGGGCAGGTGACACACCCTTTGTAAGTCTCACTTTCACAGCTGCAAAGAAGGGTTATTGATAGGGTCCATGTCTAGGGCAGCGGTGGGTTGAAGACATGTGGTCTTCATGTGATCAAACAACCGGTCTTGTCCCAGATGATAGTTCCAGTTCTACCCTCTACCTTCATTCTCTGTCCCCCACCCCCACCCCTACCCCCTTCACTTTTCTCTTGGGAGCATTGTGCAGTTCTGGGTCTGGGAGCCAACGTTCTTTTCAAGTATGTCAGACTTGTTCAGCAACCCCGTGGCCCCCTTTGGAGTTGAGGGAGGCTCCCTGGAGGCTTGCTATTGTTTCAGCATCTCTCTCCCTCTCCCTCTCCCTCTCCCTCTCCCTCTCCCTCTCCCTCTCCCTCTCTCCCTCTCTCTCTCCCTCTCCCTCTCTCCCTCTCTCTCTCTCTCTCTCTCTCTCTCTCTCCTGCTGGGTCAGAGCAGGAGGCCTGGCCCACTGCTGTGGGCTGGAGGAAGATGAGACAGTTTCTGTGATGTCTTGGCCTCTTGAACCTGTTCTCTGTAAAAGCAGTTGTCACTGACCTTAACCGGACTCCCCACCTGGCTGGCCTTTCAAGTCTGTGATTAAATAGCACTGGGTTGTGTTGGCTGGGCTGAGAGCATGGCGAGGGTGGGGGTAGGAGGGTGACTGAGACCTTCAGTTTCCTACCAGGTCCAGCCTGTGTGATGGGTCCCTGTGTCCCACTGGCCTGTGCCCCTCTCCTGCTTCCTGACATTCCTATGAATGTAAATGGTTAAGACTTATCTGTGAAAGCAGTAAAAAGGCTTATCCATCCATCCATTGAGTCACTCCCTGGTTCTTCAGTTTTCTCATTCATTCATTCATTCATACCTCATTAATTCACTAATTTCTTCCCTCATCATTCCCTCCCTCATTCACACATCCATTCTTCATTCATTCATCCATCCATCCATCCATCCATCCATTCACCCCTCCCCTCATTCAGTCATTCACATCTTACTTTCTCCTCTTCTAACCTGGTTACCACCATTAGACCACACAGATCCCTCCAGTCTCGTCCCCTCTAAGTCTAGATATAAACGGTGCCACCTCTGGCATCCTTTTCTGACCCCTGTTACGCCATGGCCCTTATACATACCCATACCCTTTATTTTAAAGAATCTTACTATGTAACTCTAGCTGACATGGAGCTCGCCCTGTAGACCAGGGTGGCCTTGAACTCGCAGAGAGGCACTTGCCACTGCTTCTTGAGTGCTGGAATTAAAGGCGTGTTCCATGACAGGCCATGTGTCAACCATGCCATGAGGGTAGCCCTCCCCCATATCCAAGTCATTAAGGCCACTAAAGGGGACCTGAGACGACAGGGGTGCTGCAGAACTATGCCAGTCCTTCAGGCTCTCTTGTCCTTTCACAAATACAACTGGGGTTAGCCAATGGAGCCTGGCCAGAGCCAAAGGTCAGGAGAAGAGTGAGTGTCCACATCCAAAGCCATCTCTACCCATCTTGATGCAGTCCCCACCCCAGGGACCTGAACACAGGCTGGCCACATTCTTTATGGCAGCCCCCTCGCTCTGCTGGGCTTCACGTTGGTCCTTCCTGATTCTAGATCCACTCCTGTTCCTTCCCTGGGCTCACAGTTGCCAGTCTCAGATGTTTGTCCCTTTCGGTTTCTGCTCCCCAATCCTATCTTTAAATGCACCTCCATCTTCGTGCCTTGCCAACTGCCTGGTCTTCCTTCTCACAGACTTCTAGAAAAGATTAAGTAAAATCCCAGAAGTAACTCACTCTCTGGAGCAGAGAGAGTACTCAGCCAAAGTGCCCCATTACCCTGGCTTATCTGCATTCAAATAGGGCTCTTAGGTACAGCCCAAAGCCACACAAGCTTTGTTTGCTGCCACAGAGACAATCAGCAAAGCTGTAGCTAGGAGCTTCTGGCTTTGAGAGTGAAACCTAGAATTTAAATTGTCCCTAAAGACCTTTTGTTTCCAACCCAAGGACTCTGAACTGCTCCCTGATTCTCATCCTGGGAATTTATCTCTCTCCATCTGGCTTATCCCCACCCCCTTCCTACATGCTCTCCAGTCAACTAGGTGGCTAAGAGGCCAACCTATCCTCCATTGGCTAAGCCCAGTTGTATTTGTGAAAGGACAAGAGAGCCTGAAGGACGACTGGCTCTTGCCAGATTCCTGAGCCACAGTTAATCGTGGAGGACTCTTGGAAGTAGAAGGTGCCCCCTTGGTCCTCCCTAATGAAATATATCCATCATCTAAAGGGCTGAACTTGGAGGGTCCAGAAAAAAGAAAAATGCTAGCCTTGTCAAAAACCATTAAGGATTTCAAGGGAAAAATAAGAGACTGATTGTCACACACTCTTGGGGCTGGCTGGTTCCCAAGACATAGATGAGGAAACCGAGGGATGGAGCAGAGCACCAGGTACCTCACCAAAGGCTCAGCTTAGGCTCATGGGGGCTCAGCTCTGCCCTTTACTGACAGACAAACAGATTTAACACAGCTAACAGTGGCAGAAGAAGGCCCATCAGGTGAGGCTGGCTTCAGCTATGCCCCATGCTGGAATTTGTCCCAAGTGTTGATCTTGTATTACACATCCCAAGCCTTGAGTCTCACTCATGTGAAATGGGTAAGGACATTTGACACAATCTGTCCCCTTCCTGGGTTGATCTGAGCATGACAGCAAGAGCTCTGGATTGAAATGCACCAAGGAGAGCTCGGCCATGGAGACCTGCTAAGAATGGTGTCTCTTGTCGGCTTCTCCCAAGACCATCCATCATAGTGACCCCTAAGCCACACTCTCACATGCTACATTGAGCGCTTGCCATGTGTTGGAAGAGGCATGTTACAATTACTCCATCATTAAGTCAGTCTAGCCATCTAGCATACAGACCAGCAAACAGGCTAAGTGGAAAACGGCCGCTGAGAAGCCCAGATCGGATGGGCAGTCTCCCAGGCTTCTCAGTCCATTGATCTGCACGGCCGGCCGTGGGGCGTGCGCCTGCTCTGAGAATTCCCTGACACATTAGGAGGTATCCTAAGCAGCAACCACCAGCCAAGCCACTTACTGGCTCCTGGTCCTCAGGAATGATTAGTTAATGGGTTGCTAAGTGCTAGAGGTAATTTGCTATACAGAAGGCAATAAATTCTCTCCACTACCTGTGTTTCCTGGAGTTGCTTCCAGAAATACAGTGAGCCTTGAGTCTTTGTTTTAGGGACAATTTCCAGGCAAATCAAGGCTTTTGTCACTGCCCTGGACTAACCCTCAGCTGCACCACATGGGTAAAGAGCCAGACTAGACTGCTAGCCCATCACATTGGGTGAAGGGCCAGGCTGGACCCCCAACCCCACCACATGAGTGAAGGGCCAGGCTGGTTTTGTGTCTGCCGCTCCATGTTGTTGGTACCTTGTTGGTCCCTTGGTTAGGGGGATGAGGTTCCGGTTCCTAAGAGTCTCAGGACTCAGCCAGAGCCTCCTCCTCACTTGAGACTCTCCCTCCCAGCCCTTTACCGTGGCTTCATCGGCCAGAACTTTTCTGCTTAGACCCAGACAGTGATTCCTCCGTGCGCGTGGTTAATGTCTACCTTTGTATCCATCTCACGGGATCGTGGATCTGACAGCTCTTGTCTGCTTGGATCCAAATGGTGACATGAAAGGTGTGACAGATGATTCTTATCAACTTCCAGAGCCCTCTGGGTGCCTGCCAGACATGTGTGACTTAGAATTAAGTTCTTATCTTACTTTGGCAACCCGGGCAGCCAATCTCTACAGGAGTGGGAAGAGAGCTGAGGGAACTGTGGGTGAGGGGCGCACTCTGAGAACTTCAAGTTCAACCCCCCTCCTTTTGCCAAGAATGACTGGCTCCCTGGCTGTCTTCCCAGCAGGTGTTCAGTAAATGCATATCAAAGGGCCAGACTGGAAAACCGCCAATTGTGCATTTTACACAGAATCATAGGTACTAGGCTCTTACAACTGGATCACTCCAAACACACACTGCTCGCTCCTCTTCCTCTGACCTGGTGACCCCAACCTCCCAACTCTGTATCACAGTTGACCTTTACCACCCTGTAACCCCCATATTGAGCCAGAAATCTTGGCCCTTTTAATTTCTGATTATGCTAATTAACTAGGTTTTTTGTTGTTGTTGTTTAAAGGAGACAATTATTGCCTTCAGTTTGACAGTTTCTAACGTCATTAGCACGCACAGCTGCCAGTACCACAGTGCTATTAGTCACCTGAATTGCTCCAGAAAGACAATTACTGTCTTCAGGCTGTGTCCCAGCATTTTGCTGTCTGGGGACAAGAGGTGATAGGGATAGGGGTCTTAGCAATCTCTGCAATGAGCAGGAATCACTGGAGGAGCAAGGCTGCAGCCACTGGCTCCGGCTGCTACAGTTGGAGTGGGCAGCCACAGAAGAGAGGGACAGCTGTGACTACCGCCTTGGGAATCAGAGGGCTATAGTGGCCTCCGGAGACTTGTAATCTCAGAGCAGGCCATGGCACTCACCTTTGGTCCCAGGTAGAGAAGGACCTAGGCCAAGGTTGGCCACCATGTCAGTGGGCCTCACTTCTCTAGCCACCTTGCTTCTCACAATCCAAAAGTGTAGCACACCTGGAATCCATCTTTCTCTCTTTTGGGTTGCTGGGATCTTAAGACTAAGTATCTCCACAGTTATAGCCTGTTTCTGTCCTGCTGGATGTAAGTGCCCCCCCCCCTTCCACCTCTGTCTCCTACTTTTCTTTAAGATAAGATAGCCCAGGCTGGCCTAGAACTCATGATCTTCCCGCCTCTGCCTCCAGAAGGCTGAGATTACAGGCATGCATAACCATGGCCGGCAGCATATCTTAACTCTTGATAAATATATTTCTCTTTTTCACACTGTCACCAGTTAGCTATGCCTGTGACATTAATAACCCACAGAGGGAGTTCACGCGCCTACAACTGCCAGGAATACCCTCTATTTGAGGGGCTGGGAGGGGCCATCCTCAATTATCTACTGAGTTGGGGTACACATGGAGAGGATGTGGGAGATGCTGCCTTCCCCCTCACAGAGCCAAGCACAGAGGGCTGACTGTACCATTTGAAGGACAGCCATGCAGAGAGGTGGGGTCTGGCCTTGTGTCTCTGGCTCCCATCTCAGACATAGCTATAACTTGTTAGGAAACCAGTTCCCTATGTTAAGAACTCTGCTGAGAATGTTCACTTGCTTTGTGTCCTGACGCCTGTAGAGTCCCCCTGAGATGGGATCACTGTCCTGGTTTGGAGGTGATGAGATGTGGAACTCTTCGGTCGCTTCTCAAGTTTGTGTGTAGCAGACCTGGGTCTCCAGCTCCAAGACTCCGTGAGCTCTCTCTTCACTCACTCCACTGCCTGGTCTATACACTGGGTCCAGGACGAGGGCCCAGCAGTAAAGTGCTTGCTGTGTGAACATGAGTAAGGGTCTGAGACTGTGTAGATGGTAGGTGGGTGTGGCAAAGACCATCGATCTTCACAGCAAGTCAGCCAGTTAAACTGTGTGAATCAGCAAGCCCCTGGTTCAAATGAGAGATGCTGTTTGATAAGGTGTATAAGGTGGAGAGAAATAAGGAAGGCAGCCATAGTCAGCTTCTAGTCTCCATCCACAAGCAGAGTCAACTGCACATACACATGCCACTCCGTCAGGGTGGTACCCAGGCTGGGATGCCTGGCAGGCACAAGGTGTGAGCAGTTGAGAACATAGAAGCACCTGACAGACACCCTCCCCAGCGAGGGGTACTCAGCATCTAGTACCCTTCTTCAGACCTGTCCTGGGCAGAACGACAGGACTGAGCTAGGAGTCTCCATGCAGGCTCCCTGCACAGAGTTCAGTTTTGACCTATCACGGGGTCACCTGCCCCCTGTCAATAAGCTCACCTGGGGGCTGGAGCCCATGTGACTTCTTCCCTGTTAGCCCCCAGTGTCCACAGTCACACAGAGCTTCAGCTGACATACAGTGGATGACTTCCTGCACCATCCCAATGGCCATTGCTGTCTGGAGCTCTCCCATGAGGCTTCGTGTTAAACCCATGAGTGTTGAGGACCAAGGAGACCCAAGAGGTAAATGTCTCTCTCTTTCTTAGATGAGAAGTTTAGTCACTTGCTCTTCCATGGCACAGGGAAGCGGGGCAGAGCCAGGGTCTTAGGGGAGGTTTGGCTGACTCTGAAACAGTTATGGGGGGGGGCAGTTTCTAGTGGCCCTCGGCAAGCACAGGCAACGGCTGCTTTACTAAACCTTCTTAACAGCCCATCTTGTGAACAAGAAAACAGGCCCAGAAGAAATGAATCCAGTTCCAGAAGCCACAGAGCCCGGAGTGGAGGCGCACACCCTGCTTCCCTAAGACATGCTTTTTCATTCTACCTGCTGTACCACGTCACTGGCAAGAGACCTCAGAGGAAAAAAAACAGGGCAAGCAGGGGCGGAGAGAATTGGAGATGACAGCCTGTGGCCGCAGGCCTGTGGGCAGCAGGGACTAGAAGTGGGTTGGCATCCAGGCCAGCGATGACCCACTTTGGGGCTCCTTCTCTGTCTGTGTCTTCCTCAGACCCCTCCCACTTCCCCATATGGACTTGGTGAGGGGCTGTTGTGCCCCATCCCCCTCTCACAAAGGAGCTGGGGACAGTGGCAGTCCTGTCTCTCTGCCTCTGCTAGCGGGGAAGCACGTGCTTGGGCTCCTCAGCTGTGCCAGGGAGACCTGCCTGAGAGATTCAGGCATGCTTATCTGAGCAGGGACAAGGAGCCACTCTGCCATCCACCGGAGATGGCTAGGAGCCAATGACATGCCAGTGTTTTTTGTTTGTTTGTTTTTGTTGTTTTGTTTTGTTTTTGTCTTGCTTTTTAACACTCAGAAGGACGTTCCTCTGAGACAATGATGCCATTATTTCAATACTTGCTCTGTACCAGCAACCTGGCATTGTTTGCAAAGTTCTCTCGCAGTGGCTAGAGGTATTGAAGTTACAGTCAATTTCTTTCTAAAATTGGAGGCTCTGAGAACTCAGGGGCCTTGTCCAAAGTCACACAGTGGGTCTGATGGGCTCTAAATCCAGAATTTTCTGCTCCTGGGATTCTAGTTTCTTGCTTTGTCTTAGACGAGGCTCAGTAGAGTGGAGCAATGGCCCTCAGCCTAAAGAAGCCGGTTAGAGATGAGGGACTCCGGGAGAGGCAGAGATCTGAACCAGCAGCAGGCCAGCCAGAATTGTTGTTGTCCTTGTTAGGTTTCTGGTGGGAATCTTATTTTAAGAAGAAAGCCACATTCTGAAGGTGGAATGTGAGTTCTAGGGGGAGGCATCCTTAGTAATGGGGCTAGGTGTCTTTCTGTCCCTGTTGGAGGTGGTGGTAATACATTTCCTAGGCGAAGGACAGACTGGTAGACTTCTTGGAACCCAAGAGAATGGTTGTGTCCTGGAGACCCCACTCACCTTGAAAATGCTCTCAACTCAGTCCCCCAGGTGACAGCCTGGCTGTGCCATATACTTAGGGAGGAAGCAGGAGACATCCTCAGAGCTGTCTGACATCCTCAGCCCTGGGACCAGGGTTTCTGGTCATGGTCTCCCGACACTGACCTCCTTCTCTCTACCGATGCTGCTCAAGTCCTGAGTGTCTGTCGATCCCTCCCCCCCCCCCCACTTCTCCATATCCACCACAGCATCAGCACTGGTCTTCTCCCTCATCCCTGTACCCAACTCTCCCACCCCATCTTCTTCCTGCACTCCTGCAGGTTTCTGTGGGCTCAGTAGCTGTGGCCAGCTGCTGGGAACACAACCTCAGCTTTACCTCTTCAGTCCCAGGACACCTCAATGTCATAGCTCCCTACTCACATCAAGAGACTCATGTCCGCCTTGCTGGTCTGTATGCTTGTACACCACGGGCAGTATGAAGTGTAGTGGCTGGGTAAATGGGCTTTTCACGAGATTGTGTTCTATGAGTTGCTGGATAGTTTGAAATGAGCTCAAACCTATGCTTCCTGCTGGGTCCTCAGGCCTGTCCTGGCACACTACCAGTGGGGGAAGGAGGGCTTTGAAATGGAAGATAGAAAGGCACAGGCAACATAGTGACTAAAGCTTAAATAGAATGTGGAGAAATGGCAGACAGTGATCCTGGTGACAATCCCCAGTCACAACCACACACACACACACACACACACACACACACACACACACACACACACACACACACACACACAGGGTGGGGGAGGCTGGAAAGAAAGCCAGAGGGAAAGAGTAGGGAAAAAGCTGCCCAAGATGAAGAAGCCATGAGGCTCCTAGTGCACTGGCAAAGCTGCAGACCCCCTTTGCAGGCTGGACAAGCTTACTGAAGCCCTGACCTAGGAAATCAGCGATGACTGTCACCTGGCATCTGCTCCTGAGCTTCCAGCTGCTGCCACCCCTGAGGTACTTGCACTGTCCCTAGGCCCCCTCAGAAGCCTGGCTCTCAGGTTCACGACAAAACACTTGAATTCCTTAGTTGGGCAGGGAATGACAACACCGTCCATGAAAAGATCAAGGCAATAGAAAGATGCTATGGCCAGAATGAGCCCAAACACTGTACAAGAAAACCAGTGTGTGTGTGCACATAGCAAACATGTATGTGGTATGTGTGCAGGCATGCCTATGCGTGTGTATACATACATCTAACATGCCCATTCCACATCCCAGCTTCCTCTTCAGGTCTGAAGTGAGTTCTCTCACATCATCTCCTCCAGGCAGCCCTCCAGGGTCGCTGCCCACGACACAGGTCAGACAATGCCTCAGTGTCCTCCTGGCCCAGGCACAGTGCCTGTCTCTAGCAAAGCATAGTGTCTGGAGGAACCCAAGAGGTTCAGAGATGCCTCTGTCCCCCCATATCAGGGGCTTTAATACTCATTCTTGGGGAATCCAGGTCATGTTCACAAACACTGAGATGGGCCTCTGGGCATCTTTTCTCAGCTCCCCACTTGGCAGATAGGGATTTGAGGCTGGGGGATCCCATAATTCCCAAGCTGTATAGTCAGAGAAGGGCCCTTTAGGTGGAATCCTGTTTCTGACTAAGTCCATTACAGGATGTCCTCAGTCTACCTTCAGGTGAGCCACACAGCACTAGGCCATGGTGGACACCATTCCTTTTTGCCATTCACCCATGTGTTCAGAGCAGTTCCCTGAGTCTCCAAGCTGAGGTCCTGCCTCTAGAGAGAGCCCTGGCTTACTGTAGGTATTGATGAGGCCCCACCCCTACCTTCTGAGATAAGGGCAGTCAGAGAGGGCACTGTGCAGGACCAGCAGCTAAAGTTAGAGGTAGGATGGTGCCTCAGGTACACTGCACAGGATACCTGGGGGTCAGATAAGTCCTGGCTCCAGGGCACTGGCTCTCCCTGTGTTTCATGGGGCTGAGCCAACACTCGCTAATAGGGTATGTGTATGCAGGAAGAGCCCTTGCTAGTTCTGCTAGGGCATGTGTAGGTTCTGAGTCAGGGAAATGGAAGGGAAGGAAGTTGAGGGGAAGAGAAGACTGCTGACTCCAATCCTCCATACAGTCAGCATCAGCAGACCCCAGCTGTTGCTAGGTAACTATTTATCCTCAAGCTGGATTCCACCCTTCAGGCCAGTTTCTCTTTTCATCCTACCAATAGCCCTGTGAAATCTGCGTCTGACAATGTGCTGTCTCCTCACAGACAGAAACCATCGTCTATGCACTAGGAGACACTGGCCCACTCTGTGCCTGCTGTCCAGGAGTGCCTACACACACACACACACACACACACACACACACACACACACACACACACACACACTCACACAAACACTCACACACACCACACACACACATACAAACACTTCACACACACCACACACACTCACACATACAAACACACTTCACTCACACACACACACACACTTTACTTCAGGGAGAGCATGCTGACATCAAACCATTCCTACTGGCATGGAGCCATGCTCAAAGAGGTGAAGGGGCTTGCCTGCAACCACACAGCCATGTGGGCTCTGCTCCACTGTCACTGTAGTAATGTCTCCCTGGGCTTAGGAATTAAGGGTCAGAACAAGTTTTCCCAGGAGTCTGTCACTCTAACACTGCAGAGCTAGGATGTGTTCACTCACAGCTCTGGTGATCTTGGGCAAGTCCCTGCTTCTCACAGGGACTCTGATTCTCACTGTCTGACTTAAGGGACAGATTCTTAGTAAAGGACAAGCCAGCTGCTGCAGCCTCCCTCAGCTCATCTTCTGCTGGTACCCTCAGCAATGAGCAGCTGTTGCTTAGCAACAGAAGTAGGGGGTAGGGGTCTGCAGAATCCTGGGATCAGTATAAACCTCCTGCCTGAATTCCACATCTCAGGCATGGGCTTTGGAGACACTGTGCCAACCACAGATATAAAACCCAATGCCAGTTGATGGAGTGGGTTGGGCCTGGCCTTGCTAATGCACTGAAAGGCCCAGTCTGGCTTCTGACCATTGGTCTCTGGGTGTAGCAGGGCATTGCGTCACCCTGTCAGGCTCAGGAACTATGATATTGGGAGGACACTAGGTCAAAGGTACCTGAGAGCCTTGACCTTGAGAGCCCCTCCTCCCACCTAGGAACAGAGGGGATGGCTCAGAAGCCCCCTCTGAACCCCCAGATGTGAGTTCTTGAGCAAGGCTAGCTCCTGACATGAAAACTGGGTTTTGGGAGGAAATGAAGCACTTTATATGCCTCTGTCCCTTAAATACTCACTACAACCCTGGGAAAAGGAAACACCCAGAGAGGTTAGGTGACCTGCCTAGCATTCATTATACAGCCAGAATGAGATAGACTTGATATCTGAAATTAGGCTCATGTGGCTTCAGACCCTGAACTTACGATGCCTCTCCCAGTGTGTGTGTGTGTGTGTGTGTGTGTGTGTGTGTGTGTGTGTGTGTGTGTGTGTGTCCCCTTATGTGTGCATGTGTATGTGTGTGCATTCATGCATGCACGGGTGTGCAAGCATGTGTGTGTAAGCACATCCTGATGCCAGACATAGAAGTCAGTCTCTCGATGTCTAGGACAGAAATCTGACAGCAGTGGTTTTAACTGTGAGGAATAGCAAGGTGTTAGATGTGGGGCCCTCGTTGTACCAGGGGGAAGAAGGAAAACATGGCAACTACACAGTACGAAGGAATCAGACTGAAGCGCTTACCCAGGGCACTTTGCCCTGGCCACTATGATCTGTTTCATGATATTAGGGGAGGGGTCCTCCTTAATGTTCTGTCTCCTTCTTCAGGGGATTCTGAAATGTCTGGGTCACAGCCAAGGGCTGTGATGTGTGCATCCTGTCCCCAGGTGCAACTGTCTTGCAGTCCATTTGCAGCAATCTTCACGGGGTCTGCCTTTGCAGCCCTCTTGGGTCTGACAAGCAGATGGGAGGGAGCAATGGCTGCCAAGGGGAAGAGGATCGGATGAGGAGGAAGAGAAGACTACAGGAAGAGGAGGGGAGGAGGAGGGGGGTAAGGAAGGATATGAAGTGCTGACTAGGATAGGAGGGAGGCAAGGAAGCTGCAGGAGAGAGATAGGTGCTAGGAACACAGGGGACAGAGCAGAAGGAGGGGAAAGAGAGAGTCTCACAGACCCCATGAGCCACAGAGTGGATAAACAGGAGTTAGGGCAGTAATTGCTCCACTTCCCCACTCTGCCACGCAGATCGTACCTCATAATACAGACCTGGCCCCAGCCAAGACCTGCTGATAACAAATCTCTCAGGAAAGAACCAGAGGCTGCTTAAAAATAAATAAATAAATAAATAAATAAATAAATAAATAAATAAATACCAAAACAAAAACAAAAACAAAAAACACCCCAGGGTTTGCCAAGAACTAGCATACCCACCAAAGATATAGGGTCCAGAGCAGCCCCAAGCCAGCTGCGCCAGCCTCCATGTCCTGACTGGCAAGGTGGGCACAAATATATCTGAAAAACCGACTGGAGAGGGGTGTGTGCTCAGTCAGTAAAGAGCTGGTGGGGAGGCATGAGCCTAGAGCTCGGTCCCCAGAATCCGTGGGAAACTGGGGTGAGTGTAGCAGTGTGCGCTTGCCATCTAACAATGGGAGGTAGAAACAGGTGGATGCCAGGGGGAGTCCTGTCTCAAAGATTAGGTGAAAGGCAGGAGATGGTGGCACAGGCCTTTCATCTCAATACTCAGGAGGCAGAGGCAGAGGCAGGTGGATCTCTGTGAGTTGAAGGCCAGCCTTCGGGAAAATCCTGTCTCAAAGAAAGAAAGAAAGAAAGAAAGAAAGAGAGAGAGAGAGAGAGAGAGAGAGAGAGAGAGAGAGAGAGAGAGAGAAGGAGGGAAGGAGGGAGGAAGGGAGGGAGAGAAAGAGAGAGCGAGAGGAAGAGGAAGAGGAGGAGGAAGAAGGAAGAGGAAGAGGAAGAGGAAGAGAAAGAGAAAGAGAAAGAGAAAGAGAGAGAGAGAGAGAGAGAGAGAGAGAGAAAGAGAAAGAGAAAGAGAAAGAGAAAGAGAAAGAGAAAGAGAAAGAGGAGAAAGAGAAAGAGAAAGAGAAAGAGAAGGAGAAAGAGAAGGAGAAGGAGAAAGAGAAGGAGAAAGAGAAAGAGAAAGGAAAGACTAGGTGGAAAGTAACAGAAAGAGTTATGGAACACGGAAGGTTGATTTGTGGCTTCCATAACATACATGCATGTGTGTGCTTATACAACTTAGGAATACGCACAGTCACAGGTGCACTCACAAAAGTGACTGTGGAGTTTGCATGTGACCATGTGCTCGGGGTGTGGCCCATTGTTGAAGTATAAGGTCCAGCCCAGTGAGCCAGGTGGCCTCCTCAAGCACAGCCAGACATGGACATGTGTGAGTGTGGCTCTCTCTCTCTCTCTCTCTCTCTGTGTGTGTGTGTGTGTGTGTGTGTGTGTGTGTGTGTGTGTGTGTGTGACAAAGATAATGAATGGAAGATCCTTTTCCTTGGCCAATAGCTCAGTGCATCTTAAACCCAACATGCAAATCTCTCACTCTGTCCGCCATGCTCCCGCTCTGAAATCCAGAGGGTTTAGCAGTGGGGAGAGTGGCTCTGGAGAGAAAAGGGACTCAACAAAGTATCTTAGGAGGTGATGAGTGTGAGATGCCCCATGTGTGTCCCTTCCTTGCCTCTTCTGATGGCCCTTGGGGTAGCAGTGGGCCGTAGTGGCCAAGTGGGAGTGAACGCATCCCACGGAGGCTGGGGAGGGGGCTGGCCAAGGCACTAGCTCGCTTGCTCGGCTTGCAGTAATCAAAGCTCAATCAGCGCTCATCAATGCGTTCTTGAAATAGACCCAACTGGATGGGGGAAGCGAGTGGCGCCTCGGTTTGTATAGCAGCAATCAGAGGAAGGCAATTTTAGATCCTCGGGAACAGCAGCAGCTTTGCCCACACACGCAGGGATTCAGCAGAGATGCAGTGCTGCTCTGGAGCCCACGGCCATCTTGGAGGTTAAAAAACGCCCCACTGGGACTGCAGCTGCCCTGGCCAGGAGTGGGTTTGGGAACATGGGTCCAGCTGCACTAGGGTGGAGTCCCACATTCTCTTTCTGCTCATTGGTGGAGGTCCTACTATGTGCTGGGAGCATGGACAGCTGCTTTGTTTGTGGAAAGTGGGTTCCCTTTTGCAGAGGAGCCGATGGGGATGGAAGAGGTGGCTGTCTGGTCAAAAGTCATTTAGCTAGGGCAGGATCCTGCCTGTCTGACCCCTATAGTGGGGGCCCTTTAGTCTCTAGGAGACATTAGCCTCGGCTACCACAAAGTACCATGCTAACAGGACACCAGGCCTTGCAAAACTCCGAGGCTCAAGAGTAACCCATTTCCAGCTTGTAGATGAGGCAAAGTGAGACCTCAAGGGGTGGAAGGATTTGCTAGAGTCTGACTCCACCTGTGGCACATGATGTCACCCAACACTGACCTTTTAAGGTCTAGCTCCTCCCACCAGAAGACTGAGATCTGCTCAACTGCTCCTATCTCCAGCCCATCATCTCAGATGCTCTGCTTCCAGAGCACCAAGAAATCTTAGTCCACTTTCAAACCACACCCAGGATATACATATCCCCTCTTAGGCTGACCCCATCCTCCTCCCCCACCCCCCACCCCTCCTCTGGTTCTAGCTGTCACCTTACCTGGGGCCCCTACAGCAGCTGAGAGGTCTCATTCAAACATGAACCAGAGCCTGTGAGATGGCTCAGAAGGTAAAGGCATTTGTCACCAGGTCTGAAGACCTGAGCTTGATCGTCAGAACTTACATGGTGGAAAGAACGAACCAGCTCCTGCAAGATACCCTCTGACCTCCAAATACATGCATTGGGGCACATGTGTGCCCCTCCATCACAGACACATGTAAATGCAAATAAAGAAAAAGAGAGGAATAACTGAATACATACATACATACATACATACATACATACATACATACATACATATATACCACAGACATCAGAACTTACACCTTTTCTGTTCAACCTTCCCCTTGGTTCCTGGCTCCCTCATTTTACATTGACACTAGCCTGCCAGGCCATCCCGTTCTACCCACTGCCTCTCTCAGTTTAGCATGCCCCACTTTCCCCTAAGCACTTTGTTTTGGCTCCTTGCAGTTCTGGGACTAGTACATATAAGCTTCCACCACAGGGCCTTTGCACGTGTTGCTCTCTTCCAGTAATGCTTTTTCCCACAAGGTCATGATGTCATGACGTGATTCTCTCTCTCTCTCTCTCTCTCTTTTCCAGGGAGACCCTCCATGGATGGTCTATTTAGACCACACACACACACACACACACACACACACACACTCCTGCCATGCTCTCTGGCCTCCTTACACCTCTCACTTGCTTCGGCCCTCTCTTTACTTGACTTCATGGGATGCTCATGGTCCTGTCTCTGCCTACCAGAATGAAGTTGTATGATACAGAGGACCCAAAACTGGCATTTTCTTCATGTAGGTAGCAGCTGAATGAAGGACCAGTGATGGAGGGGAACAGACTGGGTGGGGGGCAGAGGCTGCAGGGGTTGAATCCCCCTGAGAAATGAGTAAGAGAACAGGATTGCAAGGCAGTCGGTGGTGCAAACCTTAACACTCAGTTTCTCTATCTAGTCACTGGTTAGTAACCCCATGCCCTCAGTGGATAAGGGGGTGGGGGGGGGAATGTTGGTTTTATCTGTAGAT
The DNA here is from genome assembly GCF_000001635.26 of Mus musculus. Lineage (NCBI taxonomy): Eukaryota > Metazoa > Chordata > Mammalia > Rodentia > Muridae > Mus > Mus musculus. The sequence goes on along the minus strand of NC_000072.6, from coordinate 114,253,283 downwards.
AAAACAGGCTAGCCATTGATGAAGGTTTCTTCCCTTTCTCCTCCAATAGCTGTGAGAAGCCACAATCTAGAAATAGCTACAATGCCCATAAATGCTGTCACCAGAGGAAGGGTCCTGCCTGTGACACAAAAGACAGGTCCTGCTTGGTTGCTGGCATCTTGGGGGCAGAGCTGAATTCCTGGGCTGATGAGTTTGGCGAGGGTGGGCAGCCACCCTCCTGGCTCCCTCTTCTTCCTCTCACCATCTCTTCCAACCACGTGTCTGTCTTTCCAACCCCCTCAGAACGTGTGTTTGTAGCCAGCTTCTCAGTGGCCTAGGGAGGATTTTTAAAAATAGCGTCATTGATTTCATGTTTTGGAATAAGAAAAGCAATAGACGCGTTCTGTTTAGAAAAAAAAATAATTAGATGGTACAGAAAAGAAAAATAAAAAAGAGAGGGGAATTGGCCTAAATCTTCTCCACAGAAACTTTCATCATCCCTATTTGGTATGGTGCCCCACCCCCAATCCGAGTCCTGTTCTCTGTGGCCGTCCTGTGGGCTTCCTTGTCCAGATGGGATGGGGGCCTGACTCTATGGCAGATGGATCAGAGCTGGCCAGCAGGTGTGAATCCAGCATAGTGTGGTGCAGTGTGGACAGACCCACAGGGCCACCCTGGTTCTTCAGCCTAGTCATCGCTGCATAGTCACTTCCCCACAACCTGCCTTATCAGAATACTCTCCATCGATACCTTTCCGGTTCACCTGGAGTCTTACGAAATGAATGCCACACAGCTAACTAAGGCCTGCGTCAGCTTTGTTCAGAGGGGCAAGACGACTCTGTCCAAGGCATAGCAAAGTTGAAGTGAGGAAGCCAGCCAGGTCTCTGATGGTATTAGACTTGAAGTGGGTCAGACACCTGCACTTAGCCCTTTTGTGTAGTCACTAAGACTGAACTAGACAAGTGAAATCCTTTGCCTAAGGTCACAGCCAGGGGAGAGGGTGTCTGCTGTCAGGTTGGAGGTGAAGCAGGGGAGGGTGAATTATATTCTTTTGTCAAGGGTAGCCTTTCTGTTCCTTCAGCTGGGAACCTAGATAAGACCTTAGGACAACCCCCCACCCCATCCCCAAGTCTCCTGCCCAGGTCCCTGTTTCAGGTCCCACCTTCATAGCCTGAGGTTAGCAGCAGTGCCTCCTGGTGACCTGCTACCTGCTGGTCTAAGGCCCAGATAAGGGATGGGAGAGGGTCTCCCCATTCCTCCCCTTCCTCAAGGTCAACCCATGTCCTCCCGAAGGCCTATGGATGATTACAATGGCCCCCCAGTAATGCCCTTGAACCCTGATTTCTTAAATTCTGTTGGTCCTCTGCCTCTCCTATTCCCAGGGCCTCCGCCCCTCCCACAAGGCTCTTGTCATTTGTCCATCCTAACTCCCAAAGTTCCCTCCCTCACTGATGACTCAATGATCCAACCATCCACCAGGAACCTCTGGTGTCTCTTTTCAGGTCCTGTGGGGGTGGGGTAGGGGAGGGTTTATCTCCCAGTTCAGTGCCTCTTGGAGGTCTCCAGTGTCCCCATCCTTCTGAATGAGTTCTAGCGGTCTTCAATCATTTTCAAGAATGTGGAGCCCTCGAGAGATGCATCATATTTCCAGATGGCTTTCAAGGCTCTCCCTACACAAACTACACCAGCTGTAATTTCAGCATGCTCTTGGGTCACCCAGTGGTGCCAGAGGCTGTGGCACCTCCCGAGTTCCTAAAAGTCAACTTCATGTGTGAGCTTGTCTGGGCTAAGGAGGTGCCCAGGTAGCTGGTTAAACAGGGCTTGCCTGAAGGTCTGTCGGGGGTGGGCGGTGGGCAATGCTAGGAAGAGGTTAACATGTGAATCAGCGGATGGAGTGAAGTAGACAGCCCTCATCATGGTGAGTGGGTATTACACCTTCTGTAGAGGATCTAGGGAGAAGAGAAAGGTAGGGGACATGTAGAGCTGGCCCACTCTTTGCTGGGGCTGAGGCAGACTTCTTTTTCTCAGAGTTTTCCCCTGGGATGGGGCTACAGCACACAGAGGGCACATGCTTTGTTGATTCCCCCAATGTTCCCTGCGGAACAACCCTTTCTCAACAGGGACACAGAAAGATGCCCCAGCCTCTGAGTTAGGCTCAGAGACCACTCCTGTCCCTGCTGGGTGCTGAGTGGTGTGCAGATGGCTTGCCAGCCTCCTGACACCGACAGTTGATCCTGGGGACTGTGATAGGGTCTACATGGGACCTCTGGGGAAGAGTGGGTTCGTCACATGTCCTCTCTGGGTCTCATTGCTACCCCATTACAGACAACTGAGGTAAGGCTCAGGAACATGGGCAGACTCATCCCATAAGCAGCATAGTCTTGCTGGAGAGGCCAGAGAGGCAGCTCCTCCACAGACAGTCTCCATCCAGAAGGCTGTGGACACTGCTTCTTTTGACTAAGAGTGGGAACACTTAAGAAAGGGGGCTGCCCTTATATCTTACCCTGAAGTCCTGGAATGGAAACTGGTAGGTGTTTAGAGACAGCCTATTGGGTGCATGAAAGAAGCTAATGGTACTAGGTTTCAGAAGATCGCTTGCTCTTTGATGCTTGGTCCCTTCCACCACCCACAGGAAACTTCTTAGAACTAGAGAGGGTCTTTGACTTCACTTTCGAATCTCCCCTTTCAGACTCAGGTTATTAGCAGTGTCTATCAGAGCTAGGCTGCAGAGCCTCACTTGGCCAGCAGGGGTCACTAGCACACACAGCTGCCTACCGGTGGACCAGGCACATTCTTTAATCCTGTAAATTCAAAGGTCTGCAGCTCAAGTTTCCTGGGAAGGAAGGCGACACACATTTTTATGACAGCCTTTTACCGCCTCGCTGCTGTCACCTGATTAAGTGACTGTTCAGGCTGTCAGCAGGGAGAGCCCTCAGCTCAGCAGCCCTCAGCTCAGCAGCTCATCTGACTCAAGGAGAGGGACAGGGGACAGATTCTACGGTTTATAAGCCTTGAGACTCTGGGAGGCAAATTGCTTGAGTTATCTGCTCTGATTTTCCCTATCTGTAAAATGGACAAGTGGTTGTGAGGATAAGAGAGAGAGAGAGAGAGAGAGAGAGAGAGAGAGAGATCTGCTGAACACTCTGCTTACCTGAAGCGTCTGTGCAGGGACTACATGAGCCACCAGCCATCAAAGGAAGAGGGGCCTGAAACACCACGGCTCCCAGTGCTGCCTGAGCTGTAATGCTGAGTGGAGAGCATAGCCTCTAATTACAGACGCTTCCAAAGGCATACCCTGAGGATACCCAAAGGCAGAAGGAAAGCCCAATAACGACCACTTGCTGGGCACAGCCACATGGGAGTTGATCCACGTCCTTTAATTTTTAAAAACGAGCAGACAGACAATCTTGTGCTCTTTGGGTATGCCAATAAAAAGTTTGTTATGCAAAACAGCCCAACCCTTTAATAATACTGTAAATATCTCAGAAAGGATATATTGCATCATTTCTAGTAAATATCAAAAAAGTTGTCACAATGATATGTCCCCTTGCCCCCACTTGCCCCCACTTACCCTCCCCTCCTCCCTACAGTTACCCAAATACTAGTATGAAATTACAAAAAAAGACAAAAAGAAAAAAGAAAGGAAGAAAAGAAAGCAAAAAATAACAACCCCCCAAACCACAAGCCTCCCTCTACCCAGCCCCATGAGTAGTGTTAAGAGTGTCAAGTGTTAAGGGCCACATGTACAACACGTGTGTCTATAGTGACAGACATCAGGGATCTGTCTGTCCATGAGGGAGTTGGTGGTGAGGTGCAGTAGCAGCAACGGGCAGCTTCCCTTCTCAGGGGTAGGGTGGAGGGGACAGCCATCAAGGACCAACCCCACAGGTCATCTTCAGGATGATGCTGGCCTTCCCAGAAGGAATATGTGGTCTGTGTGTGAGCAGCTGGGGGTGGTGTGCCCTAGACAAGTGCCCAGTTAGGTGGGGGCAGTGCTGGGCATTTGGCTCAGCCAACTCAGGCTTTAGGTGGGAGCGGGACGGGGGCTGGGCAGAACAGCTAAGAGTCTGGAAGCATTGGGCAAATAGAGCATTCAGGTCTCTGACAGAACACTGGAGCCTTAGCGTGAAGACATCTCACTTTTCCTCAGATAAATCTAGGAAACTACAGTAAGAGGGAAAGAGTGACCCTCCCTCCACTTCCCATCCTCCAATAGCTGGGCAGACAAAGAACCCAGCAGCTGAGGAAGAGAGACCAGTCTAAGAGGTCTGAGCCAGGCAGGAGGGAATGGCACCAGCCTCCCCCTAGAGACCACCTCTGCTCTTCGTTTCCAAGGAAGAGCCTGACAGATGGGTGGCCAGTTCTTCCCTCTGGCAAGTGGAAGTGAAGGCTTCTCAGACCCAGGTGACAGGCAGGTGGAATGGCTCCAGAGTAAGGTGTCTGCCCACAGGATCTGCAGGGGTAGGCAGGTAGGTAGAAGAGAGAGCAGGGGACAAGGCAGGGGACAAAGCAGGGTGCACAGGGAAGGGACTGTGGGTGGAATCCAGCCCCAGGCCTCACTGTAGCTCCCCTGCAGGGGTGGCCATAGATCCTAAGCCATAGATCCTGGCCAGGCAGCTGCAAGAAGAGATGGCTACCTTCTGATCATCCCTATCTAGGAAGGAGGGACAGAGCTGGTGGCCAAGAAGGCTGGACAGATGGTGGGAGCCCCGAACACGGGGGCTGGGGTGCACCAGTTAAGGGATCAGGGTTAGGCTAAAACTCCAGTTGTTAGGGAAACACACTTCCCCACATCATTGGTGGTAAGTTTCACTTAAAATAGGCAAGGTGGGTAGGTGGTAACCAAGGGGACAGAGAAGAGAAGAGGTCTACAAGTCTCTGCAGGTCAAAGCAGCTCTGCGAAGCAACGAGTCAGGTATTCTTCCCTGCTTTGAAGGGAAGACTCCACTCAACCCCCTCGCCCCCTTGGTCTGGGAGATGGAGAAACTAGGGGCCAGGGAGAGAAAGGAGCCACAGTCACTTGAAGGGACAGTCAGCAACTCCTGGTTACTCAGGAGTCCTAACGATGGTGGGAGGCTTTGCTCTCTGTCTTACGACATTGACATGTGGAAGGTGTCACTAGGAAAAGGGGAAGACCAAAAGAAAAAAAAATAAAATAAAACAAACTGGTCCCAGGGCACAGAGGAGGGTGGCCAGGGAAGTTCAGAGATAAAACCAGGAATGACTGAACATCAGAGGCAGATGGGCACCGCTCCCCCACTCCACCTGCCCCCAGCATACGAGTTGACAGTATATAATACAAGGACTCTAGAAAACACCGGCTGAGCCACCCTAGGCCAGGATCTGCTAGTCACTGTACAGAATTATCTTGGTGAGGTGGATATGCCCACTATCACTGGGAAGAGGCAAGGGTACAGGGCACACAGTGGCCGGCTGGGAGTTAACTTGTTAATAAGTCCTGTGCAGACGAGCAAGCCCCTAACATTAGGTGAAGTACGAGGTTCAGGATTCATTTACACGCAGGGAAGGAAGGTTGGAGCCGCATCCAAATGGCTGGTGGGGACTCAGAAGTGTGTCTCCTTCTCTGTGATGGCAGAGATGGTGCCGTCGCCCTTGACCTTGGCCTCACAGTCATTAACGGTCACCGTCCGTGGGCTGGCCCCAAGCTTGCCCCGCATTTTCAGATCGGCGCTGGGGACTGTCAACTTCTGTAATTTCTAGATGGTTGGAGAGGAGGAGAAGGCTGTGTAAGCAAGGATGCTGGGTGCCAGGTCTGTCCATCCTGCCTCCCCAGCAATATAGATGTTCCTTGGAGCCATCTGACTGGGGCCAACCCCTGCCTTTGCCTTACTTCTCAGTTCTGGGCGAGTCATTACCTCCTTGAGTTCCTACCACCAGAAACAGGGATGTCTGAGATCCCTGTTCTGTGAATAAGTGAAAAGTAAGGAAATGGAGACATTTAGCTCCTGCAGCGTGGATGTGGAAGGTAACCAGGCCTAGAGAGTCAGAATCAGGGCTGCCACCCTGTTCCTTCCTTGGCAGGAGGGGCAGCTGGGCTTTGAAGTGGCCTGACAGCTGTTCCAGCCAGGGTCCCGACCTCTGGCCGCATCACTGTACCTGTGAGTCAGGATGACAGGCACTGACCAGAGGGAGTGGGACTTTCAGGGCTATTGATGTGAATGTTGGTTGATCAGAGTCCTACCCTGCCCTGGGTTTGTCACCACACCACTGCAGTGCATGGGAAGGGGGGGGATCTATGTTCTTACTGCGCTTCTCAAGCTATGCTTAGAGGCAGACGCCACCCCTTAATTCAGCTGCCTCAACCTCGTGGAATGCATCTCATGCATGGGCCCCACCTCAGCATCATCTGCCCTTCCCTGGGACCAGGATTTAAGAAACCCTCCTGAGCATGGGCCCTTTCCTGAAAAAAAAAAAAAAAAGCTGCAAGAACTGTGAGGTGGCTCAGTGCTCAAGGACCAGGCTGGCTCTCTTCTCTCTGATGGAAGCCACACTGTCTAGGTAGAATTACTATTTAGATTCATGGCAGCTTATTGACTGTGCTCCTGTGTGCCAGGCCCTGCACCAGGTTCTTGTCTTAGACCAAGGTTGAGAGAAGAGGCTCTGGAGGTAGGTGCCTGGGTTTGAATCCCTGCTTAATCACCTACACAGCTAAGATGTATAACCTTGGTGCTACCCTGCCCTCAGCTGCTGGCCAGAATTTATTGTGAGGTTCAGGCCAAAGGACCAAGCACAGCTCCAACATGATTCTTCCTCTGGGCTGTTCTGCTGGGAAGGTCCTTATACACCACACCACCCCAGCCCCACCCCCCGCAATTCCTCTTAGACCCTTCCTGTGTCTCACAGAGGATTCCCCAGGCTCAATATATGTGAAATGTCAGGTGCAGATCACAAAGCAGGGAGGCCTGAGGCTAGGCCAGATCAGAGAGCTCACTCTGTAACAAGTCCTGCTGTCTGGATAGATAGGATAATGCACTGAGGTAACACAAAGAAGCTGGAAATGGGCTTGTAAGTACCAGGAGGCTGCAGGAGGGCTGAGCAGGATGTCCCAAGGCTGAGGTTCTAAAGTCCCAGGTCAATTCCCCTATGGACAGTTTGGTCTCAGTCTACATTAACCAACTGCCCTTGACCAGCATGTCCCAAAGGGACCTTCCCCATCCGTCTGTCCCCGTGGGCAGGGAGCTGGAGGAAGCATTTTAGGTGGCACTTGTGTTTCCCTGTGGCCTGTCAGAGATGACATTTGGCTACACCTCAGTTCGGATCCTGATTCAAATGCTTTCCCTGTAGGAATGTCCAGACCGTTTCTACCCTCTATCAATTAAGAGGCACTCTCAACCTGTTTGGCGGGTGGGAGGCTGCGGTAGAATTCACAGAATCGGGCTTAATCCAGAAATCTCACAGAGGTGCTTCTGGCACGGTTTAAGGATGGATTCCCGCCAAAGAGGAGCCTGCTGCCGTTCCCCTTCCATTCAGACCCAGCCTCCTGAGCCTTCCTCCATCAACTGCTCACCTCGGGCAGTGTGCCCTCTGTCTTCCACAGCTTAATGAAGATCCAGAGTGGGATACACAGCATGGAGGACAGAGCCATGAGCCAGCCGATGCCGTAGCCCCAAGCAGGATATGTGTACACATTGTTGTACTTGAGCGGTTTGTACTTGACCAGAAAGAAGATGAAGATGCCCTGTGGAGAGGCAGACGGAGGAGGTTCTTGGTGGTAACCCTCAGACCTGCCCTATTTCATGGGCCAGTCTGACTGTCAGAACACAGGGGCTGTGGCCTTGGGGCACAGGCTCTCAGGGACCTTGGGGGCTCTTCAGGGCTGTGGTATCTGTCCCCTTTCCCAGGACCCTCTTTCCCAGCTTCTGCCCACTCAGGAGTTTGCCTTAGGGCTATCTCGAACCTGTTCTGACTTTTTCAGTTGGGAAAATAAGTTCAGATGCATCCAGAACCCAAAACAGGACAAAGAATAATGGGGCCATTTTTCTGTCAAGTATCCTCTCACCAAGGCTGGTCTGTGGCCTGGTTCCAGGGACAGAGCCTAAACCTTGACATTCTCCTCAACTTTGTCTGTCACCTTCTCAGTAACAAATCTCCTCACTCAGGTGTGTATACCCCTGGTCCCCAGGGAGGTAGACCGGTGTCAGGCTGGTGTGCCTAAGGCCCTCACAGGGGAGAAACCTGTTCAGGGTCACTCAACACTTGAGTGAGGCCTTGTCCCAGTAAACCCTGGGACATCAGCTCTAGAGAGTGTCAGGTGGCAGGGACCTTGGGGACATGACCCTCCTCAGGGCTGGCCTCAGTGGAGCTGACTGGAGCTGAAGAGTGGCTGGTAAACGAGTTGGGGAGGGAATGAGAGTGCCTTTCTGCCAGCCTTACCGCACAGATCCCAGGGGTCACGACTTTCCAGCACCACTTGATGAGTGACAGTGGCCGGTAACCAATCATATCCTCAATATTGTCATAGAACCGGTTGCTTCCTATCCAGAGGAAAGCAAACAAGCATATGTGTTTCAGAGAAGAGGCGAGTGGGTCTCTGTGGGACCTAGGGTGTTTGGGCTTGAGAGTCGAGTACCTGCATTTAAAGCGGGATCCCTGGGGTGGCATTATTAGGTAGTCTTATTGTGTTCTAGGAAGCAGGGCTCTGTAGAGATCCTTAGGTCAGTGGTGGGGGTGCCTCTTTCTGTTCCTGGCTAGAGATGAGATGTCTTTCTCCATTACACTCACTCTCTTAGCATGAAAGTTCTTCACCAGGACCGGAAGACTGATGCTTCCAGTCCTGGTGAAGAACCAGGATGGCATTGCCCAGTCTTGGACTTGAACTCCAGACCCATGAGTTCTGTTAACCCTCTACTTCTTACGTAGCCCATGGCAGCCATTTCTTTGCAGTGATGCAAAACCAGTTAACACAACGGACAAGGTGAGTTGAGGGCCTGGTGATTCGCAGTGAACGGGGCTCTGGGCAGTAAGCTGTCTGGGCTGCTTGTGAATAGTGGCTATTGCTCCAAAGCTACACTCTGCTTGCTCTGGAGACAGCAGCTCGCATCCTGGTTTGTGTGAGGACCAGAAAAGGGAATGAATGAGGGGTTGGCTTATGCTAGGGGCTCTGCCTGATGTCTCCCTCCGGGACATAATTTTCACAAAGGGGGAAACTGAGCCTCAGGATAGGACTGGCCAGATGTCAGGGGTCTGGGTCCTGAACATCCTATGCTGGCACAAAACCAGGAAGATCTTGTGATAGTAGGAAGGGCCCTGAGTCCCCAGAGGAAGTACTGAGCCAGATACAGCTTACTAGACCCCAGCAGTCCAGCCTCCACTTACCATATACCCAGCCGATGCAGACACACTCAAAGATGGCCACAAAGAGCAAGCACATGCCACTGGCGGCGTATGAGTCAAAAAGCTGGAAGATGTACATGCCTCCCTGAGGGCAGGAGGACAGACACACAGACAGACATGTTGGAGAACAGGGTCAGTAGCCAGCCTTTGTGTGGTCGTCTCTCTGTTCTGGTAGCTGCTAGCCGGTCGGTTTGCTCATTTCTAGTCTGAGTGATGCATACCCTGCAGCTGGGTTTTCCAAGGCCCTGTCCTGCCGAGATGTCATAGGTCGTCTGTGGCTTCACTGAAACCAGAGTGGGTGGCAGACAGCTTCAACACCTCTCCCCAGAGTCTCTCCGGCAGCCTCCAGGTAGGCCTTATTGCCACTGGTCTCCCCCTCTTCCATATTTTCAGAGGTTTCAAATCACCCTCAGCTCCCCACAACCTGATCCACCACCCATTCTTAGCCAAGTGGCCACCTTTTGCATTTAGTTGAGTTCTTTCAAAGCTCAGCCCAAATGCCACTTCCTCTGAGAAGCCCTCAGTCCTCAGCCTCACTCTTTCTTCAGGCCTCCAGACCATCTTGTTTGAACTCACAGTTAAATCCTAAAAGTGCCTGTTGACAGCTGAGAGCTCTGATCTCTGCTCAGGAAGCTCCCATCTTATTGTACCTACAGCTCCCAGCACAGAGTCCAGAGCACTGTAGGTCCTCTAAAGATGTAAGTAGAGTCACCTAGAGCATAGGCTCTGTGGTGTGGTACTGGCTGGCTTGCCTAGAGCCATGTCCCACTCTCTGGCTCAAAAAATGGACACACAGTAGGTGCACAATAATTCATCTTTGGGATGAATTACTGATGAAAGCGTGTCTGTGGGCCCACTTTGTAACACATGGCTGACCCCCTGGTGGCTGGTATTAACTGTCAACTTGACCAGAATCAGGATTGCCTCTGGGCATGTCTAAGGGAATGTTTCTGGAAAGAATTGACCAGAATGAGAAAAACTTGGCCTCATGGTGGGCAACACCTTCCAACAGGGGCCCCAGATATTAAGAGATTTGAGGAAAAGCATGCATTCACCCATCGCTGAGTGAGTGCTTCTACTAAGGACTCCGCCATCATCCACAGACCCCAGCCACTCTAGCCTTCCAACACAGACACAATGCTAATAACTAACTTCCCACTGATATCTTGGGCCTCCTGTTCTAGTTTACACCCACTGGGCTGTCCAACTTCATGGGCTGAGCAGCTACCAGGTCCTCCTCTGCAGGAAATAGCCCCGACCACGTAATACATCCTAGTGACCCCATTTTACACTCTGTTCCCCTAGAGGGCCCTAAAGACCCCTTGCCAGTTTCACTTAAACAGTACAGTGTAGCTCTTCACATAGCGTTTATACAATGTTAGGCATTATGAATAATCCAGAGATGATCGGTACACACAAAGCAGGATGTGTGCTGGCCCTGGGAATCCTGGGAATCCACTGATTTGCTGCTCATGGTGGTTCTGGTGTGAAGGGATGAGTGTCTGAGCAAGTCTGAAGATGAAGCTCAGTGGAAACCCTGCCACTCAAAGGGGTCCAGGAAGGCCCTTTAATGAGGACAGGGATTGGGGGGTCAGGGGTGAGAGACTGGGAGAGCAAGGGAGGGAGAGGCCAGGTCATGTGGTCAGAACCATGGCTGTGGCCAGCACAGAGTGAGCTCAAACCAGCCTACTCTGTTTAATGACACCATCAAAATAAAAAGAGAGAAGGGGTATTGCTCAAGGGTAGAGCTCTTGCCTAGCACGAAAGAGGCAAGTTCAGGCTCAGCATCAGCATGGAAAAGAACAGAAATTAAGCAAGAAGTTCACTAAATCTAGGTCCCCTAGTGACCTGGTGTCTGGCTCAGTTTGTGCAAAGGTGCTCTAGGGCCCAAGTTCGTTCGTTCGTTCGTTCGTTCGTTCGTTCGTTCGTTCGTTCGTTCCTTCCTTCCTTCCTTCCTTCCTTCCTTCCTTCTTCCTTCCTCCATCCCTCTTTCTCCTTCTTCCTTCCTTCCTTCCTTCCTTCCTTCCTTCCTTCCTTCCTTCCTTCCTTCCTCTCTTCTTCTCTTCCTCTCTTTCTTCCTTTGCCTTCTTCTCCTCCTCCTCCTCCTCCTTCTTTTTGGTGTCTTCATAACACAGTTTCTCTGTGTAGCTCTGGTTGTCCTGGAACTCACTATGTACAGGCTGGGCTTGAACTCACAGAGATCCACCTGCCCCTGACTCTTGAGTGCTGGTATCGAAGGCCCCACCACCCCAGGCTACTGCCCAGCTCCTTAAACTGTGAAGGTTACATAAATGAAATGTGGTAGGTATAAAACAGTCAGCAAAGGCCAAAGGATTCTGACTGTACAAGGACTGAAAACTAAATCAAGATCAAATCTGTAACAAGCCAGGTGTTTTCTGGCAGTGCTCACTGGTGCTGTACCTTGTGGCCTCGCCACAGTCATGGTTCTGACCACATGGTACACTGCGTCTCCTGTGCCCTCATGCCACTCAGTACCAATAAACACTGCCGGAAACATCGCAAACTCGAGACTATTGCATGTTATAAACTGCAGTGCTTTTACTATAGGTAAAAGGCTTCTATTCTCCCAGAAACATAAAGGTTTAATTATGGAAAACAAAGACTTAGGATTTTCTCAGTCTTTCCTCAGTGTGTATAAAGTTAGTCTAGCTTTACATTCTACTGCTAGAATGTTTGATATCTCTTTAAATTTAGCGCATGTATATGTGTGTGCATGTATGTGTGCATGTGTATGTGCACATATGTATGCATGTGTTTGCATATATGTATGTGCATACATGCACGCTATTTTGGCTCATGTGTGGAAGTCAGATTACAGCTAATGGGAGTCAATTTTCTCCTACCATATGGGTTTGGGACCAAACTCAGGTTATCAAGCTTGGTGGCACCTTTACCCACTGAGCTATCTTGCGAGCTTCAGAACATTTGTTTTTAAGAACTGCTATTTGAGTTGCATAAAAGATTATTCAATATATTTGTCTTGGGACTAGGATAGAATTACAATTTCTGAAGTGACCCTGAGCATACATTTCAAGTTGTGAACGTATCTGTTTATGCAGTGTCGATCAGTATCGATGAAACCAAAATATTGGTCATCTCAGAAAACCATTAAAGACACTCTGCATACCACAGTATCAAACAGTCAGCTAAAATTTGCTTGTTTATGTAAGCGCAGCCACCTCATTAGGATACAATTTTGCTTTTGTTTTAACAAATGACAAAATTCTATGTGTACCAAAGAACTGTTTTCAAAGAAATTTCTTTATAATTTATCATCAGTAAGTATTTGGTTTGTACTCTTATTATTATTTTTTTATGTGCATGAGTATTTTGCCTGCATTTATGTCTGTGCACCACATGTGTGAAATATCTGTGAAGACCAGAAGGCGGCACTGGATCACATGACACTGAAGCTACGGATGGCTGTGAGCTGCCCTGTGGGTCCTGGAAATCAAACCCAGGTCCTCTGCAAGAGCAGCCAGTACTCTTACCCACTGGGCAATCTCCCTAGATCCTGTATATCTATTTTGTATTCCTATATACCCAGGGTCACATATATATTTCTTGGACATAAAGGAGCTGTGTGTAGCAGAGAGTAGGAATTCCTGCTCTGATGTCCATATCTCCATTGGGGACATATTCCTCACAACACAGCCCCAGTAAGACATCGATGCCTAGATTGGCTTTGACTTTCCCATGTCTTAATATGTTTCTTATACTTCTTGTATCCCTCCTCCAGCAATGCAATGAGGGCATGACTATTGATAGTCAATGTCTCTACAGAGAAATGGAGGTACCAAAAGGCAAGGCCACTTGCAGCACGATGCTATGGAGCTGAGTGGAGGGAGTGAGAACTGGATTCCAGGACTCACAGTCCTAACCACCAGTCACACTGCTGTGGTGGAAGATAAGAAGCCTGTGTTTTCCTTAGACCTGAGCTCTAACCATGCATAAATGAGAAAGAGAGGCTCTGGCAGGCAATTACCAGGATGACCGGGGCTTACATGGCTCGATGGGCCCACTGTGAACATCTTCAGCACAATGGGCTTGAAGATAGCCCTCTGTGGGGGTGGAGGGCTGGCATGTGAAGCCCAAATGCCTACTGATTAATAGTCTTGGTTGACTGGAGTACTGGCTCCCCGATGGCCCCTGGGAGTCACCATACACCACTGGGGAGAGGCTCTGTGTGCTAGGGTCAACCCTGGCTCGGAGTCAGCTATACCCACACCAGCACCTTCCTATTAGCTTCTCCAAGGCATCAGATTAACCCCCTAATTTGTATGTGACAAATAGCTCCATTCTGTGTAATTAACCAGTGCTTAATGAGGCCCTAGACACCATAGCCTGACTTTCCTACAAGGAGAAACACGAGGTGGAACCACTGTAGAGAGAGCAGGAAGTAGACCCTCACCCCATTCACTTGCTCAAACAGCGACTGTCACTCTCATCAATGTGACAAGAGGCAAGAACAACAGTAACTCCAGGACTCACACTGAGCAGGAGACCTGAGCTGCCTCCAGGCACCCCTGACTGAATAGGGTGTTCCTGTTCTTCTGGACTTTTGGGGCTGGAGGACAATGGGTAAGAAGGCTGAGCAGGGATCTTTATAATAGCCAGAGGGATGGGGAATGAGCTGAGAACACAGTGGTGTGTGTGTGTGTGTGTGTGTGTGTGTGTGTGTGTGTGTGTGTGTGTGTGTGTGTGTGTGCCTGCCTGATGGAAAGGGAAGCGGGAGCTTCCCTGAGGCTGTGGCCTGGGAGGGTGATGTGGAAGAGGGCTGGCCTCTGTTTCACCCCAGCTGCCTGATGAATTCCTGTTCCCCACTCCTTCCCGTTTCTTACACAGCCTCTCTGTGTCTCTCAGCAACGGGTCCCCCTCCCCTTCTTTGCATCATCTTTATGCATTAGACAGAGAAAGATGCCTGATCTCACCTTCCAGATCCCTGACACAGAACAGGGACAGAATGGCTGAGGGGTGGGGCGAGCACATGGTTTAGAAGACAATTCAGGGTCAGGGAGAAGCCCACCTCACCTGCACAGACAGGAAGGAGGAACGCACAGGGGGCTGAAACTGGAGCACATAGCAAACGTCACCCCAAGTGCCAGCTCTGAGAAAAATTCCAGAAGAGCCAGTGTTAAACTTGAGGCCATGACAAGGAGCCAGTACTGGGCCTGAGAGCTGAACTCTTCTTTCCATTGGAGAGTCACCCAAGGGAATCAGTGGGTTGGCCTGACAAGTCTCTGTGTGAGTTTTCCTGTCTAGCAACATCTAGCACTCACACGGGGCTGACCGAGAGCTCACTGAGGGTCTGTGCTCACTCTCACGGAAGAGCAGGTACCCGAGTAACAGAGAAGGCACTGGATCTGTACACAGCCACAGGAGCTGAGGTCTCAGAGCAGGAGTTTGATAGAGTGTACGGCTAATACCACCTACCTCGGTCAGCATCACCAGGCCTAGGAAATAGGAGATGATGGACAGGGCCAGGATGAGCAGTTCTCGCCGGTAGCCCCGCCGGAAGACCTTAGGGTACATGTCTACCACGGCTGTCACAAGACTCTCCACGCACACAAACTGGAGGGAGAGAGAGACAGCGCATGAAGCCCAGGAAAAGGCCAGTCCTGGTACCCTAGGTCCATGTACCAGGGGTTTCCCTCTCACTGGCCCTCCCGCCACCTTCACACTCCACCCACAGGAATGAATGCAAGCCCAGCACCAACGTGCTCCTGGTCCATTGAGTGGACCAGGAGGAAGATGCTGAGAGTACAGGATGTACTTCGCAGGGTCGGTCAGCATGCAGTCCAGGCTGTGAGGACTCCTCCTCCCTCATCGCTATCACTTACTGTTCTGGGGTTTGTGAATTACAGGAGACCTAGCATCTGCCCTCGAGGCAAGGCAGAAATCTCAGAACTGTCCTTAGATTTTGGCCATCTGCTGGCAGCAGGCTCTGGCCATTGCCTTTGACTTCTAGGACTGTGACAGTCCCCAGCCCTATGGTAGGTGGAAAGCCACACTCAGCTTTGTCAGTCAGGCGCTGGCAACAGAGCCCAGCTGTGAACCAGCCTGCTTCTGAGGTAGTCTCCCACACCTCTGTACTGCAAATGGTGTCTGGGTTTGCTAGTTACCATGTTGGGCAACCCTAGTTCTCTGATTCACACCTATCTTTCAAGTCAAGGTGTTTCCATTCTACAATAAAGATTGGGGCACAGAGAGGGGTGGTGACTCTCTCAAAGTCACACAGCTGGGAGCTATTCAAAGCTGATGTTCACCCCTGCTGTTGCCTCCACAACAAGGGCTGGTACTGTCAATCTCTCCCCAGGGTCTTGAGAGAGGGAGATGGGATTCAAAGAAGGCTGCTTACCTAAGAAGCTAATGGGAGTGTGGGCTGCAGATGTACACAAGTAAGAGGCGGGCAGACCCAGGTATCACTCAATCCCAGCAAATCACTCAGCACCTTTAAGCCTTGACTTCTGCTCTTAAACCCAGACAATGAATGGGGGCCCTCAGCTCAAGTGACAATTAAAGTGTGGGCACATGGCAGAAAAGCCAGTGAGGCCAGCTCGGTGGGGCATGGGCAGTCATGCCTCAGTCGCACCTCCTCTGCCAGGCAGGACCCTCTGTCAGTCACATAGCAGCTGCAGAGCTCTGATTTCTGAAAGGCTTTGCCAACAACAATGGAAGAAAAGCTATCAGCAAAAACACCCAGCGCAGCTTAGTGGTTTCTGGGGAAGGATTCTGGCTCCAGAGAGAAACTGAATGTGGCTGGATTGACAGAGCCACAGGGCTTGTGTGCTCAGTGACTTTTGCAAGGTCGTGGATGGGAGTGGTGGTCATCAGACTAACTTGGGCACTATTCTTCTCCCTAATGTAGGAAGATCGGGGTGACTTCCTTTGTCAAACAGGGCTTCTCCTCTGCAGAGCATGGACTTGTTGGCATTACTGATAGCTACCAGCATGGTTGGAGGCAGTTCTCTGGGTTCTAGACATCTAAGCCTGTGTGGCAAAGAGAGGCTACAGGCTATAAGCTGGGGAGCCGTGGGGAGGATGAGAGTGGGCATGGAGAGATGCAGAAAGGGAGGGGAAACTAGAGTAGAGGCAGGAGGGGATAGGAGCATGCAGTTCACTCCTAGAGCTGAGCATGTACCTGCTCTGTGAACCACAGCTGTGGAGTGAGGGAGGGATGGACGGACAGAGGTCCATAGGGACTAGTGAGCATAGAGCTAGTGGGAGAACGTGCTGTGGTACCAAGAGGATGACAGGAAAAGGTCATGGAGACCCCGTGACAGAGCCAGAGGAAGGAAATGGGTTTTCCCGTGTCCCATGTGCTCCATGGCTCAGTAGGGATGGGAACACAGGGACCCTTGGTTACATTGTCATCATTAAATTATAATCATTTTATTAGCCACAGCCCATTCTCTTTAGGATTTGTTTCTGCTTTTCCAGGAGCCTCTGGTTGAATATCATTTATCAGAATGAAAGGACTTAGGGCATCATCTTAAAGACTAAATTGGGGCCTCACGAGATGGCTCAGCAGTGAAGGAACTGTCTGCCAAGTCTGAGAATCTGAATTCAGTCCCTGAGACACACGTGGTAGGAGGAGAGAACTGATCTCCACAAGTTGTCCTCTGACCTCTGCATGTGTACTGTAGCAGGTGTGTGTCTATACACACACAGGATTAAATAAATAAATGGAATAAGTAAATGCAAAAAAATTAAAACAAAACAAGGCTAAAAGAACAAAAAAACCCCAAATATTTAAAATTGAGCATTTTGGGTAAAGAAAACAAGGCATGGAAGAACACCAAATAGACAAGTCTGTGGCTGGGAGGTGGCCAAGAAGGTGGCAGGGCTGCTTGGTGGGTTGGTGTCCAAGGCTAGGAGAGGGCTCTGCAGCCTAGAAGCTGTTCTAAAAGTAGCCCCTGTTCTGTCTAGTCCTCTGATCTTCCTTTCCCCTTCCTCCCCCTACCTAGGTGTTCCTTCCCCTCCCTTACCATTTCCTCCCCTCTGCCTTCCCCCTCACCTGACTGTCCAGGCCCAGGAAGATGAGCATCATGAAGAACAAGGTGGCCCACAGTGGAGAGAGGGGCATCATAGTGACAGCCTTGGGGTAGGCGATGAAAGCCAGTCCAGGACCTGGAGGGGAGGGAGAGAGTTCAGTGCTTCCCTCTGGCGGGTGGGTAGGTAGTGGTTGCAGGCCACTGGGCCGACTCTCACTCAGATCGCCTGTCTGTACTGTGCAGATGGTGCCATGCTACTATGGACCTACTGTGGAGAGGGGCTGGGTGGGTCAGGGCTCAGGACAGGCGTGTCTGACCCACAGATCTTCCTCTGTATCCACCTGCTACCTCCTTCCACATTGCAGGGCTGAGCCTGTTCTTACCAGGACTAGACGCAGCTACATCTAAGCAGGAGCAGAACAGTCTACCTAAACGTGCTTCTGAGAAGAGTGGGATACCACCGAGCAGGGGATGCATAGAAGGATTACATAGTAGAGCCAATCTATCCTAAGAGCCACGTGTAAGTGTGCTTCCCAGTGGATCCTGAAAAGATGTCCACACCACAACCACCATCAAGATACACAATGTTCCTGTTACTGCTAGATGCTCACCAACTTCCACCTCCAGTGGAAGTGTGTGTGTGTGTGTGTGTGTGTGTGTGTGTGTGTGTGTGTGTGTGTGTGTGTGTGTATGTATGTATGTAGTGCTTGTAGAGTCCAGAAGAGGGCGTTAGATAGCCTGGAGCTAGAGTCAGGATTTTTTCTTCTTTTTCTTTTTGTTAATCTCAGATTAAGATAGCTTGTGCTGTTTAGGGTGGAATTGCTGGGGTAACAACCACACACTTCACCTATGAAATGTTGATTTCAAAAGCAGCCATGCAATTTTGTCATGGGAAAAATTAAATACTTCAGCAACTAAATAATTACAGCAACCTTTGAGCCTGCATGTCCTTGCCAAAACTTGATACTGTTATTATTTCAGATTTAGTCCTTAAAGTGACTAAATATTGTTCTATCACTTTGGTTTTAATTTGTGTTGCCTGGGTACCTTCAAGTGCTTACTATGTAAACAAATACCCCCTTTTATTGGTCCATTTTTTTTAAATTGGTTGAAGCAGTTTTTTTCTTTCTTTTTTTTTTCTTTCAGTTTTTCTTATTGAGGGAGGAGGCTAGGCATCATGGACATTTTTTCTCAGGCTATGACTGGCCCTTTTCTGCCTTTTTATTAAAAAAAAACGATTTATTTTTATTCTATGTGTATTGGTGTTTTTCCTACATTTATGTCTGTGTGCAGTGCCTACAGAGGGCGATGGATCCTCTAGAACTAGAGTTAATAGGAGGTTGTGATCAAATATGTGGTTGCTGGGAATTGAACTTGGATCCTCTAGAAGAACAGCCAGTGCTCTTAACCACTGAGCCACCTCTTGAGACTCCTTTTGTTTTTACTATTTTGGGAGTATTTAATTTTCCCCAAATACTTGTTGCTAGTATATAAAACAGAGGTGTTTGTATTTATAATCTTTTATGTTTGATCTTAGTAAATCCAGTGGTTCTCATGAGAATAAATTCATAGATGTGCCATGTGTCCTTCTCATAGAAACACCAGGGCAGGATGCTGATGCTGCCCCTAGTCCTTGGTGAGGCTGGCATCTGCATCATCTCCATGGTGAATCATGGCTTTCCTCTCCCAGGGGAAGAGCGCTTTGAGATCATTTAGGACCCTGCTTCTCTCAAGCCTTCCCTGAGATCCCAGTATCCATCGGAGTGTTGCTTCAACAGCCATTGTTATGATGATGTTTGCTTAAGGACGCTCACCTTACTCTGTCCTTCCACCCCCTTTCATCAGGATTCTGCAAGCATGGGCTGTCTTGTTGATCACTTGGTGATGCCTTTATGCCTGTGTGAGCTCCTTAGTGCTCAGAGTTTTTCTCGGGGTTATGATCCTGTGATGATCATTATTTACTTTGCTGCTCAAGTTGTCCCAGCATGGGCCACCAGGGGCTCCTTCAGGTAGATCCTGCATCTTTCTGATGTGTCCCCAGCTTTATCTCCAGGCTTCATAGTGTCCTGGCCCAGCCCTGGACCCAATCGCCTCTTCAAGGAGCCCTAGCTTCAGACAATGATGTTTAGAAGCTCAGGCCTGGATACACATTGTGTTTCTTAACTGAGGGTGTTATTGCAGATGGCTCCCTCAGCACGTCCATCCCTCCTCTGCATGTCCACATGACTCTATCCCAACATTGAAATCAGGAGTTCAAGCATAGAAATCCCTTGATTCCCAATATAGTACAGTCTGATGCCTGTTCCTTGGAGGGAAATAAGAGCCTTGAGATCTACATACACTTGCCAATTAGTCTGCCCTGACACACTCATCCCATTCAGCAAAATCTCCAGTTCAGATTCCTGTTCCGACACAATACACTCAGCTATATTATTCATCTTTAGCTGCCAGTATCTGCTTGGCACACGTCATCTGTTTTGTTAGTTCCTTAACGCCCAGTGTGGCTACAGGACTCACTGTCATTCTACACAGTGAGGTCACTCTTTCTAGCTTATATACCATTCTGAGGGCCCACCCCATCTTGGATGGGCTGTGAGACATCATCCAGGGTCCAGGCTATGAGGAAAACACTCTGGAAAGCACTGACCTTTCTTTCCTTCTCCCACCTACCCTTGCCCCTTCCCTTCTCCTCCCACTCCTTTCTGCCCCTCAAGACAGCAACCATTCTCTGCTTTCTAGTCATTTCTGCATCTCTTTTGCACAGTTGACAACACATCTCCATTTTTCCCCAGCAAGGGATAAACACTGATATTTATTTCTCAACTTTTAAATACATACCATTTTTTTTTCTAGCCAAGTTTCACTGTGTAGCCCAGGCTAGCCTCAAACTCACTGACTGTGTTTATATCAACTTGACACAATCTGGAGTCATCGGAGTGGAAGAAGCCTCAATTAAGAAGTTGCCTCCATAAGATACAACTCTAAGGCATTTTCTTACTTAATGATCAATGGGGGAGGGCCCAGCCCATTGTGTGTAGTGCCATCCTGGGCTGGTGGTTGTGGGTTCTATAAGAAGGCAGGCTGAACAAGCCTTGAGGAGCAAGCCAGTTACCAGCACTTCACCCTGGCATCTGCCTCTGGGTACCTCCCCTACTTGAGTTTCTTCCTTTGGTGATGAGCATCAATGTGGAAGTGTAAGCCAAATAAACTTTCCCAACTTTCATTTTGGTCACAGTGTTTTATTGTAGCCATAGAAACCCTGACTAAGACACTCACCATCTTCTGCTTCAGGCTTCTGAGTGTGTCCCACCATGAACAACTCTCTATACACATTGATTTAAAACTACCCTTCCATTGATATTTTCATGACTACTTAAAAAATGTTAAGGTGATTTTTGTATTTATATGTATGTGGGTGCCTGCCTGTGTGACTTTATGTGCACCACATGAGTTCAAGGCCCATGGAAACCAAAAGAGGGCATCATCCCCCGAAGCCAAAGTTACAGGTGGTATGAGCTGCCTGATGTGGGTTCTGGGAACCAGACCTGTAAGAATCTGTAAGAGTAGCAAGTGCTCATACGTGCTGAGCTCTCTCTCCACCCCACTCCTGATTACTTTTAATATACATACATGCTGTTGTATTTTGTCAGCATCTTTTTTCAGTAACCAAAAAGATATTAGGTGTTTATTAATCTATGAATACGATGTAAACTATTAATGGAATTTCTAACAGTAAACAGGCCTTGTACTATTCCTGGTCTTCTTGGTCAAGACATATAAATCAGTTTATTTCTGTATCTTCTCAGTGTCGACTACAGTGAGTTTTCTCTATCAGTTTTGTTTCTATCCTCGTCATCTTGCGTCTCCCCTGGTTCAATGCCAGGCACCTCCATGCCTGGCTCTCATATTTAAATGTGCTTATCAGGTAGCAGCACAGGCAGGTGGGTTTTAAAGAGGCAATTAAGTCTTAAAAAGATGATTAGGTGGAGAGGGATTAGCATCAGTCTGGATTAGTTCCTGTGAGAATGGAGTGGTGCTCTTAGGGTGGACTGTTAGGTAGGACCAACTCCTTCATGCCCATGCGCTTTTCTGTGCACCTATCTCTCTGTCTATGGGCTCCTGCCATTTGATACCTCTGTCGTGTGAGACCCCCACACATGATGCGACCACCAAATCTTCCTTTTCTCAGAAACTATCAGCTAAACAAACAACACATCTTTATAAATTACTCAACATAGGTATTAGGAGAAAAAAAATGGCAACAATTGGAGAGTGTGGACTTGAAAGGTTTTCATATTTTACAGCTATGTCTGTGGGGTCTGAAGATCTGCCTCTTGTATCTCATTATTAAAAACATGAAAACGTCTTTATTATTGTTGTTTATCATTATGTGTGCACATGCGCGTGTTATTTGGGTGAGAGCCTGTGTATCGGTCAGAGGACATCTCTGTGGGGTCCATTATCTCCTACCATTATGTGGGTTCTGGGAATCAAACTCAGGTCATTGGCTTGTGTGGCCAGTGCCTTTATCCACTGAGCCATCTTGCTGGCCCCCTTCATTGTTGTTATGGGTTTGAATGAGAAGCCAGGGGCTCCTGCATTTGAACAGTTGGTTCACAGTCGGTGGCTCTGTTTGGGGAGGTTATGAAATGTGATCTCTCAGCTTCCTACTGCTGGTACCACGCCATGCCTTCCAGTCATGATGGACTCTCTATGCTCTGAAACTGGAGGCCAAATAAAACTCCCCAAAGTTGCTTTAGTCATGGTATTTTATTGTAGCCATAGAAAAGCCAATAATACATTAGTAGTTGGTATTTTCTTTAATTTTCCCTTGGTAGTTTTGCCAAGGAATTATGACTTTTGTCCATCTCTTCTAATAAAAGCGTTTGGCTTTTTAAAATATTCTCTATTAATTATATGAGTTCTCTTCATTGTTTCTCTGGCCCTACTTATCTTGGGATTAATAGTGTTCCATTTGTGCAGCCTATTCTGGTAAACACTTCATGCTTGCTTGAAGAGAATCTTTCTCTGGTGTTGTTTGGTGCAAAGCTGTATGATGCCCCTTCAGTGGGCTGAGGAACTAGGCAGTGTGTAAGGCAGCGTTCACCTCTGATGTCATCTACTTTGACTCTGGCCCAGCCTCCTTGACAACCATATCTATCTTCAGTACTCAGGAGTCATGGCACTTTTTCACTGCAGTGTATGTTTCCAGAATCCAAGACATACCATGTAAATCAAGAAGGAGTTGTGATCACAGTGAACCCTCACTCTGCTCATAGTATATTTAATACAAACACGTCAATACTTCAGGCTGTGACATTTATCTGCGAGGATTCTATATGAAGAATGGGGTGGCGGAGGGGAGAAAGGGAGGCTTCCAAGCACAGGAGCACGTGTGCAAAGGGTCTGTGCTAGAGTATGGTGGAGAAGTGAGACAGCCCACTGAGAATGGACAAAGTGGGCCAGTGGTAGTGAAATGGGTGGGCCAGCCCAGAAGCCCAGGCTGTGCAGGCCACCCTCAAGGCCACGATAGAAACACACCACGGGGTCGAGTGCAGAGCAGAGCAAGTCCAAGTTGAGTGAAGATGTGAGGCAGCAGACAGGGTAGCTTGGGAAGTAAATGGCTTCGGCTTCCCAACCAGGAAGGTCAGGCAGGGATTACCTTGCAGGTGGTGGGTGAGTGTGGTTACATCTTAACCGAGGACGGGAAAAACACAGTGTGGCCTCATTAGCCCCACCCCTTGGCTTCCCACATCCCAGCTCTGTAGACTTACCTGACTCTGCCACCTCGGCAATAGGCACACCCTGCTCGTATGCCATGAAGCCCAGGACTGAGAAGATGGCAAACCCAGCCACGAAGCTGGTGCCACTGTTTAGACAGCAGAGCATAATGCAGTCCCTGTTGGGAAAGGGAGAGGTGTCTGGGTCAGTGTGAGCAGAAAAGGCGCCTTCTGGAGCCTTCCCCATCTGAAAGCAGGGCATACCGTGGGTCAGGCAGAGAAGCACAGACACTGACAGCCTCCTGTCTTTTGTGGTTCAGAGAGGTTGGTTAGCTGGCCCACGTCCACACAGCTTCCCTTGCATTGCTAGATGACAAGGTGGGTCACAGAGAGGATATGGCTGAAGGAAGGGAGCCTAGCTTTACAGAACAAGAGAGGGAAGACTCAGGAGACACACCCTGCTCTGATTCCTGAGGAGAGAGCCAGAGATAGCAGGAGGGGACCATGCTCCCAAGGTACAAAGCTCAAAAGGTAAGAGAAGTAAGTCTCCATGTAAGACGCCAGGTGAGTGACTAAGAACCTTAGGCCTGCAGCCCAGCCGCTTCCAGAGGAGAGGTTTAGAGGTAACACCCATCCTGGCTAAGCAAGGGAGAGGTTTTGTGGTGGCACCCATTCTGGCTAAGCTCATTACCAAGCAAAGCCCTGCATTCTGCTCTATGCAGGTCCTGGATATTGGGCTAGTTTACAGAGGAAAATGATCAGAGCAGTTACTCTGACTTGCTCACCAGCTGGGAAACACCAACATAAACCCGCAACCCGTGGGAAACCAACCAGGCAGCAGCGAATGCTGGAGCTCCATCAAGATGAGGATGTTGATCCAGAGACTCGGCCCATGCTAGCATAGGCACTAGAACTCAGCCTCTGTGGTGTGGGCTCACAGTTCAGGTAGAATGCATGCCAGTGCCTCGCTCTCTATGGGAGGAGTACTTGGATGATCCTGACCAATCGTGTTCTAGATGGAGTGGCACTGTGGCCTTTGCTTCTGGTCCAGGAGCTAGAGTTCACTGCCCCTTTCCACTGGCCCCTTCCTACTGAGTGGCATCTCCTGCCTATGGCACAGAGAATCTGCATATATCCTGCTAGCTAGAATCTGACTTAGCTATGGGGGTGGGGCTTGAGGCTACGGTGGCCTGGAGGTTTAGCTTCATGGCTCCTTCCGTCTTCTGTTCTCTCAGGTAACACCCCGGTTCTCTTGCCACTCATCCTGTCCCCCATCTGTTGTGCACTCTGGCTTACCCAGGGCCTCTGCAGCTGTCACATGCAGGACTGAGAATTCTCCTCTCTTCTTGAACCATGATTTTTGTAATAGAACCAAAGGTGATACTTATAACAAACCAACAATGACCCTGGTAAAGAGGGCACGGTGGAGAGAGCACTAGACATGGAGTCAGGAGCCTGGGGCTATGATTCTCCCTGTACGGTCTTCTTTGGGACTGACCTAAACATGATAAAGTATTTGGTATCGGGGCCTCATGGTTTGTTTCTAATCCCCCCATTTGGGGGTGGAATGGAACCTCCAGATCCACTGGTCTGGGCTTAGCCATGTGACCTACTTTTGGATAGTAAGATGTTGGCTGACACGACAGACATTTGACTTGTATGTTCTTAACTGAACCTGTCTTTTACCATGATGATGATGATTAAGGTGGGAAGAACTCTCCAGGGGAGTAACTG
Source organism: Mus musculus (assembly GCF_000001635.26). Lineage (NCBI taxonomy): Eukaryota > Metazoa > Chordata > Mammalia > Rodentia > Muridae > Mus > Mus musculus. The sequence goes on along the minus strand of NC_000072.6, from coordinate 114,228,481 downwards.
TCCCTTCAGCCTGGACTACAGGGTGTACACACAGAGAGCAGATTTGAGCTTGGCCTGAAGCCAAACCCACCCACTCATAGCCAGGACATTCTCCCCAGTCAACCTTAACACAAACACCTCGCCCCTGGGGCCAAGGTTATTTGTCACAAACATTACCATGGCAGTAGAGGACTGATCCAGGTCCCTTTAAAGATCCCTTTAGAGAGTGAATGTCAGCTGGGCTGCTAACCTTGACTATGTATACTATCTAAAGCGCAATTTGCCTCTACTCTGGAAGAAGCTCAACCCAGTCTAGAAGAGGATCACATATTCCCAAGGCAGCAAGGAGTCACACTTCCACTGGCATCTCATTGTCCAAAATCCAGTCGCAGCTGCCCTGTGCACCTTCTCCTCTCATCTAAAGCCAAGCAGCCCTGACTTATCCAGCTGTGGGGACAAGGGCCTGGAGAAGGGGGCATTGCTACCTTCTGGACTTCTGTCACATTTAAGGAGCCACTGGGTGCCAGTTCTGTGTCAGGTCCCCCAATCCAATCATCGTAGTTCAGGCTTTATCATCTGTTCTCAGGTAAACTGTAGCTGGGAATCCAATCCTCTCAGATAACCCTTTTTTTCTGGAGCTAAATGACACTTGCTAAGAATCAGGGCTTCCAAGACCAGAGTGTGGGCAGGCACCTTCAGCCACCATGAGGCTGGGGAAGGCAAATGTCCCTATTTCTCCCACAGGCCCTCAGATCACTTTCTTGTATTTGAGTTCCTAGGGACCTCTAGCTCCTTCAACACTGTATCTGGATGTCAGTCTCCACCTGTGAGCTCACTCAGCCACATGAGGCTGAGCCCTGCCTGGCCAGGCTGTCTATCCCTCTTAAGCCTTCCCTACAGCTCCCTGCAACCTCTGGGGAAGACTTACATAACCAGAGCTTTGAAGTCAGCAGGAGCTGAGCTGGGCTTGCACGAGCTCCAGAGGCGACTAAGCTGTCAGCAGAAGGGATTAATTGACTGCTGGGCAGACCTGTTTGCAGAACACTCTGGAAACAGTTTCACAGGCATCTGCTTTGTTCCACTGAGGGGGCAGGAAGAGGAAAGATCCTGTCTGATGAGTTCCTACCAGGAGTGAATTGGGACAGGCCCCTCTTACAAAATAAAATGCTGTTCATTTTCAGATCCACTGCTAGCTTGCTGGTAAAAAAATAATAATAATAATTTTTTATATATTATGATCTAGCCCCCCCCCCTGCCCGTGAACACTTTATATGTCACTATTATATCATCTAACTTAATAAATAATTTATATATCTTATTGGCGTTAAATAATACACAGATATTATCAGTACTAATTTGATTTTCCTTGCTGCAATGGGGCTGGGGAAGGGCTAGGACAGGGTCTAACTGTATCTTAGGCTAGCCTGAACTCATTATGTAGCCCAGGCTAGCCTCAAACTCACAGCAATCCTGCTTCAACCTCCTGCATGTTAGTGTTGTGTACTAATATGCCTGGCTCTCCTGACTTCTTATTTCATCATAAAACCAATGTGAACCCAGAGTAAACAAGGTACCTTCTATGTACAGCAATCAAGAGAGGGGAAATCAGGCCCAGCTTCTTTTTGAATAGTTTTTTCTTTCTTCCCAGAAGTTTGAGGCAAAGGACATTTTCCTGTGGACCCATCAGTTGCTCCCTCCTCTACGAACTCCATTTTAGTTTTCTATCATCGTTTCGAATCTTCAAATTAGCATTTAATTCCTTACTCTGGGATAGTTTCCCTTTGTGGCTAACTGCTACATAGAGTGGATACAGGTGGAATATCCTTCCTCAGTTGGTCTGTTCTCACGGCAGTTTCTCATCACCACTCCAGAGACTCCTTCCTACAGAAGGAGCTCCCAGTCTTACAGTATGATGCTCTGTCCACCAACTAGCGAGTATCCACCTACTGTGTGCCACATACCTGGCTTTTAGGTGTGAGGACAAAATCTGTCCTCACAGTCAAGGACCCCAGAGTGAGTTTATCCCGCCCCCTCCCCTCACGCACAGTGCTGACTGTCCCTGGTTCTCAGCCTCACAGTGGCCACTCAGGCTACAGATCTGCCAGGCTGATCCACAGCCTTAGACACTTCCCTACCTGGACCCCTTGAGGTTTTGCAAGTGGCTAGCTGCAGGATGTCAAGTGGAAGGTAGGTCGAGGATGGGCTAAAGAGGACCTAGCCACTCCAGGTGGGCCAAGAGAGGGCCCCACGAACCTGTGAGAAGCAACACCAGTCAGAAACAAGGTCCATGGTGTGGAAACAGCCGGGTTGGGCCAGTTTAGTTCCCAATTAGCCGTGTGGCCATGGGAAACATTGTATATACACTTCTGCTGCACCTGTCGGTACTGAGTCCTGACTGAGGCTGCAGGGTGGATTTACTGTGCATTCAGGGCGGACTCTGCTTGCATGTGGCAATTTCCCAGGTCTGTCCCTGTGACCCTGGGGAAATGGAGTGTCTGACCAGCAGCTATCTGTGTTCCGGGCCCTGTGTGGTGGACAGCTGTGAGGGCTGGAAACTGTGGCTGTCACGGGCTTACCTGTAGCAGTTGTTGTTATAGTTGTTGTAACTCCCCAGAGCGGTTAGGCAGCCCAGGCAGATGGCATAGGAGAAAAAGATCTGCGTCCCAGCGTCCACCCACACCTGGAGGAGGGCATAAAAAATGTGGTCATTGAGTCAGAAGTGTAGGAAGGAGAATCCAATGGGGGAGGAGGGAGAGTCCAATGGGGGAGGAGGGAGAGTCCAATGTGGGAGGAGAGAGCTTGTTCTCTGGACATTCCCCCTGAAGTAACATAAATATCAAACTTCCTAACTTTCTCAGAAACCCCTATTAAAACATTTATATTCCTGGGGACTACCTCATTAAAAAGAAATTTCCTTAATAAATTCTAGATTTTTCTAGAATTAGAAAAGGTTGTGGTAATAGTCCACTACATAATGAGAATTTGGATATTGAGCTGGGCCTGTGGTCACAAGCCCATAAGCCTAGCCCTAAGAAGGTTGAGGCAGGAGGATCTCTGCAAGTTCAAGGTCAGCCTGTCTATTTAGTGACTAGACTGGCCAGAGCAGATAGCAAAACCTTGTCTCCAAAAAATAAACGAATTAAGTAAGTATACCAGGGGTGGTGGCGCACGCCTTTTATCCCAGCACTCGGGAGGCAGAGGCAGGCAGATCTCTGTGAGTTCAGGGCCAGTCTGGTCTACAGAGTGAGTTCTAGGACAGCCAGAACTAAATAGTAAGATCCCGTCTCGAAAAAGAAAAAAAAAAAAAATCAAACCAACAATGGTATTTGGATAGTAAGAGCCGTGGTGCCAGTTGTAGGAGTTTGGAAAAGTAACTTAGCCTCTTCCAGCTTAGTTTCCTCATCTGCAAAGTAGGAAAAGAAGGATCCTGTGAGGCCTGCTATGAGGATGAGCATATTAGGACTGGGATTCCTGGTTGTGGGCCCTGCTTCTATGCCACATCACATCTAAGTCCCCAAAACCCCACTCCCTTTTCTCAAGGTTATTTCCCTTGAAATAACCATGAGAACAAAGTCTCATGGCTGTGCAGAGAAAGTGTTAATACCGTTCTCCCAAGTCCAGGAGAGGTGTGTGTACTCATGCGTGTGTGCATGTGTTTGGATCTACTAGCTTATAAAAGATCCCCTAACACCAGTGTCCCTGGGACCCAGCCAGCAAGCAGCTTCTTAGTCACTAAGGTTAAAATGTCGTCATGCTGGTTAAAACTTCTGTGGACAGAACGGACCACACTGCAGCAACCACACTGACTTTTCCAGTACTTCCCCTCCCTGAGGCTCTAAGCTCACTACCTAGAAGTCTCTGAGGAAAGCCACAGCTGAAACTCAAGCTGGGATTTGGGCTGAGCATCCAGCGCCACCTGGAGACGAAACTCAGCACTGAACCCAGACAGCAGCAGCCTTTATTAGGCACTTTTGGTATGCAAGGCACCTTGCTGAACCTCTGTATAAGATTGCCCTTAAATGTCAGCAGTCCTGGGCAGGGTACAGTGGGTGCTCTTAGCCTCCTCCCATGGCCCAGGAGGAAAGAGGGCAAGTAACCTGCCCAAGGCCACACAGCTGGAACGTGATGGGTGGAAACACAGAGACCTTCTAGAGACACTGCATTGCCAGACTCATGCAGATTCACAACTAGACCCTGCATCCTGGTGTAGCATCCATACCTCAGATCAGGCTCCCTACTAAGTCCTTCTGATGGACTTCCACTGACTGCTTCCAGTGGCAGGGAGCCTTTCTTCTTTAGGTGTCTCTGACTGGTAGTCATTTCCCAAAGTGAGAACTTTCCTGGTGTTTGATTCTGTGTCTCCCTGACCACAGCTATCTCTTGCACATGGTGGCACTGCCCCATAGCATCCTAGCTACCAAAACATCCCCATTCCAGGCACAAATCCTTCTCCAGGATTTTCTCACACAGAACAGGCCACTCTGCCTGGTCTGCTCACATTTGTGAAACCATCCAGTAGTAACATCTGAGAAGTGCTCTTGACACCGACAGGAGTGTCTGCTAACCTCTCCTAACCTAGGCTGGTTGGCTTTAGAGTGTCAGCGAAGGAGCAACACAGGGTGAGCACATTCATGTCTGTGTGTGTGCATGTGTATGTGCGTGTGTGTGCATGCACAGGATGCTGGCAAATCAGAGTATACTGAGACACAGGTATTGGGAAGTAGAGAGAATACAAGAATATTTTTAAAAGCCATTGGGATCATATTATTCTGTGTTTACTCATTTTTAAAAAAAAGTTATTTATGTATGTGAGTACAATGTTGCTGTCTTCAGACACACCAGAAGAGGACATCAGATCTCATTACAGATGGTTGTGAGCCACCATGTGGTTGCTGGGAATTGAACTCAGGACCTCTAGAAGAGCAGATGGTGCTCTTAACTACTGAGCCATCTCTCTAGCCCATTGTGTTTACTTAAAAGCACACACACACACACACACACACACACACACACACACATACACACACACAGTGCCTAATTAAAGTTATTCCCTTTGGGTAACCTCTCAATAGTCATAGACTAGATAGTATAAACCCCAATGCCAGGCATGGGAAATAGACTTTTGCATTGTTGGTTAGATGAGCCCAAGAAACTACTCAAATAATATAGGCTATTGCCGTAGCCCTTGGTGCCTTCTTGAAAAAGAAGGTAAGCCCTCATTACTAGGAACACTACATAATTTGGGCACAGGGGGAATCCATCTGGATCTGACCTGAATGCCTCCTCCCTCAGGACCACCTCTCATAGCATCAGAACAAGCCATGCAGGCTGTCAAGGAGGAAGCAATCAGTAGGCCTAGCCAGCGGTAGCACCTATGAACCCAATGACCAGAATGACAAGAGATTCCGAAAGTTGCAATGATGGCATATATATCCTGGAATAACCAACAGCTGTCAGATTGGACTTAAAGCCTGCTCGGTAGGAGAAAATTCATGCCTGGCACTGTTAACCTAGCCAACCGTCCATGGCTGCTGAGGCCATTAGACCCTAGAGGAGAACCTACTACAGCCACTCTAAAGCAGTTTGACTCCTAACTGCCCTCAAAATATTTATCCTTACACCTGCAGGGGAGTGTAGCTCTTACCTGTCTTCAAAGAAGCCTCCTTTAGCAGCAGAGATCATCACAGAAAACCACACTGGTCAGATGTGGAGAACAACTGATCATGAGCACCTAACCCCAATGGTTGCATCTATAACACATCCCTTTACCTAAGACTCGGGGAACGTCTTGGAGGAGGGCACAGAAAGATCAGAAGAGCAGAAGACCAGGATGTTTGGTGTAAGATAGTGTCTTCTAAAACAAAACAAAACAAAACAAAACAAAACAAAACACAAAGTGGAGTTTTGGGGGAACAAAGTGGGCAAATATGATTAAAACAAATTGTATGGAGTCCTCAAAGAAGATTATATATTAAACATGATTTTTAAAACCCCACAAACCCCACTGTTGCAGATGAAGACTCAGAGCAGGTAGCAGTGCAAAGGAAAAATCAAAACTCAAGGAGGGAATTTCAAAGTGGCAGGAGCTTGAGTATGCCCACGTGTTGGCAGAAACGGTCCAAAAGAGTAAAAACTGCAGAAGATTGAGGAGAGAGATGAATATGTTGCTAAATGCTACATCTCTGTCTCAGTTTTCCCATGTGTCGGTCTCTTCCTGAGAATTCCTCTTTCCATACAGAAAGTGAGCGGGCCATAGGGAGAGGCAGAACACAGCTCAGATGCTGACCCAGGAACAGAATGCCCACTCCTGATGGAGTCCTGTGAGATGCTTGGTGGCCGACTGATCACTGGTAGTTACTCACAAGGGACTCACACCTGTGATCAGTGGTCCTGCTATCTCAGCCTCCCACAGGCCAGAGTGAGAGAAGCCCGTAGGCTGGTGGAAAAGCTTGCTCAACCATCACTCAACAAAGCCTGTCACAGCCCTCAACTCTGAGTTAAAAGATTCCAGAGCTCCTGTCCACACATCCCAACGATGGGCATCCCAAACTCATGTGTGGATTTGCACTTGCAGACAACTGTCCTGGAAGCCCAGCTTCCGTCTCTTTCCTTTGAGTAGTGGGACTTCAGCTTCTTCTGGGGAACCTACCTCTTCCCAGCTCAGGGTGGGCCCATGTCCACAAGCCTGACCATGCTAGTTTTTCCAGGAATGTGGAAGACTTTGAAACCTTAGACTAGGAAGCAGTTGAATGCTCTCTGCAGAACTTAATCAGCCACTTGGAAGACAGTAATGCCAAGTTCTGTGTAGACTGTGGAGGTCCAGCTCAAGAGGTTCCATGGGAGAATAATATTAGCATCTGGGCTAGAGATCACTTTTATGATAGTTTGGCAAAATTTGCCCTTTCTGCCTTTGTCCTAAGAAAATTTGCCTGAGGCTAAATTTAAAAGCATCAGGTTAATTTCCTCAAAGGAAGAGATGTAAAGACAGTCTAATATTGACTTTGTCACATGGTTATTAGTAACTAGTAATTAGCAGGTTACAATTTAAAAAGCCAACGGGACAGAAAAGATACTAAATGTACATGTACAGTATGGAGAGGAACAGGACCCTGGCAAGCCTGATGTGATAGCCAAGGCTTGTGCTGGAAGAGAGGCTCGGATTGTGAGATTAGAACTATTAAGGAGAAGCCAGATCTGCAATGGAATAAACGGAAGGCTACCCTCAATGGTGCAATATATATACAGCTGGCTCTGGGATACAGTGGGGTTGGGCTGTCTATAGTTCATTCTTTACCATGGGAACTCTATTCTCATCTTTTTCATATAACAGCCATGTGTTGGATTGGGCCACAGTCCTCTTCTGCTGCTTTGCTACAGACTAGAGAGGATGTTGCTGTGTGGAGGGATGGTGATGGCCCAGGGTGTATTTTCCAGTCTTTGTAGTTCTAGGATTCCCTCTTCAATGACTATCAAGAGTGTCTAGAATAGTGTATGTGTGTGTACCTCCTTGTCTGTGTGTACATCACATGCATGCAGTGGTCATGGAGGTCAGAAGAGGGTGCTGGACCCCTTGAAACTAGTTACAGAAGGATATGAATGGCTTGGTATGAGTGCTGGAAACAAATCCACGTTGTCTGTAAGAACAGCCAGTGCTCTTAACTGCAGAGCCATCTCCATAGTCCTGATGTCAACCTCTCTAATAAAGTCACATGCACCTGGACATCACAGAGTCCGAGAACATTCCAGGCCAGGTTTCTTAAGAATATTCCACGAAGAGCCATGACATGTCTTCACGGGAAGTCTGGAAGGTTCCTCCCTCAATAACTGGGTATAGCAGATATACTTGTCACTAAGAAGGTGCCTTAGTGTCTGGCTAGCAGCCTGGCCTCTTGGTATAGACTGAAGCTAATGAGTTTATCAATGAGCTGCTACTGCTGCCATAGTGAGGACTGCTGGCCACTTATGAGCCTTGATAGCTGGGGTTCAGCTAGATTCCAGCCTACTTATCACCTCCATAGTGCCTGTGCATGGGCCCTATGTCATCCATTACATGGTGACCCAAACCTTCCCTGCTACCTCAGTAACTGCTTCCTACACAGTCAATGGGAAAAAGGGACAAAGACCCAGAAGCTTCTACGGGAAGTTTTCTGGAGCCTGCAGGGACTGGTTCCTGTCACTTCTGTCTACACACCTTGACTGGAGCCAGGCCACAGGATCCCAAAATAAAGGCAAGGAAGTCTGGGAACTTTTCCCATGAAGAGGGTTTAAATGGCTAGAGCCTCACATCACGTTATCTCTAAGGCAGGACTTCATGCCCATATTTCTTTTACTACTTGAAATTTTCTATATACAGAATGAATGACTGAATAAATGAATGAATGAATAAAATTATGGTGGCCATGGAAGGATTTGACAAAGAGAGGAGAGGAGGAAAACAGGGGAAATGAAAACTTCTGACCCCTCCATGAAGTTGATGGGCCCCTCGGGAAAGACTTGACTTAATATTGGCTGAAGTGGACCATGTTCTTGCGACTGCCATGTTTAAACTTCAGGACTTGTATGATGTCCTTGCTCGGTCATTCTGGCATCTTTGCTTTCACTGAAGAGGAAATGGACCCATTGGAGGTTATACAGCCCTCAAAGGAGATTCAGGTCTGAGTCTGTGCTTCCTGGGTCTACATTTCAGAGAAAGTAGGGTTTCCTGGTCTTCAGCATGCCATCTGGCATCCCTGAGTCCCACAAAACAAATAACTTTACCTTGGCAAATGGGAACCATACACCCCAGCTTCTCTGCTTACATCTCCCAGGAGCTGCAGAGGTGGAGGTTCCTATGAGAAATGGCTTCCTATCTCCGCCCCCTACACAACGTGAAGGGAAAACAGTCTCTCTAAACAAATTCTAAGGAAGCCAGGTCAGTGGAGGAGCGGATCCTCCCCATGTTCTGCAGGATGAATGGGGGGCGTGCTGGCCTCGCTGCGAGGACGGCCCGCATTCAGAGATTTTAGGGCAGATTTGTGTGGGAACAGGAAAAGCCCCTTCACAGCTTTCAGGACAGCTGGTTCCAAGGAGCCCCAGCACATGGGTCAGGGTGCTACCTGCCTGCCCAGTGGGATCTTCAGGATTCAACAAGAACAGCTTTAGGCCTGAGGACAAATTCCTTCTCAATACGTAGAGGCTATGCTGCCACAATGGGTGACCCAGTCAGCAGGGATCGCATGCTACAGTTCACACGGTTGCACTGAGTCTTGTACCCACTCTGGAGCTGGCATCCATACCAAGTTTAGAGATGTGGCCCTTGGCTCACCCTTTCCCCATAAGCACTGACCCCAAGCTTACTTGGAGAACGTCTAATTTTATCCACATGTAGAGACAAAAGCTGTGTGTCTTTTCAGTACTGCTAAGATATAGGTGATTGACCCAGGGTATTTGGGGGGTGGGACAGGACATTGTGAGCAGGTAGGGACTACTTCTTTCTGTTTGTCTCACACAAAGGATAGAATCAGGGTTCATGCCTGGAGAGCCTGGAGTGGCGCCCACAGGGGTCTCAGCAGCCTACTCACAGTGTTAGATGAGCCAATGGGACTAGTGACCCTCATTCTTCTACAAGACAGCCCCTGTCCTAACACCCAGAGCAGAGAGAGATGGGTTGAAGTGAGGACTCTTGTTTTATCTCCTCCCCTGTAATATGGATACACTGGCTGATCTCTGAGAATAAGGAACTCAGTAGGTACACAATTCACAAGGCTTCCCCCAGTAGAGACAAAGATACAACATTTATTTGGCAGCGAAGGGCAGGTGAGGCAGCCAAGAGTGAGTGGAAGAGGTATGCTCTTTGAAAGCATCCGAGGTAGGATGAATCACCACAGAGAAATCCCAGCCAGAATGTGCCTCCAGGTCTGCAAAGAGTCCACTGTTGGTCAGCACCAATGGCTGTGTCCCACAGTGGGCTTATGAAGCCATTGGTAAGAACAGGTGTGTGCTGACAGTAACCCTGGTTACCACAGTGGCTCCCACCAGTGGTATCAGAGCCACTGGAGTGGGGCCTATCCCAAAAGCTGTTGCCTGTATGTGGGGTATGTTCTTCTAGCTGGGCTGCCTTGTCTGGCCTCAGTGGGAGAGGAAACACCCAGCCTCACAGAGATTTGAAGTGCCAGGGTGGGAGATACCCAGGGTGTCTCCACACACTAGTGGAGAAGGGAAGGGGTGATAGGGGAAGGATAGTGGAAGAGGTGCCTGGGAGGGGGACAGTGAATGGGATATAAAGTAAATAAGTAAAAAACAAAACAACAACAAAACCAACCAACCCTCCCCACAAAAAACCCAATAACAACAAAACAACCCAAAACCAACCAAACAATAAACCAACCAAACAAACAAACAAATGAACAGCAAAAAAAAGTTGGTGGGGAGTTCCTGTCAGATGCCTTACTCTGCTCCTCAGAGGGATTTGTGAACAGAACAAAAGGCGTGTGTGGACAGAGGTAGGTTGGGGTCTCACTCCTTCCGTATGACCCCAAGTAATTTCCTTCATCTCTCTGGGCCTTGGGTTCATCATTCATGAACAGCAGTAGATGAAATGAAAGGGTGCAGTGGGCACTGGGCGCCTGCCCCTTACATTGATGCTCTTCCACTATGCCAAGGAAACAAGCTCTCAGGTCTTTTCCAATATCCAATATCCAACCTCAATCTCCGGTTTCTGAGACACATCAACACTGCACAGATACACCTGGCTCCTCTGGCCATGAGTGCAGGAACCAGTGATGGGTGGGAAGAGCCAGTGTCTCTCTTTTCCTAGGCTCCCTGCCTCCCTGATGCCCAGTAAAAACTGCCAGACCCAACAGTGCAAGCAGCCTTTGACTTACAGAGCCAGGGGCCAGGACAGAGCTTGGTGACCCACAGCCTTTTCTTGAACATTTTATTTCCAGACAGACAGACAGACAGACAGACAGACAGACAGACAGACACATATACAGATACACAGATACACACAACTTTTTAAAGTGGAGCCCTCAACTGAAGCCAAACCATAACTATATAGCCTGGCAGGAAAGGGCTGAATCAAGGGCTTTCTTTCCACCTTTTCTATTGGGAAGGCCTCTGAAAGGATTAAAAGTAGGTTAGAAGAAGAATGAAACAGCTGTGTTTCCAGTGTGTACCTGACAACGGCTTTTGTGGAAGTGAATAATTACATGAGAACCGCTTCCTTCCCACCTCTTTCTCAGCCTCCTCCGGGTTGCTAGGCACCCTCGCTCCTTCTCCCGGCTAATGCCACATACAGAAGCAAGTGAATACAGTATGGCCATTATGAGGGGCCTGGAGTCCAGGAGAAGGATTCAAATGCTCCTCCCCGGTGGCTTTATGGGGGAAAGAGGGTTTGGGGGAGCTGACTTTGGATATATTTAAATGCTAATGTGCTGGGCCGGCAGGATGGTAGTGGTGGGAAGGGGCAGGGGATGTTGGCTTGAAAGCCCCACTGCAAACATGTTCTGTTGCTTCTCGAGTGGGTGCCAAGCCCTTCCCTGGGCAGCTGGCTTTGGCCACCCCTGGACCTGCCAGTAAAGTGTCAGTGGGATGGAGGGCTGAGCTGTGAGTACTCAGGCGCTGGCTGGCTCTGTGTGTGTATGGTTTGGGTGTGTAGGCTGATCCTGGTGGCCCGTGTGTGTGCAGTGGTGAGCAGGGGTCACTGTGGCTGGACCTTTGCCCGGGATGCTGAGCGGTTCCGTCTGAGACACAGAAAACAGAGGAAGTGGGTGGGTGGTTGGTGGTATCAAGTATGTAGCAGTGACCTTTGGTGTCTTATGTAATAAAATCCTGGGGGCTATGCATACCTGCCCCAGTTTTATCACATGAGGCACTGAGCCCCATTTTGAAAGGGCTCAGCAGAGGAGGTTCAGAACTAGGACCCCCTTCTCAGCTTGGACCTCCCCCAAGGTCTGTTCATGGGCTCAGAGATCCAGTTAAACCAAGATCTTCCCCATTGGGACTTCTTCAGGAGATCATCCCTGGTGTTGTAGATGGCACATTCCACATGCAGGACTTGGCAGACACTCATAAGCCTCATTGACTCCCACTAAGAGCTACAGGTGCCCCTTACCATTGTGAACACCAAGCTGATGGCCCATCTCATTCAAAGTGACCTGGATGAGAGGTCCAGCCTTGCTTTGGCAGGGGTCTGGTCTGGCAGCAGTAGCCCTCACCCACAGACAGCACCAGGCCAGTGTGCCCTGGACCAAGCCAAACTCTAGCTCCCAAGTCCAGCCCTAAGCTGGCATACTCTCTTGTGTCAGCCAAGCTGGCCCTGGGATGAAGCCTCAGCCCCTCCCACTATGGCCACGTTCTTTCCTCTAATAACTGTGGAAATGATTCAAAGTCAGGGATGCTTTGTGTCCCCTGAGGGCCATGGCAGTGTGGGGTCCAGTTTACAGAAAAGTAAACTTAGGGTTGGAGGAGAGAGAATATAACTGTCGGGTAAAAGACTGCTCACTTTACTATGTCTGCCTCCACACAGAACAGAGATCTTCCAGCACCATTAAGTTCCCTGAGCATCATCTGTCTGCCTTAGCAAAGACGGGGTTCCATGAGAGCGCCCAGCCCTTTGTGCCATGCCTGGCAAAATCTCAAGAACAGAGACCGCATCTGCTCGAGACTCAGCACACAGGAACTTAACCTGCAAGGTCCACGCAGAATCCTAAGTATCAGGCCAGGTGAGGAACCTGTTGGACTGAAAGGGAAGGGGACCCGAGTTCCTTGGCAGATAGTCCCTGAAGTTCACGAGCATCCCCCTAAAGCCCCTTCTTTTCCTCTTAGCTTTGGTTTCCTATTATATAAAATGCAGAAACCAGACAACAATGGCGATGTCCACTATGTGACACGCCTACCCCATTCTCACTGCTGCCCAGGTCAGGCATTACTAATCAATCATTCTTCAGTCCTCAGTCCTGCTATGGTGAAAAGGGCCTGCCACCAGCCAGAGTTGGCCATTGAGTAAAACCTGGGAGATGACTGTCCATCTCTGACATTTCAGGCAAGGAAGAAATAGCTAGATTTCAGGATGAGTTGAGCCCGTTGCAGAAGTCCCATGCAGAAGCCCATAGTATACTCACAGAAATATACATGTTTAGTAGGTCACTGGTGCATGCATTGGCCCGGGAGGCTAGAAGGGAACAAGATGGCAAAGATGCAAACAAAATCCTAGGCTGAGAAAGCTAGGGTGGGACTGAAGTTGCCTAGGAGGGGCACTTCCAGACAAATGTCTAAGTGAGGGATGAGGGGCATTCCTGACCCCCAACCCTCACCCCTCCAGAGTCCATGGCGCAGGTACCAATTTATCAATGCATATTTGGTTGGAAGTTATTCAAAGTTTCCAAGCAGGAATGTGCCTGTGGGACTCACAGGGAGGCTGCAGGAAGAGATTACTCAATTCTGTGATGATCAGATGCCTGATGCTGTGTGGGAACACACTCAAGTCCCCAAGGAGCCTCCTAGAGAGGCATGTTGTCTGGGGACTCCCAATAGTCACAGGAGTCAATGAGTTTCCTCCCTGGCTGAGAGTCTATCCTGGAATGAGTCCCCTGTGGCTGGGGATAAGGAGAACGTAGGTGCTTACAGCGCTCTGAACTGCACTTAAGTCTGGGCAGACGTCTGAGCTTTTTCTGCAGCTGAGAAGCCAGAACTATTGCAGAGACTCTTTCTCGGTCATATTTTCTGACCATTATCTATATAGCTGCCAGATATGTGCATTCAGAAGTAGTCAGAACCCCAAGATCCTCTGCTCAGGAGCCTGCAACCTAGCAGGTGCGCAAGGGGAAAGGAACTTAGACAAGCAGCAGACCTGGAGGTCAGTTAGGATGGGTGACCTTGGAGAGGTTGAAGCCACAGTGTCTCTGCGGGCGATGGTACAGCTGGGAACTGGCAGGCTGCCCTGGCAGTTCATGGCAGTGCTCATGCAAAGAGCTCACAGGAAACACTAAGAGGCCAGAAAAGGTCATGGCTATGTGTGTCTAAAAGGGATTTTTGAAGGGTGAAGGGCTGTGCGTGATCTTGAGCTGAGGAAGCAGAGGAAAGTGTGCTCTCAGTCCTGCAGGGAGCTGCTCCTAACTTCTAACTCCCTGTTCCCACCCCGGCCCTGATTGTGGAGACTTCAACCTGTAAAGCAGGCCTGGCTTCCTCCTTCTGGTTTGGAACTCCCCCACCCCCAACAGTCACCCCTGCCCAGCTCTCTTGGGAGTCAACATCTCTTCTTCTAAGGGCAGTAGATGCATCCCAGAGTTAGCCTCTAAGGCTTTCCTCAGAGTCTCTGGCTCTCCCTGAAGCCAGGTCTCTCAGGCAGCAGGTGCTCTTGGGAGTGCGAATGGCCAGATCAAACTAATTAACACACACATTCTCTCACAGTATGCAGTGTGAGGGGAGAACATTTAATCGACTCTCTCAGTGATTTTTAAATATGCCATCTTTTGGATTTTACTGGGAACTGGTACCAGGACTTAGCCCTCTACCAAAATGCTAGAAGGCTCAGCCCTTAAATAAAGTAGTGAAGTATTTGTGTCAACCTCTGCATACCTCCTGCACATTATCTTGTCTGTCAGTGACTGGCAAAACCTAACCTGCCTGAACCCACGGATGAACTGTTGTGTGTCATTTAGGAGAGAACAATGGGTGAGTGAGGCTCTTCAGGCTCAGCAAGGATGCAGTTTGGTTTATTGACCAAGAATGGTTCAACCTGAGGACTCCTGCCTTCTATCCCTCTGACCTCTTCAAATTCCATACAGAAGTGAGACTGTTCTTGTCCTTTGGTGCCCTCTCTGAGATCTGTAACCATCCAGGGAATCGCTGCCATCTCAACCCAGGGCAGGGTTTAGAGTCCCCAAGCAGGCTACACATCTGTCCCCAGCCTCTGCTTCCCAAAAACTCAGTGTTCCCATGGATCTTGAGGCCTGGCCTCCAGTGATCCACCCACATCCTCTCATAGTTCTCTTTCAACTCTCGGAACCCTTGACATCCTGGAAGGTCACCTTTCTACCTGTTCACACAGTCTGGCCTCAGCTCATATGAAAAGAAGAGGAGATGGCTTTCAAAAGTTCTGTGTACCTGGGAGTTTGACTGACATGACAGTTTATGGGGCACACAAAGGGATGAAGAGGCAGCTCTTGGGTAGCTGGGGAGTGACACAACAGCTGGCTGGTGTTGGCTCAGAACCCTGAGAAGGAGCCTTGCTCCCAACCACCACAAGGGCTGCAGGCAAGCATTCAGGAAAGCTGGCTTCTTCAGGAGAACAGATAGGAAACATAGCAGCTTATGACTACCTCACCCTCCCAAAGGATTCTTGCAACACAGTGTGCCAGGCCTTGGGGAAAAGGCAAAGAGAGTGAACTAAGGTCCTTACTACTCATGGCTCCCCTCCCTAGGTGACTTCCCAGGGCTATATCTTGAACAGCAAAATTAAGAATGAGTGTTAAGAAGATAAATCAAGAAATGAAGGCTGACGTGTCCTGGGTGAAGGGCACACATGTCTACAACACACTTTAAAATGCATAGGAAATAAATTAGATGGAGGAGGGATAGAGAGCTCTAGGCAGCAGCAAACACAGTGAATGTCAATGATAGAATCTGGGGGATGGATGCTACCCAGACTGATGACAGAGGAGATACTTCCTGGAAGAGACAGATCAAGACTACAAAAGGAAGAGAAAACAGTCCCCAGGAAACTCTAGGGAGGAGACATGATTCCTGCTCAATGATACTGCGTGTAGCTGTCACCTCTGTGTAGGAACATCATGCTTTTGGATAAGGGAGGCTAGTGAAATTCTGGAAGCTTGGGATGTTGCAAAACTCACACAGGCCACTCCCAAGGCTACACAAGCAGCAATGGTACCAAGGGAGACTCTTCAGTGGAGCTCCAAGGCGGTCTTTCCTGATTGTCACTCATACTGGGGACGGAGAGGCATTTTGTTGATGCAGTTGCTGCTGACCTCACTGGTTTGTCATTTACATTTGGATGGGATTGTCTCCTGACCTGTGTCCCATCAGGATAAAGAGACAATTCATTCCTAACATGAGCCCAGGGAATGGTCCAACCCTCTGTAAATACGGAGCTTCCCACATCAATTACCCTCACCAAGATAATCTCTCATAGGCATGCCCAGAGGCCAAACACTCCCAGATAGGCATTCCTGGAGGCTTGCATCCTAGGAAACTCCATGTCCCTCTAAGTTGATGTCTCAGACATCTTGGCTATATGCCTCCTTGAAGAAGAGCACCCACTACATGAACATGAGGATACCACCCTCTTGCCAGAGGAGCAGAGAATATGTTGCCATCCCTAAGAGTAGCACTATAGGCTGGGCTCACATACAGGCTGTGGTGGCATTGAACACACACACACTCAACTGTCTGTCCAGAAAGAACCTGCCTGAGTAGGAGGAATTACAATAAGAAACATACAGATTCGATCCTTCTACATTATTGCCTTCATTGGCAGGAAAAGTGTGTGTGTGTGTGTGTGTGTGTAAGGTTTTGGCCTGCCATTTCGTACAGCTGGCAGGGTACAGTAAAAAGAGTGTACAGTCAAATATGTTCTAAAGAGTCTTTACTGGAGCACAGACCTTGGCACTTGTGAGAAGAATCAGATTGTGTCTGGGAAGAGAGAAGCCTAAAGGTTCAGTCTTTAACTCTGAAGGAAAGAAAACCCCCTTAATGATGGCTCAGTACAGGACACAGACAATCAGGAAACACTCTACTGCATTGCTTAGATCAGGAACAATTTTGAAACAATAACTGTTAAGAGTTCTCACAGCCTGGCTTGTGAGGTTGTAGAGTGTGGACTGGAAGATAACAGAGGGAAAGAATGAGCGCAGTGGTGCTGGATGGTGGAGCTTGGTGGCCAGCTCAGCAGGCTGGGGGGGGGGGGCTGTGTTCACAGAGGAGCCAGTAAAGAGGCTTCTTCAGCAGGGACCTGGGGACTGTTATGTGGCTTCCGTGGCTTTGTGGCCCCATGGTGAAGGGAGATCTTTATGAGCTTCAGAAGAGGTTCCGACATATCTGTGATTTAGACCAGCGTGTAAACTGGGCTTACAAAGTACTGAAATGATCAAGAAGAGACAGAAGGGCAAACAGAGGGGTATGTCTGGGTTACCCAAAGGTGACAATGGCAAGATTTATATCAAGCTGGTTTTCCCAGGGGTGTGGTAACCCTGAGGGCTAAATACTTTACTGGTGGGCACCTGGATGTTTTTAAGCCTGAAAAAAAAAAGTTTATAGAAAACGTAATTGATACGGTAAAGAAACAAAGACTACACTTGTTCTAGGGGGGCAATTATATCCTGATTATATGCTATACATTTCTTCCCTGAAAGAAAGTGCACTGTGGGTAGAGATCCTTTATCCAGCCCAGGGCCCTTCCTACAGCCAAGAGCGGCCATCAGACAGGCAAGAGCTACTACAAGACCAGGAGCCTATCTAACCCCAGAATCAGTTCAAGCAGTAGGCACAGCAGGGCACAGCATGGCCCTGCTCCCTGGCTCCCTGAGTTCCCTACCAACTAAGCAGTAGTATCTAGTCCTACCAAGCCCATGGCGGTCAGGAAGACCTACGGAAGCTTCACATCAGGGCGAGGGAGCTGGATGTTCACGGAGGAGGATTGTGGATTATAGAGAGCTAAATAAGGTAGTGCCTCTCTCCAAGCTGCTGTGCTTGGATATCCTCTGAGTATTCTCTAGGACATGAGGAGATCAAGCTAGAAGCCACGTATCTATTGGATGGCTTTTGTAGTGCTTAAGCAGGCTGGAGATGGGGATTGTTGCTGACAGTACTGCTCAGATATGAAGCCTATGTGCTACATTAACAACATACAAGACAAGATGTGCCCTCTGGTGCCCATGCCCTGGTCTGCTAGGATTGTGTTCATAGAAGAACTAAGACTATTCAGGGTGCAATAAACTGATTTCCAATTGGATTCAAGGCCAACTCCCTAGATGGGAACTTAAGTAGAATACTATGCTCCAGGGCAAGGCCCGCTGCTGGTGGGATCATAGGCTCCCATGTACCTGTTGTCTCTAAATTGAAGCATTCTCTCTTGGAGGGACAAGGGAGGAGCAAAGGACTCAGGAAGCTAAGGAAACTCATAGGGCTCAGAAATCACAGAGGATTGCAAGACTCAACAGGACCTTTCCCCAGGTAATATAAGCAATAAACAATTGTTGGAGAAAAAGACTCATCACCCATGCTGAGGATTCTTAGTGATACATCTGCCTTGGAGTTATACCAATAAACTCATTGGTTCACCAAGCAAGATTTGGGTGACTTCATTTCTTTTGGCCTGTTGTTGGCCGTATCTGGGATAAACAGACATTTGTTCATGTCTCCCTGGGAAAAGCCATGCACATTCACGCTTGCATCAGTGGTGGCTAATTGAGTAAAGCTCTGCTCTTTTTGGCAATGGGCAAGAACAAGGATGAGTGTTTAGTCTGTAATCAGAAAACCAAAGAACTCTGGGAACTCATTGTCTCTGCCTTGACATCGCCTCACAGGCTAATGACCCTTTAAAGTGCCTAACGTCATCCATCAGTAAGCTATGTGCCTACTTGGGTGGCTATTAACCCTTATTTCCAGCGACATGTCCCTCTGGATGGGATGACACAACCTTCTGTGGGTCCAAATAAAATGAAGGACAAGCTACATACAAGAAGACATGAGTTTGTTTCCATGGTTCCATTTGATCTTTCTTTGGGATTTCTGTCTCAGACATAGTTACTAGAGAATCCTGTGGCTGCTGTTATTTCCTCCATCTGACTTTCTTAGGAATCCCTCTTTTTCCTTTAAAATGATGTTTTATTTGCTTTATAAAGATTTATATATTTACCCATTTTATTCTGATCATATCCATCTACTATTTTCTTCCCCCAACTTGCACGAGTGTCTCTGCTCCACCACCCTCCCAACTCCTTGTCTTCCTTTTTTGTTGCTATCAATATAATCCCCTGAGTCTAATGAGTGCTTCCTATATGCACATTGATGTGGGGCCATCCACCAAGGCACATCACCAAAGAAGAGTGACACTCTTTCCCTCAGTGGCCCTCGGCTGTTACTAGCTCTTCTGCTAAAGGCAGGTCCTCAGGCTCCTCCCACATTTATTCTGGACTGTTTTGACTGACTTGATCTTGTCCAAGTAACCACAGGTGTTGATATATATGCCATGTCACGACAAGAGGGATATCTTTCTTTCTTTACTATTCTGTGACTGTTTCAACCAGATCAGTCACCTATCTAGTGGTCTAAATGAATACCACAAAACACACTATTCCAGGTAAGTGTATAACTTTGAGATTCTGCAAAAAGTATTCAGTGGATACCTATATCTGCTGGGCAGCACACAAGCCATCTCAACAGGAGAACTGAGTAAGATGTTGTCCTCATATTGGAAGGGATTGATCATTTGGGTAGTGGCTAAGTATAATCTGGTTTAATCACATGCTCTCTTAAACTAATATCCAGCTCTCCCATTTCAGATGCTATGTGAAGTAGAAACACACAAAGGACCAAAGATAAGTCATCTCTCTTCTATAAGCCTTGTTTTCCCTCAGGAGACACCCTGAAGATGTATCCCTGGTCTTTGACGCCTTTTATGACTCAGACACATGGGGCTATTAAGAGAAATTTCCACTTGACAAGAAGCAGTTCAAGTGGGAGACTCAGAATGGAGAAGTAAAGGGTATTGCTAGTAAAAAGATAACCAGCAATTTTACTCAATAACCTTTCTTTTCTAGATGATGGAACTTCTGGCATGGGGAAAGACAGCGACTTGTTAAGGTTAGTGATAGTGCTGGGTCCCCAGAGACTGAGTGGGGAGTTTCCCATCATGCAGCACAGTTTCCTGAGGTGGAGTGTACAAGACAATGACATAAGCCTCTGTAAGGTTGGAGGAGGAGCTGTATCTCCTTGCCTATGCCTGGTGAAATGTCACTAAGGCTTTAATCAAGGAGTGGAGTCAGGCTTGAGCTCTTTGTGAGCAAAAGCAGGGCTGTGCTTGCCCTGTGGGTGCTCCAAAGCTCAGCTTGCATATGGGAAGTGAAAGAAATGGGACAGGCGATTCACACGCCAGTGAGTCTGCACAGAGATGGACATCAACTGTCACAATCCCAGTCACCCAAGACCTATCAATGCCCCATCATTTTGCTGCTCATGGGCAAAAGAGACCTCACTCTTTCACAAAGCTGTACTGGGTCAGAAATTATCAGAAACTACTGTGTCCATGAGGTGCTTGCTGTAATTATGGTAGAATTATGGGGCTGTTCAGAGCCTTCTCTACCTCCCTCTCTGTACCCTCTGCAAATCTCAGGACACTTTCCTCCATGTCAAACTATTAGTATATCTGATGTTCTCTACTACCAACAGGAGTAGAAAGGACAGGGCTAATTAAGATGGAAGTCCAGAGATTTCAAACTCCTTGTCACAAAGCTAGTGAGTCAGAATTCTATCCTATGTCAGTCTATACTTATTATTTCACTAATGATGAGACAGATTCAGAAAGTTGGAAAAATGACAGATGTTTCATTTGGGAGTCCGATGTCCCAGTCTAGTTCCCCACAAACTGTGGCCTTGGGTAAGCCACACCTTCTCTCTGGGACTCAGCTACTCCCCATCAAGGAAGCAGTTAGTCCCAGATAGTGTTTCCCCAGCTTGTTAACATAAGAAAGAAATGAACTATAATGCATTCATTACCACACAGCTTAATGAATGTAATTGAGTTCTATACAAGAAGCAAATTGACAGTCAAAATATGGTCTTCAGAAAATCATCAACCAAGAAATATGACTTTGTCATGGTCATATTTGAATTAAGAATGACTAGAGGTCATTTCACTGAATGCTCATATGATGCTCAAATAATTAGTACGCCAGATTTAAAACCAGCAGATAAAGAGAGACAAATGCTAATGATCAAGGATATTGTCATGGGAGATACAGAGAATATACAAGCATGATACATAATTGGCATTTTGAACTGTCAGTCTCGCTTGGAAGAAGATAGAAATGTCTCCCCATTGGTAAAAGAAATGAGAGAAGTCAAAGATGAAAGTTGAAGAGAAAAAAGACCCAGCAACCTGTGAGGACATCTGAGTAAACAGAAGCCCAAGAAGTTGGGGTTTAAATACCTTCCTAAGGATAGAGTTAAAAATTTGAGCTCTAGCCGGGCATGGTGGTGCACACCTTTAATCCCAGCACTTGGGAGGCAGAGGCAGGTGGATTTCTGAGTTTGAGGCCAGCCTGGTCTACAAAGTGAGTTCCAGGACAGCCAGGGCTATACAGAGAAACCTTGTCTTAAAAAACAAACAAACAAAGCAAAAACAAACAAACAAAAAATTTGAGCTCTAGGCATGCCTACAAGTTAAAAAGAATTACTCTGAGGAACTATGAGGCAGAAAGTAAATTTCCTGTAGTAAATAAGAAGTTAAAGAATTATTTTTCAACATAAGACCCAGCATGAAAGTACTGGATACATGTGTAATCACATGCTGCTTCTGTCAATATAGACATTTAAGTCCAACAATGTAACTAAGAAGTCACTATCTTTGGAATTTTGTACCCAGCTAAACTATTACTCAAGAGGAAAAAGTGGAATAAATAAGTTTAACCATATATAGTCTGAGAGAGTTTAGTTTCTCTAAAACCCTGTGGAAAGAACTAGTAAAGGATATACTTTAGTCAGAAAAACAAATGTAACCCTATAGAAAAAAAATGAAAGTGATAGGGAATAAAGAAATCATTAAATCATGGTGTAAAATCCAACTATTGACTCCTAAAAAGTAATAAGGAGAAATTTAGATGTAGACAACAATAATTGAGCCAATGAGTGTGGGATTTAGAGGGGACTATGTGTCCTACCGTATATTGTTCAGACAGAGGATGAGGCTAGTGATAGCCATGCTGGCAGTCAACACACTCATGCCTTCCACATTCTCCCTCAGGCTTAGGAAAGACCCTTTCTTCCCAGACCTGTGCCATCACAGTCTCCTATGGGGCTTACAGCTGAGCCTTCATCATGGCTCTTCCTGTCCAGATAAACAGTGATCACAGTTCTGGCCCTGGCTCTTCAATGTCATCCTCAGAATATTGCTGGATATCAGCAGGCCCCTGGAGCTAGAGGAAGGACTGCCACACAAGTGAACAATATGCCTTCAAGAAGACAAGGTAACAGCTCCATGTTTAGGCTCCCAGGGAGACTTAAGTGCCAGTTTCTGCAGATTCTCCTGCTTTGTGGCATTTCAGTTTTAAACATCATTACTGACCAACAGATAGCTTTACAAAGATAAAATCCTTCCATAGCCATCTAGTTTGTGATAGCTAATAACGGTTGTCAAGCTGCCTGTTAATTAAAAATCAAGCCACTGGACATCTATATGTAGAATGTTTTTGATCAAATTATTTGAAATGGAAAGACACACTCTAAATTTGGACAGCATTGGTAGACGCACAGATAAAAACAGAAAGAAGCTTTGCGTTTTCCTGCATGCTCTTGTGCTTGCTGGCAAGTCTGTCTACCCTGGTGTTTCTACTATGGTTGGCTCATTAATTGATAACAGACCAAAGGCCAGAAGCTCCTCAGAACTTCATCAACACCAGATTGGGACCTCTGAGTCTCCAGCATCATAGACTAAACAACTACCATGCTGGTGGCCTCTCTGATGTGAGGCAGCCATTGTTGGACTACTCTGACCACATCCTATAAACCAATCTAGTAAGTCCCCTTTTAACTCATATTCCTTCTTTTGATTCTGTTGCTCTAGAGCAGCAGTTCTTAGCCTGTGGGTTGTGAACCCTTTGGGGGTAGAATGACCCTTTCACAGGGGTTGTCTAAGACCACTAGAAAACATAGATATTTACATAATGATTCATAACAGTAGCAAAATTATAGTTATGAAGTAGCAATGAAAATAATTTTATATTTGGGGGGGTCACCACAATGTGAGGAACTATATTAAAGGGTGGAAGCATCAAAAAGGTTGGGAACCACTGCTCTAGAGAACCCTGACTAATACACTCCTTCCTATAGTGACCACTGATCACACATGACCGTTGAAGATCTGAAAGTTGCCTACAGTGCCTGAGGTACTGAATTATAAATGCGATTTACTTTCAGTCAAATAAACAGGCATGATTTGTAGCTACTTTACTGGATAGCACAGCTCTAGGGGAGTATTACCCTAAAGGGTTTACTGCATTCTACCCCCAGGAAGCCTGGGGTGTTCTTCTACCTCCTCCCACACTATAGTAGGCAGGAAGGCAGGAAGAAGGCCCAAACTCCAAGAAATTCTTGCTTGAAGAATATCTGTCCTCAGGTATTTTAGGCATGAGCCCTTACTGATTTATCTGACAGGTCTCACCTCCCTGGAATGATCTCTCAGATCAGAATATTTCAAATGTCCATCTGTGTGCCAGTCACTTGAGGGCACTGCTGAAATGCAGTCTTTGAGAGAACATCCCTATGATGGAGCCCGAGTGTCAGCACTTCTGACAAACTCCCAGAGACAGCATGGCTGGCTTGAAAACAGTTTGTGTAGTAAGGTGTGAGCAAAAAAGCCAGCACGAAAAGCCTACATTTGCACCATTCCAACTACAGATCATTCTGGAAAAGACAAAACTATGGAAACAGGGAAAATGTCAGAAGGAGGGTGGGTGTGAACAAGCAGAATACATGAATGTTAGAGCAGTGATCTTACTTTGTATGATACTTTAATGTTGAATACATGTCATCACACAGCTGTCCAAACCCAAGAATGTCTACAGAATGTCTAACACAGAGGGTGCAGGCACCTGCCACTAAGCATAATGACCTGAGTTTGATCCCAGGATCCACATGGTGGAAAGCGAGAACTGACTTCCATGGGTCGTTCTCTGACTTCCACAAATGTACTGTGGTGTGTGTAGGTGTGCACACAAATGAACAAACAAAAGTTACAACGAAATATAAAATCTATGGGCTTCAGTGAATATAAGACATCAAAAATGACTCTGTAATTTTGGGGATTAGGCCGCCCTAACAATGACAGAAAACCTGGGGTATTAGGGAAACTTCAATGAGAACTCTGGAATTTTGGTTTCTTTACTTTAAGACTGTTTGCATTTTAATCCCAGGTGTGAGGCTATGAGATGCTCAGCTGCTGCTGACTGATTTGTCTCCTGCTCTAGCAGAGGCATGGTTTCGACAGCTACAGATAGATTCTGCAATTGTATGACTTTGGGAATTCTGGGAATTTTTCAAAGGGTATATAAATGCTAGGGCCCCATGAGACAGGGTTTGTGGTCATCCAGGGGGCTTGGTTAATAGTCGTGCTCAAGGAAGAAAGAAGAGAGAAATTAGATTCACAGATTCTCTCCCTCCACTTTATCCTTCTTTCTCCCCTACAGAGTGATAGGAGGTGAAACATGGGGTGGGGACAAAGGGTGGGAAAAAGAAAAACCCACAAAGTAGCAAAGAGGCTACAGGAAACAAAGTCATTCAGATTTTCTGCTTTCTATTTTTGTAAGCTTGAAACACCCCCAAAGTAAAACATATTCACGAAAGGCCAGCCCCAAATTAAAACTTCTGTCCCAGAAAACATAGACTATATCTACCTACCTGTTCCTCCACTCAGTCCCACAGTGGCCAGCCAGTGGCTAGCAGGAGTGGGCACTTGGTCTATGAAAACAGAACCAGGGACAATACTTCATAAACATGTTCTGGACAAATAAGGTCAGGGAGGAATCCAGCCAACAGCAAGTCTGAGGTAATTAGACAGGGCTGATATGCTTCTCTTGGTACCACTGAGCACATGTCATGAGGGAAATTTTGTATCTCCTGGAAGTGACCCTACTACCTCTTTCCTGTCAAGCCTTCTGAGCTTCTGCCACAGCCACCTATAATGTCATAGCTGGTATGCTTTTCTCATGACCCTACAGCACACAAGACCTCCTTCATCCTCAGCACCTAGATGTTTACTTTGCTAAAACCCCAACAACCCACTAGATACATGGCCCCACTTCTCCGTCCTCCCTCTTCCCTGCTCTGTCCTTTCTAGACTCCTGAAGAGGCTAATACCAGCTGTCTCACCTAGCCTGACCACAACCATGTGGTCCAGGAGACAAGTAAAAATGGGTCTCTGCCCTCAAGGTGCACACAACAGGACAGTCTGAAGGCGAGAGAGGGTAAGTTTCTAAGACATAGCCACACAGGAAAGCAAAGAGCAGATGCAAAAGCAGCCAACTCCCTAACACTCTGCCTGGCTTCACTCAGTCTTCCCTGAGCTAGACAGCCTTCTAAAATTACAGATCTCTTCACACCAATCAACTTCTCACACAGGAGCATTCCATGCTCACCCACAGACCACTAAGGGAAGTCTGTATTCTTTGGCTTGACAGCTACAGTCTCTGGAGAGAGTAGCATGACCTTTCTTTCTTTAAAGCCACACTACATGTTACATATGGTTGCTAGTTACCAACTCTCCCCTGCAAATCATGTCCCTCTGGCCACTTCCTGCATGTATACAGGCATTTATTCTTTTGATCCATGCTTGTTTTTAAACTACATGTTTTTCCTCCCTCTTCCTTTCAGACAGCAAATCAAAGCTCCACAAGGTCTCCAAGACAGGCAGCCAGAAAGAATATTTTATTCACCTCTGACTTTTGGTGTTCCTTAAGATAAACTACCACATGGCATCCATTCATCTGCTTCTACCTACCCACCCTTCCATCTGTCTGTCCATTCATCCACCCATTCATTGCCCATCCATCAATCTATCCATCCATCCACTCACCTACTCACCCATCCATCCATCTATCTGCTCTCCCTTCTACTATCTACCTACCTATTCATATGTCTATCTACCTGTCGACCCAAATACCATCTATCCAACCACCCATGTACCCACCATCCATCTATTAATCTGCTTATCATCTATGTACTCAACTATCCACTTATTCAACCATTCAACCATCTACCCATTCATCTAACATTCATCCATGTGACCATGTCTGACTGTCCATCCATCCATCCATCCATCCATCCATCTATCCATCCATCCATCTATCCATTTATCCATCAATCCATCATCCATCTATCCATATATCTATATACCCTCTCTACATCCATCATCAGTCTACACATCCATCTACTCAACTACCCATCATCCATCTTCCCACTCATCTACCACTCATTCATCTGACTTCTCAACTACTGACCATTTATAAAGTTGTCTAACATGCATCATCTACTATCCATCCACTCATCAATTTATTCATCGTCTGTTTATGCCCATCTATCCATCTGCCCATCTATCCATACATCTCATAATGATTAGGATTTTCTCATGTCCTGGGCTCTGTCCCAAGTGCCAGGGAACCCACAATGGGTGACACACAAACATTCTTTGTCTATGTAGAGTTGAAATTCTAACGGATGATACTAACCATGGACATACTGATTAATAAACATGAGGTTATATCAGGCAGCTACCAGATCCATGAATTTAAAAACAACGAGTTTTTATTCAAGTCATAGGTTGAACAGGGACCTGATGCGGGAGCAGAATGACCAGCAGCATGTGAGAGGGCCAGCTATGGGATGGCATAGAGAAAGAATACCTGAGATAGAACCTTGAATAATGGGTCCCTGGCAGCTGGGGCCAGGCCCATTGTGACCTGGGAGTGGTGGCCATGTGAGAGAGGACCAGGTCCAATTATGATGATTGAATCTATTTACAGATACAGCCAAATGTCTCCTGGAAGCCAGAACTTTGCATCTAAGCAGCACTGCTCTAGACCAAGGAAATATCTATATTCACTTTCTCCCAGCTAAAAGCCAAGGCTTGAAGGGACTCATAGGGGAACCATAACTCAGAAGCCCATTACCTCCTACTGAGTCCCATGAGGCCAGCCTTTTGGAGTCAGAGTATGGCTTCCAAGAGCTGAACTGTGAAATGTGAGGGTGAACTCTCACAGTGTGTTTAGCCTACACAAGCTCTCGCTGACTGTCAAGGACTGAAATAAAATGAACATGAAGACAAAGTTAGCACTCTTCAGGGGAGGATAACAGAATCTAGTGTCTACACAAATTCTGTAACATACAATAGTAAAAAACTACAAGCAACATAAGCAGATAAGAAAATGCAGGCTTTACTCTAGACCAAGGGCTTTGCATTTAGTAGACTTCAGTGACCCTAGATATGTTCAGAGAACTACAGGACACATTCAAAGTACTGAGGCAGGGAGTTGGTGATCTAGGTTCTCCACTGAGCTCCTTCAGAGTGCTGCAGGAAGGCAGCAGGCCCAGTGAGGGAAGGGCAGTAATCAATAAGCAGCAGAAGCCATGTTGAGACGATTGCCCCCTTGTTTAGGCTGAACTTGAATCTGCTCAGTGGCTACGTTCAAAGTAGGACACCAACAAACCAGAGGCAGCAAATTCAAAAGAGAATGGGAGAGAGGGAAGGAGGGAGGGGGAAGACAGACAGACAGACAAAGTTTGAACACTGGGAAGTGAATGATGGGCAGTTGCTTCAGACTGGGGATAAGGGACCCCCTGGAACAGGATGGGACAGTCAAAAGTGGCACCTGGGTGGTGACAAAACATCTAGGACCCTAGTAAAGAAGCCATGTGGTGACTTCAGAGTCAAGAAGAGCAGCTGGGACTGGGAAGCCAGGTGGTCAGACATGACAACTTCAGCATTGTGCCTGCCTTCTGCCTAGCTGAGTCACAAGCCACTGGGCTCAGCTCCCTCATTTGTAAAATTGGGTTTTAAGCTTATATCTCCTATGAGAACATTGCTTATAAAAAGCACCTATATATCTCCATAGGCAGAGCAGGATGGATTTTGGTAATGATTTGGTGGCTGAGTGATCTGGAGAGACAAGACCGTGATGGTGACTGGTAGAGTGCCAGCTGTCAGTAGATGATAGCCATCCATAGTTACTGCTTAGATGGCATGACTAAGTGTGTGCTAGGTGATTGGGCCACATTCCAGCTTCCAGTATCACTATGTTGATGGCCATGCCAGCAGCTCTCTTATTCCCAACACTAATAAAACAGCAAAGAGACCACAGAACTTCACTCTGGGAAACCTGGGCCCCAACTCTTTGACAGCATCTCTGTGATGTGCAGAGCCACAAGGCAGAACTCAATGATGTTGACTTCATAAGGCAAGAGAAGAGAAGGATTTTCTGCCTTTGGACATGAGGTTAGGTAAGCTACATATCATAGGCCAGTTCTTTGTTTTTTTGTTTTTCGTTTAAAGATTTATTTATTATATGTAAGTACACTGTAGCTGTCTTCAGACACACCAGAAGAGGGCATCAGATCTCATTACGGATGGTTGTGAGCCACCATGTGGTTGCTGGGATTTACCGTAGGCCAGTTCTAATCCCCAGTACTGTCCCACCATTGTTATTATTGACCTAACTATGGCTCTCCAAAGAGACAGGAGCCTCCTTGAAGATGAGAGCCACGTGTGACCACATGGCTAGGCCTGAAAAGTAGACAATAAACTCATGGTACTAGAGAAACCACTTAATGCAGAGCCAATGTATTCAAAGAAAAATTTAAAGGACTTCCAGTTTAAGGGAGTGAGCGTGACCTCCACAACAGTGACATTTCATTATTATTATTATTGCTATTATTATTGCTATTATTATTGCTATTATTATTGCTATTATTATTATTATTATTATTATTGTTACATTCTTACTACTACTACTACTGCTATTTAAATGTATCTGCTATCTCAAAGTCAGTGGAGATATGGATATTTTGGTTTGAAAGTGTTTCAGCCCAGAGGCCATATTTTATTTTGGGTCTTGGGCACAGAACCAGAGGACGTTGCCACCAGGTGGCAGTAATTTCATGTCATCTTCACAGGTTCAGAAGGCTTTGAACCAGGGTCTTGTCTTCCTAGGTCGTCTGATTTGTCCTCCTGTGGGGTGGGCAGCAGGGAAGGTCCTGTCTTGAGGTCCAGCATTTGTAAATCTCACCCTTAGGCTCTGCTCCCTCTGTAGAGGAGGCAGCACAGGGAAGTGGTGTACCAGTGGCCTGCCTGGGAAAGCAGACTCGAGAGCTGGATCTGTGACAAGCCTTTCTGTTCTCGCCCTGAAAACACACACTCAAAACACAATGACAAGCGAGAGCGAAAGGAATCTGGGGCAGGGACAATGTGATTTCTTGCAAGATCCCCTTGGCTCCCCAAAGACTGAAAAGACAGAAAGCGAAAATCTAACGGGGTAAAAAGGGAGTGGGAGTACTCCGCACTTCAGACTGACAGTGAAGACAAACAGAAGTTTAGAAAGTTCTGACCACGGAATGCAAACCACAGGGCGAGCTGCTGCATCACAGGAGAATCTCAGTTTGTTGAACCCTCAACAAAAGCCTTGATTCCTAGTTCAAAGCCACCTTCCTCTTGGGGTGTGTAGCTCTGACTTTTCCTACTAAGAGCCAGACACAAACCAACATGATTCAGGGTCCTACTATGTGCCAGGCCTGGGGGGGGGTGTGTGCAGTAGAATTGAGGAACACAAGGACTTGGACATGTGTATGTATCTGTGCCTTGGCAGACAAACCTTCTTACCCTAAAGGACAGGTGAGAACCTTGACACCAGAGAGAGAAAGGCACAGAGTGGAAGTCACAAAGCTGCGTGGCAGCAGACCGAGTATTCCCAAGTCACTGCTTTGTGCAGAGCATATACATAGGTACTGAAAAATCAGGCTGCCATGACACCAGCAGTGAGCACTCCGAGGATCAACTATCTTTCTTCCAAGAAATGCTCACAGACCATTCTACCTCACTAGAGGCTGTGCCAGGGGCTGGCAATTGAACAGTGGGTATAACAGGTATATCCCCTGCCCCACTGAGTCTACGCTAGAGGGGAGAAGTGCAAGTCCTACCCAGAAGTCTTTGCGATGTCAGCGATGGTGGAGAAGGAACTTGAGGACTGAGAAAAGATATGGGGAGTGGGGAGGACATGGTGGGGTCTTAAATTCCAGGGTCCCTCTGGTGACTGCAATAGCTACATGCGCACCATTAGAATTTTAAAACAACTTCCACAGCTATCTTTTTCTGCCCACAAAAAGGAACTAGCTCCATTTTACTGATGACGAAACGGAAATGGTCCCAAGGTTCCAAAGAGGGAGGGCAGAGTAGTGCCACCCTCAGCCCCAACCTGCATGCACACTATGCACAGAGTGGGCAGAAGGACCGGCTTTGGAGTTCCAGATGGGAGATGACTTGAGAAGGAAGGTGAGAGTCCGTGAGGGTCAGATGCAGTTGCCCACAGGCTTTGGCACTGAGATTGAAGAGAAAAGGTGAGTGGCCAGGTTGTGGCCCCTCCAGACCAGAATGCCTGGTGGATCTCGCTTTGCTGCAGACTGTAGACTCCATGGAGGGACGTGAACCTCTGATACCACCTTAGCCTGTTTTTCTCTCTCAGAGGTAGACTTGGGGAGGAGAGGGGCCTGATTCTCCTCTCCCCCCAGTCTGAGGACTCCAGAGACCAGGACTGAGTACTCTACAGACTGCTGGGCCCAACCCTGCAGCCTCTCCAGAAGAACTCTCAGCAGCCATTCTGTAGGACTTTGTAGAGAGATGAACAGCTCCTGAGACCGATTCCTAGCCAGAGAGACAACCTCACTGCTCATCACTTTCCCCCAATTGCCCAGCCTCCCCATGTCTGGATGGACAGCTTGGGGCCAAGGGCTCAGAAGCTGGAGACTTGCCTGACCTGACAATGTCCCAGAGCTCTAGGTTTCTCTGCCTTCCTGCTGTCTTCTCCCTGGCTCTCAGGAAAGATCTAGATAGCTATGGAGTGATTTTTATTGGTTCATGGCTGAAGGAGGCTTCAACACTGTGGCTTCGAGATTTTCTTCAAGAAATAGGGTGACAAGCCAAATGCCAGGCCCAGTGATGGCTTCTGGGAACTTTTCCTTGTGGAACAACTTGAAGTGCAAATGGGAAACAAAGCCAGGATCATTCTTTAAACCAACATAGAAAAACTTGGCCTTACTAAAGGAGGAGCTACTTGACATGACCATCAGGACACTACCAGAGTCTCTGTTAAATAATCAACTTTCCAAACATGAAGAGTTCTGGTTCTTCCATTCAGAGAGCAAGCATTTGCTGAGCACACATTATATACATAGCGTGGACTAGCCTGGGTGCAGGGAGTATGGGCAAGGCTGATGGGGACCTTGCTTCTCGGCTGCCTTCTTCCTGAACACAGCAGCCACCCCCACGCCACCCAGCATATTTGTTTCTTCATCTCACTGCCAACCTAGCACCTGCTACCATCTCTTGGATTCTGGGTTCTGCTTTTCGCAATTTATTTCATGGACCCTAATCTAAGTACAGGGTCAGCAAATAGCTGATAAAAGAAATGGACATTGTACACTTAAAAATCACACCTCTGCACACACACATACATTTATATAAATATTCCACAGTCACCATGGGTGCTCTGGAAACTGGACATGAAGCACAGGGGTGGCTCACAGTGTCAGATGGCAAGGACCTTTGTGAGGAAGACATGCTTCAGCTGTCTAGAGGATAAGAAGGAGTTAGGGACTAAAGGAAAGTTGTCTGTAGAGAAACGGCACGTGTAAAGGTCCTGAGACAGAAAGGATATATATGTTTGAGTCTCAGAAAGGAGGCTCTTATCTTGAACAAACTGAGACCTAAAAAGCAGGGCAGGGATAAAATAAACAGTGTGGATACAGGTCCCAGAAGTCTTGGGGGGACCACCATTTGGAATTACTCAAGTAACCACGAGCACCCCAGAAAGGATTTAAGCAAAGAGCTGCCAATCAGATTCACATTTCAAACCGCTGTTTGTCTAACTGGCCATGAAGTGGCCTGGAGGAGTCAGGGGTCATTTCTGAAAACCACTAAGGGACCAATCCTGCTTTTGTGTGGAGACAGCAGTAGCCTTCACAACACCAGAGGTATAGGGTGTGAAGAACAGAAAAGGCACAACAGGATCTGGCAAGCAGTAAAGCACTGGGTGTTCCCAGGGTGCTCTGGAGCAGAGCTCAGCAAAGACTAACAGGTAAATGCATGAGCTCAACAAGCTGCCATTCCTGAGGTGGGCCAAGCACAGGTGTGGCTAGAGTCTGGGACTCAGCCTTTAGGATGTTCTCTATGTGTCCAATGAAGTAGCAATTTCATATGCCAGGGACACATTGTATCTCTGTGTATCCCTGAGCCTGGAGATTCTTCATTGACTCCCTGTCACAGACTCTGAGTTCCAGTAAATAACCTGTGTTCTGCAAATCTTTCTATCCACACATCTCAGACAGAGGGAGCCAAAGCCACAGGCTTGAAATCACTCAGAAGCACAAAATACTGACTGGAAGTGAGATACTAGTCCCATGTGATTCATGTATGTTTGTTTCTATATAAAATGGGCATTTCCTGGTTGACACAGCCAAATCTGAGCAAGTGGCTTCTTATGCTGGCATTCCTGCAGAGCTGGGCATATCCCAGTGAGGTCCAGGCTAGTGTCTGGGAACTCCATGAAGGCTTCAGGCATGCTGTGTAGCTTGAGGACTTGGCTGATGAGGGCATCTATATTTAACACACCTCCAGGTCCTTTGCCATGAGCAGTCAGAGGGGCTTGGGCAGAAACACTTGTTATCCGTGACTAGAATAATCTAGGCCTGACTAAAGGTGAGTTGATATCTCCAATTCTTTGTGTGGAGGTGGGGCCGAGGGTAGGTTTGGGTGTCAACTCTTCTACCAAGAAAGCCAGTAAAGATGCATCTTCTCCCCAAGACACCCCAGGACAGGTCTATGGCATCAGGCAGGGAAAAAAAACAGGTTTGTAATTTTAACCAATTCCTAAGTGGTTTAACATGTCCTTTACTTGTGATCATGTTGTCAAAAGGCCACAGACTTCTTATGAAGGAAAGCCTGGTAGTATGGTAGTATGGTAGCATGGCTAACTCAAACATCTGTGGTGAGGGCTGGAGAGACAGATGGCTCAGTGGTTAAAAGCATGTATTGCTCTTTAAGGACTAGAATTTAGTTCCCATCACCCACACCAGGCAGCATAGAACCACTTGTAATTCTAGCTCCAGGCGATCTGACTCCTGTGTCCTCCTCCAACACTACACATACATGGCATATACTCACATACACATGATTAAAATTAGTTAATTAATTAAAATTAAAAACAAATAAATAAAAAATACAATATCTATGATGAATGCTGCCTTGAAACCATCATACTGGATGATCACGTGATCCCACCAAAAAACCCTCCAAAACTTCTCTGACTCCAAAACCCAAAATCTCAAACTTCCAGAATGTCAACATAATGCAAGTAGAAGAGCTCACAGGGGAGAGATTTTGTTTCACAGACAAAACAACTAAAAATTGATATACATATGATATACATGAACAAATAAACCTCATGCTTACAACTGGGCACCATCTCCAAGATGCTCATCAGATATATGAAATATTCCAAAATTCAGAAAAATCCCAAACCTGACATGTTTGACTCCAGGAATTCCAGGTGGGATCATATGTTGAAGGCACTCACCAAGAAGTGTCCCTGTTACCAGGCCACGTAGTTACCTTTAAAGGTTCTCCAGTTGCATTTTAATACCCTTGCTTCCCTGTGTGTTTAATTGATGCATTAGTGATTAATTATCCTGAGGAGGCCCCAGGATTCCACCTACTTACCTGGTGGTGAGTGGAGCAGCCTCAGTGACTGGTGGATGACACTGTGCTTTGAGCTGCAGCCCTTACCTGTGGGTCAGAGAGCCGGGAGAGGTCAGGGTACAGATAGAACTTGATGCCTTCAGAGGCGCCTGGCAACGTGACCCCTCGGATCAGGAGGATCAGCAGCATGATGTAGGGGAAGGTTGCAGTGACATACACGACCTGCCCGGGAGAAGAGAGACAAGAGGTAGGCAGGGGTGGTAGTAGTGGGCTTATTTCACTCAGCACAGCTCCCTCCCCAGCCGGCACACCACCCTTTCTGGAAGCTGCCCTGAAACTAACTAGATGCATGAACCATGCTGTGTCCATCTACACAGCCCAGTCTCAGAAAGACAGTTGGCTCTGAGCATCCTCAGGGTCTTGTTTCCATAGCTGCCAGTAGCCATGGATGCTCATGCCTCTCATATCAAACGGCCCTCAAGACATCTGCATAGAGCTCCACAATTCTCTGTGTCGTCTCTTGACAGCTGACAATATCCAATACAATGCATGCACCATGCAATCAGCACCCTGCATTATCTAGGGAACAATTACAAGGAAAAAAGTCTACACATCCAGTTCCGATGCAAGCATCCATTCATTATTTCTATCTGGGTTTCTTTGAATTCACAGATGCGGCTCCTATGTGACTGGACTGACAGGAAGTACCTAAACTAGAGTCCTAGAAGCAAAGAGTGGGATGATTGTGCCTCCCTTGTCATCTTTGTCATGTTGGGTGTGACATCCCTGTCAATCAAGAGGAACATGTGCAGGAGATGCATCTTCCAAGGCCGTACATGGTTGGCAACAATGTGTCCTATGTTTAAACCTTGAGAGGGGAGATTCCATGTTAGGATTCTTACTGCATAAATAGACTTAGAAAAGAAAGGAGAGAAGGGCTATGATAGCAGTGGGCCTCACCAAGAGCCAAGGGGAGAGGAGCCCACATGCACACATGTTTGCCTCACTCTGCCTACTCCTCAGGGGAGTGTAAATGGAGGGAATATGAGGAGCTTGACAGCAGTGGGTTTCAAACTCACTGAAAGACATAGAAATAACAACCCTGTACCTGGAGCTCTGGGAAAGAAGTGTTTCCCAAACACTTCCATGTGGGTCACTTGCTAATGTTTCTGTCTGACTCCACTCATTTTAAACTGCATTTTCTTACTGTGTGTGGGCTGTGTGCATGACATGGCACTTGTGTGGAGGTCAGAGGAGACGTTTCAAGACTCAGTGCTCTCCTTTCATGTGGCCCCCAGGGGTCGAACTCAGGTTGTCAGGCTTGGCAGCATCTTTTCTAGCTGAGCCATCTTGCT
Organism: Mus musculus; assembly: GCF_000001635.26. NCBI lineage: Eukaryota > Metazoa > Chordata > Mammalia > Rodentia > Muridae > Mus > Mus musculus. Next base: position 114,193,477 of record NC_000072.6, on the reverse strand, counting down.
GGTCCTCTGGTTCATCTCTTTTAAAACCTGGCCAGGACTCTTTTAAATCCATTTCACAATTCATTAATGGTCTAAGACCTGCAATTTTGAGAAGAACGGTTCTTAGTAAGAATCTTTTCTTTTTATAACTATAGATAGGCTGAGACATGGGGGTAGGGAAGGAGATGGGAGGTAGAGGCAGAGTGGGAGAAGAAGCAGAAGGGGCAGAAAAGATCCCACACTGGTTTGGAGATCTCTAGGTCTGGTCTGCTTGGAGGAAGATGCTTGAACTCAGAGAAGCTGAGAGAGGCTGAGCCAATGGAGACAGTGCACTCAAGAATACACAGCCCTCCTGGAGCCCCCTGGCTTGAATACTGCTCATGCAAAGCTGGCCAACCATCCATACTCTGGACATCAGTCCTAGGTCCCCACATAGGTGCCAGCCCTCCTCCACTGGAGGATCCTGCAGGACTCAGAGTCCTGCCACATTTGACCCTTTCTCCTTTGTCATTTTCTATTCTCTAATCACCTGCACTGTCCCTTGTTGGGACCTCGCCACTCCTGTTTAGAAGGGAGCTTGTCACCAAGGGTCAGGGATGCTCTTAGATTCCAGTTTAGCTCCACATAGTCCTCAGTGCACACAGATGCAGGACACAGGCTTGCTGATGGCTGGGACTCAGACACCACAGGGCAAGCACGTGCTCTGAGCAGGCTGCCTCTGCTACCGCCTCTCACTCCTGTACAGCTGGGCCGGCTTTGGCCAGAGCACCAGTCCTTCACATCAGTCCTTCATTCACGTCCTCACTTCCGCTTTATGCATGCACTCACAACACTGAAGCCATTCCTGTGCCTGGGTAAGCAAAACTTATCCAATGGGCCTCTCTGCTCTAAGAAGCTTCCTGCTGGTTGAAAAGACAGACATAGAGGAAGATAATACATTCAGTGGTGGCCACAGAGAGGCAGCAGCCCATGACAAGAGCAGTCACAGTAAACTTCTCCAAAAAGGTGACCCAGAAATCAGATCCTAAAGGTGTAGGAGCTCAGGACATGAAATTGGGGGTGGAGGGAAGAGGGAAATGGAATTTCTACTGCATGCCAGGCACACATGGCACACATACATATATACACACAAATGCATGTATATGCATGCATGCACACACAGGCACATACACACACAAATGGAAATATACACACATACCCGCACACGTGTATATATGTACACATATATACACATACCCGCACACACACACATACATACACACACACATGTACATGATAGCAGTACTGGCTTGCTCATCCTACATGTCTCCATACTGGGTAAGGGCAGAGGGTGCTCTGGGCAGAAAGAGTTATCATCTTTTATATGTAAGGAAGGAGAGAGAGCACAGTAGCCTGTACAAAGTCACCCAGCTAATGAGTCATGACCGTGTATGGATTTATAGCAAGTTTGGCTTAGATCCCAATATCCCACTCATGAGATCATCACGATATCTATGAAAATACCTTATTATTTCCCTCATTTGAAAGAAGCCCAGTCATTTTGTTAGCACAAGGCACAGGTTTAAACACAGTTCTCAAACAAGAGGATACAAGAATCAGCAGAGATGGTGACAATGCATCCTCTAGACACACCTGGAAGGTTGGATCGGCTTCTGTGGGTGTTATCACTGGTCTTCAATGATAGCTCGCTTAGCCCCTGGTTCACCAATGCCTGCATTCCTGATCTCAAATGAACCATGAGCTCCCTGGCATGCTGTATGATCGATACATTCTCATACTGTCATATACAATGTCACAAAGTGTCATTCAAAGAAAGGATATGTAAGTCAGACACACAATTGGAGTAGGCAGTCAATATTAACAATCAGAAAAAGATCAGCTATGGCTGTGGCTGATCATTGACCAGCAAGCTGACTGCTGTAAAACTCTTCTCTTCCACATAGCTTTATAGACCTTGTCTATGGTAGACATTCAGCATTGCACAAATATTCTCTAAGGAACGTTTGTTAGGGCTGGAGTGATGGCTCAGTGGTTAAGAGCACTTTTACTAGCTGCTCTTCCAGATGATCCAAGCCAAACCTCCATCTTCTGCACTGCTCACAACATTTTTATCTTTCAAGCTCCTCCAGAACATCTCACTGTGGTCTCAACACTCAATGGCCTTTCTAGCCCAAAGTTCCAAAATCCTTCCACAGTCCTCCCCAAAACTTGTAATAAATACCCCACTCCTGGTACCAATCTGTGTTAGTCAGGGTTTATATTACTGCCATGAAATACCATAAGGCAAGGAAAACTGGCAAGGAAAGGGTTTATTCAGTTTATACTTCCACATTGCTGTTCATCACTAAAGGAAATTAGGACAGGAACTCAAGCAGGGGAGGATCCTAGAGGCAGGAGCTGATGCAGAGGCCATGGGAGGGGTGCTGCTTACTGTCTGGTTCCTAGTACTCATATCAGATGGCTCACAACTGTATATGACACTAGTTCCTAGGGATCTGACACTTCTGTCCTCTGAGGGCACCTGGCACCTCATGTGCATGTACCTGCACGTGTATGAATGTGCACACATACCCCATGTCTATACATAATTTTAAAACATAAGAACTTTTAAAATATTTTAAAATATTAATTTATTCATTTATTTGTGTGTGGGGGTATGGGTGTATGTAGGGATATGGAAGGGTATAAGTCAAAGAATAGTCTACAGGAGTTAATTTTCTCCTTTTATCACATGGGTCCCTGGGTTTGAGCTCAGATTGTAAGGTTGGCAGCAAGCACCCTTTAGAGCCATCTCACTGGCCCCTGCATATACACGCTTGATTCTTTTGGGTACTATTAAGTCAGCTCAAATCTACAAGTTAGGTGGAGGGTAACAACATAGCTTCCATCAGTTAGGGTAACAACCTAACAACCATGTACCATCAGATGCAGTAGCCAGGAGCTGCCACATCCAATATTTCTTTCTCTAGCTTAGCTGCCATGAGTCCTTGCTCACACAGGTGAAAGATGAGAATGCAAAACCTAATGACAACTCACATTCATAGGAATTATCCTCAACCTGCAAGAGCACTGTGATGAGGCCGAACATGCCAGTTTTCCTATGTTGTCTTTACTGAGTAGACAGGGTAGAGCCAACCAAGTATGCCCTCTGTGCCCAGGCAGTGTAGATGACAGACTGAGCCTCATCCTGGTGGTGGTGTGATCCATTCAGTAGCTGATGGCTCTGAGTGATGATTCTCAGGCCACAGAATGAAATCCCAGGGGATACTATGTTTCTGTATTACATTAGTACAGCCAAGCTCTCTAACTGGTGTCCATACTTTCACTTGTAGACTTTTAACAAAATCATAAAAGATAGGTAATATGCAAATGAGTTGCCCACAGACCATAGCGTGGGCATGTTTACTACCAGAATGAACCCACTGACTGGCATGTGCTACCCAATATTCACTCCTAAGCTGAAGTGTGAGAGCATCAATAAGGATCTAAAGGGTGGTTTGGAGTGTCATTACATAATACACATGGAGGGTGAGTGACATCAAAGTTGAAAATGCAATATCTCCCCATATCCCTTCTCCTGTGTTTCTATTTGTGGCTACTCTGGGTATTGGTGTTATCTTTGATCCCTACACCACCACCACCCACACAGCAGCTGTTGACTGTTGCCATATAGATATTGCTGTAAAGAGATTGTCCACAAATGGCATGTGCCAGCATCTACTCTTCTTGTGCACTTGTCAGACACTACTAATCAATCATAGCATTCCTTGTAGCTGAGCCTGCCGGCAGCCTGAAAACCCTCCATGCAACACTCCAGCTATCACCCATGACCTACTCCATATATCACATATGCATTTTCAGTGTCCCACAGGTCAATGGATGCATAAGATCCAGGTCTAGTTCTTAAAGAAGGCTGCTGAGCCAAGTGCTTCACAGGTTTCTGAGACAGATCTGTAAAAGTGGTTTGGAGCTAGGCATCCCAAGGTAAGTGGGAATGGCAGAGGCCAAAGATGCGGGATGGGCACAGAATATGCCCACTGATCATCTAGAAGCTTCCAAGTGGTCACTGGGGTGATGGGGAGGTTGGCCTCTTTCCTCAGCTGTCCCCACAAGCCTTCACACTCAATTCTCACCATTTGGCTCACTCACTGTATTCTGCACTCAGAGCAAGGGTTCCTCACTCCCTTCCTTCTGGGTCACTGTGACAATCCTGTACTGTCCACACTGCTGCCCAGGTTCAGAAGCAAAGATCTGGCTCATCTCTGTCCTGTGAGTCCCAGCCAGTAGCCCATGCTCAAGGTGCGGTGGAGCGAAATGGTCGAGCCTTGGTGGCAAGTGTTAGCATCCAATCCTGCTTCTTGCTGTGTGACTTGGCAGGTGTCCACCCATCCCCACCGCCACTGCTAGGGAGCATGCCAGGCTCCTCCAAGTCCCCTTGCCTTTTCCCAGTCGTCCTTTGTCCACAGAGTCCATCGCCAGCTCAAGGCCACCCACGGTGTTCACTCTCTGTGTGTCTGAGTCCCCACGCAGCTGGCTGAGCTTCCTCCAGGTCACATGTTCTGCCCTCCACCAGGATGTCCTTGTCCCATCTCACAGCTCTAGAAGCAAAGGCTCACAGTGGCTGACCTGAAATACGCCTTGCTCACCTCAGCAATGACCTCTTACCCCACAAACAAAACTGCCATCCCTGATGTGGTTATAAGGACTGCCACGTCTTGACTCAACACCTGTCACCCATCACTTGAACCACCCCAGCCCCCTCTATAGCACTAAATACTATGGTTGCCTTGCCTTGAAAGCTCATTCATGACTTCTACAATGGAAGAATGGACTTGGATGTTTGACTTCTAATGCTGCACTCACTGGTCCCAGAGCACAGAGGGCTCTGGGTAAGGGTAGAATGCCAGTCATACACTGAAAGTCGGGGATCTCATGAGGTGTCCCTGGCAAGGAGCAGGGTTCCTTCAAAGTCATCTGGGGACCCAGGATGTGTGTGGAAGAGGGAGGAGCTTTTTACAGTGCTTGTGACTGTGTGAGATGATGGGTGACTGAGACAGGCACAGTAAGTCCTTTGATAAGGTAGCACCCAGCTAAGCCAGCAATGGCTCAAACACAGGGAGGTGGGTGTGAAGGAAGGACAGCCCATTTGTCAGCCTCCTTAGGCTCAGGCTGTAAGGCCTCCCTGACCAGAGCACACTCCTAGGTTACTGAAAAGTTTCACTATTGTTGAATCCCCTTGCATCAGGTCACCTCCTTCTGCACAGAAAGGTCGCATAATTGTGGTAATTACACTGTATCCTGTCTTAATTGACTCTAATTGCTCATTTGCATCCCAATACTGGAATCCTGGGGTGCTTTTCCCCCTACTTCCAGGACACAGCTATTTATTTCATAGCAGGGAGACTGTCTGGTCACTGGGAATGCCACTGAGTTTGCAGAAGGGCCTCCGCTCCCCAAGTTTTTCAGGACAATGGGGCAAGTTACAAAATAGTGTTGTTCAAAAAGCATTTGGAAAGTGGATTGATGTGGGGACAAAGGTCCTCAGGGTCAGTAGATCCAGAATGCTGGACTGCTCAGGCAGATTCCATTCCTCACTGTATGAGAAGGTATGATACAGTGAAGACAGGGATAGACACAGGGATAGACAGGCTAATTCAAGCTTCCACATTATATGCTACAAATGGACTTACTTGTGTGAGCTAATCTTTTTTATTTACCTGAGTCTTCTCAAAGGCAGTATTATGCTACCACATGTGAGAAGGAAACTGTGAACTTCTGCCAGACAGTAAACCGTTTCTAAGCCCAATGGATCAATAACTGAAGAGTTAAAAGTGGTGAAATGAGATAAGAATAAATTCCAGCCCAAGGCTGGCCTTCCTTGGGTATGCTCTATGTCCAAAGAAAGAGAAGCAGGTTTGAGAGGGGATAACCTTAAACCAACCAGCTCTTCCTTGGATTCTGCCAAGGAAGCAACCATCCCACAATTTAACAATGATCTTATTTGACTTTCGTGCAGACAAGATCATTCTGGAGTTCTCTACCAGTAGAATTTCTTCCATATTTGTAGTGAAAGACCAGACAGATGCAATGTGAGGTCTTTCCCTGTCTCAGTTTCTATGAAACCAGTCCTTTATCAAGTGCTAGCCTTCCCAAAGAACCAGGACTATCTGACGCTCTCCAGGGTCCTGACACTGATTTGGGTTGCACTAACTGCTCAGCGCCTTGGACCATGCTTCCATTAGCTGAGCACCTGGGTGCCAGAGATGGCTCACACTGTTACCTCTAACCTGCCTTCAACACTACTTCTGTAGGTTTCTCTATATACTTTTCAGACTGAAACCATCAAGATGGTTTGTCTAAAGAAAGAGAAGCGGGTTTGAACTCATTTTTCTAAAGAACGAGAAGCTGAAAGAACTCAGAAGTTTGTCCTCTCTGTGCTGCGGCTTCTGTTCTTAACCTGGAGGCTCTGGCTTGACTAGAGTCTGACAGAAACTCACCAACACCCACTACCCTCAGCCATGGCAAGCCCATGAAATCCCCCAATTCCATTTCCCTTTCCAGCTGGTCATTCCAGCACATCTACCTGCCCCCCTGGGTTAGAAAGCACAGCCTAAACATCCATTCATTAGACATGCATTCTTTTGACTATTAATAGATAGATGTTACTCTCCCCAACCCGGATTTATAAGGACCACTCCCAGATTTTACAGTGAAGACTATTCTAACCTTCACCAAGTAGGCATACCTTCCACTAAGGACTTGTTAGACTGAGAAAATGTGAAGAAGATGAAAGTCTGCAAAGTGGAAGCTCCCATGGATATAGCTGGCTTCCCACTTTTTTTTTTTTTACTACTTTTAGAGATGTTTTCCAAAAATATTCTTTTTTCTTTTTTAAAACGACCCTCTGTTTGTTTGTTTGTTTATTATTTATTTATTTATTTATTTATTTATTTATTTAATGTATAGGAGTACTCTGTTCAGACACACCAGAAGAGGGTATAGAATCCCATTACAGATGGTTGTGAGCCACCATGCAGTTGCTGGGAATTGAACTCAGGATCTTTGGAAGAGCAGTCAGTGCTCTTAACTGCTAAGTCATCTCTCCAGACTTTGAAGAATATTCTAACAAAATTTGTATATGCTGGGGAAAAAAAATACTTCTAAGTAACTAAATCTAAATTGGGTAGTGTCACATTTTCACAAGACAGTAAGGGTATCTCCCTACAGAGGCAATGGTATTTTAACAAGACAGTGCTATTTCCTTAGGCAGATGAAGAGATGGTTGTTAAGCAACAACTGACTAATGGTGTTTGATAACAGCACAGACTACCCGATTGCCACCAAGCACTGTATCACTATAAGGTGCATGTTTCACACTGGCATCTCTAGACAGGGTTAAGGAGGAGAAGAGGAAGATTCTGAGAGACAGCATCCGAGCAGGCCCAGCTGAGTGTGGTGAGCAGAACTTGTGACTCACAGTAAGACCACGAGGAAGCCCTAGAATCTTCTCCCTCTTCTGCAGTAACGAGACCCTGGTTTAGCGTGTGTGTGCACATGTGTGCAAGCTCACTGACAGGTGCCTTCCTCAATCACTCTCCACCTTATTTTTTAAGATAGGGTCACTCACTATGGAGGTCTGTTATTTGGTCAGCAGGCCTTAAGCACCCCTTTCTCTACCTTCCTGGTGCAGAGTTTACAGCATACAATGCCACAACAAGGCTTTTATGTGGGTGCAGGGATCCAAACCCTTTATTGACTGAAAAATCTCCCTAGTCCAAGACTCCTCATCCTTACAGAACTTATGGTTGCCTAATCTCAACCTCCCTCATAGCTAAGTTGGTCATGTGATGATAGCTGGCCAATAAGACACAAATGAAGGTGGTATAAAAGGAAGGGCTAGACCTTACCCTTCCATTTGCCTTCACATGGTCTTAAATGAAGAAAAGATCTCTTAGGTTATAAAACTGTGGGCAGTACCCTAAGATAGCCAGGAGAGAGAACAGAGAGGGCTGAACTGCTGAGTCTGATCCATCATGTGAGAGGGAGAGAAAAAGACTTAGTCGAACAGAGAATCTAAATGTCTAGCCACCATCAGCCTCTCTGACCTTGCATAGGCACTGCTATTCCCACTCGTCTGGGTCTGGGGGTCTGGGTCTGGGTCTGGGGGTCTGGGTCTGGTCTGGGTCTGGGTGTGGGTCTGGGTCTGGGTCTGGTCTGGGTCTGGGTCTGGGTCGTCTGCATCTTTTGTTTTCAAGTGAAGGTACTGGCTAAGGAGACCCATATCTCTCTTCCCAGATACACAGAGATGCTGAGGATGACCTGAGGACCTCAGAAGCAGGCCATTGAGAGTGACGACCTGCTACTTCTGGAATCAACCAGGATTACCAACAAATAGGAAGGTCTCAGCCATAAAATTAAAGCTTTAAGCTTCCCTGCCATGGTTTACTAGCGACCTGCATATAAGGTGCATCACCATGTATACGGTGTGCACATGGTTCCCTGAGCTTAGGTCTTCCCGGTTTGTGAAGAGAGGTCAATTCCCACACAGATGATGAAGGTAGGTCAGAGGTCGCTCAGTTACAAGAAAGGCTGGGGTGACCTCTTTTCCTAGCAATTGAGTAGTCTTTGTGGGTAGGGTACAACAGCAGGGTTCTAGAGCTCAGACAGAAGCTACATTGGTCTCATCTCAGCTGCAAGGGAGTCAGAGTAGTGATTCTGGAAAATACTTAGGAGACCACCTCACTAATGAATGTGGTACCTACTGGGGACATGCAGGACTGGAAAGCTGATGTTAAGAGGGGTTAATTCACTGGCTGGAGAAGCCCGAGAGAAAAGGGCCAGGAGAGAAGATGACCCACAGCATAGAGACACACACATAACCATCACTCCCAGACTCCTAAGGAAGTATGCGTAACAGTAGGAAAATTAAGATTCATAACAGTAGCAAAATTACAGTTATGAAGTAGTAACAAAAGTAATTTTATGGTTGGGGGCCATCACAAGGTGAGGAACTGTATTAAAGGGTCACAGCATTAGGAAGGTTGACGACCTCTTATAAACAAACTATGCCCATGTCCAGATGGAAACATACTCTTGCAGTCAGGAAAATACAAGATTCCTGTCTCAAAGCCTGTACTGTGATCACCACATAGACCAGTGGGGAGTCTTTTCCTCTGTGATCCAACTAGGATAATTTCACACCAGTGTTTCTTGCTCTCCCCTGCCATGGGCCTTTGCTTCTGTCCTACCTTTACTTCTGCCTCTTTAATCATGGCTGCCTTTACACAGGCTATATGAACCACCCTTACTTGGCACACACACTCAGCAGCACAGTAACACCATACAGACACAAGTCCAGTCTCTAGCATTTCTTTGTGCATCCAATAGACTTCTGCCAGCCACTTTTTTTCTGGGTTTGGGTTCTTTTTTTCTTTACACTGAGGACAGTAACACTGCTCATTCGATGTGTCCTTTGAGTCTCAGATTCTTGTTGTGACAATGTTCACCTCTATGCTAACTCTGGGAGATAACCAAGCCAATGTCCACACAGCATCAGTCCTAGACCTTGGTTTATCAGCCTTTAGTAAATGGCAACCTTCTTCCTTTAATTCAGATTTGCTTTATCTTACCTCATAATGCAGTGAGCCAGTGTAGGTGTCAGCTTCCCACCTCTATGACGTAATATCCAAGGCAGACAGCTTAGGAGGTGGGAAGCATTATATTTGACTCATGGGTTCAGAAAGTTTGACCTGTGGGGACTTTAATCATAAAATTACTTTTGTTACTGGTCTGGTTGTTTTCGATCTGCAGAGATATCATGATGGGAATATGAGGTAAAGGAGATCCATTTATATCATCATTGTGGTCAGAAAGGAGAAAGAGGAAAGGGGAAGGCTAGGGAAAAGGAAGAAAGAGAAAGAGGAAAAGGGGAGAAGAGAGGGAAGATGAAGTGGGAAGCAGAGAGAGGAGGAAGAGTCTAGATCCCAGCAACATTTTCAAAAACACACCTCCAATGGCCTAACTTCCATCTACTAGGCCCCATATACTAAAGGCTGGACCATATCCCTACATTGTCTTGGCTAATAACTCAGTCTTTAACACACAGGCCTTAGGGAGCCATTTAAGACTTAAACCAAAGCAGCTGCTGACACAGCTGGCTGTGCCTTTACTCAAAGCTGCTCAAGGCGAGGGGCTGTGAAGGTTTTGAAGCTTTTCCCAGTAACTCCTTTGCTGAATGTAAACATTAGGCTAATATGAAACTCAGATCTTGACAGGTGACCATCACACATGCCACATCGGGCCTTTGGTGTGGGACTGACGTTGCTCTGTTCATCTACTTGAGATCTTTCTATTGAATCTCGCCTACAGACAGTCAGGTTTGCTGAGAAAACTATAGCAAGCCCCGTGCTTGGTTCTGAGAGCAGGCTGAAGTGGATGAATGAACAGGTCCCCATCCTTGAGATAGTCTACAATCGACACAGCATAGTGGGAGGGTGGCTCGGGGCTCCTGGGGATGGGCTCTGCGGGGCACAGCAAGCCCCTGTAGTTCCAATCCTGATCTAGAACCTGCTGTGAGAACAAATCCCTGCAAGGCAGCATGTGTCAGCCTGGGAGAAAGTCACCTCCAGGGACAAAAGCAAACCCTGCATGCTGGGTGACATGGTCCTAAAGCAGCAGGCATTCTTGCACGCTCATTAGCTTGGCTGAATCCAATTGAAATCCTTGTCCACAAGGTATCGAAAGATGACCAGATTCAGGAGGCAGGGTTTAAGCCTATTTCATGGTGAATTAAGATTAGCTGGGGGGGGGGGTCAATGCTATTGATTTTTACTTCACCATAAAGGCCACAGAAATGGAAACAATCTCAAAACAAGCCTGAGTGACATAAATATTCCATGCTGTGCCCAGCCAAGCTTGCTCTGGTATTAAGAGCTATTGCTTACTGCCTGAAAAACATGCCCAGTACCTTAGTTAATAATGATTTAAGCCCTATCCATCTTCTTGGACTAGAAGGCTTGTCACCATAGCAACCAAGGGCACCAAGAAAGCACACATACCCTGGAGTCTTAGTCTCTGTCTCTGTCTCTGTCTGTCTCTCTCTCTCTCTCTCTCTCTCTCTCTCTCTCTCTCTCTCTCTGTGTGTGTGTGTGTGTGTGTGTGTGTGTGTGTGTGTGTGTGTGTAGGTGTAGGTGTAGGTGTAGGTGGGTGCTAGATAGGAAACATCATCATGTGCCCTTGCTCTCTTGAGCACACTTTCAAAGATGGAGATGTGGAGAACAGCAAAGGCTCAGGCAGGGACCAGAGCTATTGCTAGGCTCTTGAAAATAGACCTCATCTCAGACAAACCAGATGACAAACCACAGCAGAGAAGAATCTGCCTCCCCTCCTTCCCTTACCTCGATTGCTCTTCTGTTGCCCCTGTTACTCAGTTAGCATCCCGGAAGACATCAGGCTTGCCCTTAAAAGCCCAGCCTGACAGTGTCTCAGTTTTGATCTTTATTCTGTCCTGACAGACTTAAAACTTTCCTTCGTTATACTTCTGTTTCTTCCCCCCTCCCATTTGAAAGGCCCTTTGCCCCGGTTTGTTTTGTAATATATTCCTTTAATCAACTAAACAATCAATGGCTCAATCAACCAACTCTGATGAGCAACTTCTTCGTGAGGTAATCGGTAACAGGCCTGGGGAGATGGCTCAGTCAAGTGCTTATGTGCAAACATGAGGACCTGAGTTTGATCCCTGGAACCCATGGAGGTGGGCAGAGTGGTTGTCCTTTTAATCTAAGAACAGGGAAGATGAAGACAAAGAGATCACTGAGGCTTGCTGCTCAGCCAGATGAGCCTCAAAACACGAAGCAGCAGGCCAGCAAGAGATCCTGACTCAGAAAAGTGGATGGTTCCTGAAGAGAAACACACGAAGATGACCTCTGATGTCTACACACATGTGCATGCAGACGCACATGTGCACCCACACACATGCATACCCTCCACAAGAAATAGAAATAAACAAAATAAAAGAAGGCCTTGGTATTTAATTATAGCAATGAAAACAAACTAGGATACCCCACTTTCCTTTCTCCCTGAACCTCTCCCTAGTGGGTCTGAAACTCTATATAAACCAGGTTGGCTTTGAATTCAGAGATCCACCTGCTTATGCCTCTGGAGTGCTGAGATTAAAAGTGTGCATTACTATACTCAGCATATGTGTGTGTGTGTGTGTGTGTGTGTGTGTGTGTGTGTTTGAACTGAATCAAAGTCTCTACCACATCAGGTAAGCTCTCTTCTCCTGAGCCACAACCCAACCTCTTGCCTCCTACGGTTTTGGAGGCCGAGGAATGGCTGGTGCCTCCTAGTCCCACTCACCAACTGGTGGGAGCCCCAGAGTTCAAGACCCACAGTTCAAATCCTTTATGATTATATCTGCCTGGATTTCCCACAACTCCACGTGGAAACTTAGAAGTCCTTATGTTCAAGCCTGCAGTCCTCATTCACAATTCTCCCCCAAACCTACACCTCCTCCATCGTCCTCTCGGACTGTGGTGCCTCCCCAGCTCCATCGTCCTCTCGGACTGTGGTGCCTCCCCAGCTCCATCGTCCTCTCGGACTATGGTGCCTCCCCAGCTCTGGCCCCCTGGTCTTTTCTGGCCCCTTTTCTCCAGCTTCAGCTTGAATTAAACTCTGGAAATGGAGGAAGCATGGCTGCTCCTTCTGGAAGCACCAGCATGTGTTGTTCTTGTTTGGGCCCTTTCTAGGCTAGCCAGCCCCAGTGCACACTTTCACCTTAGTCTTCTGGTCCTCAGTCTCCTTCCTGTCCAAATCTCTTAAAGGTCGGGATTCCCAAGTCTCTGCATCCCTCCACCTTCCCCTGCATTCCCTTCCTGAGCAAGCCTTTGCTCACATGATCTCCTCTATCCTATAACACACGTTTCTCAATTGCTGCATTTATCCATTTTCTGTTACTATCATCAAATACTAGAGACAGCTAACTTTGTAAAGAGAAGAGCTTATTTAGGGAGCAGTTCAGGGAATACAAAGGCAGTAACACCCAGTTCATCTCAGCCCTGGGCAACACCTCATGATATCACAGCAGGGTGTGTACGGAAGTGAAAAGCCACCACCAAACAATGAATGCAAGGCACCAAAGCCATCAACATCTCTATAACTACAGAGGAGCAACAGACTTTATTGGCTAAAATAGCTAAATTTTCATAATATAATTTTCTGTATATCAGTGTTATGTACATGCATGCACATCTATGCACATATGCATGTCTGGTACCTATGGTGGCCATGAGCTGGAATTACAGATGGTTGCAAGCCACCACATGGGTGCTGGGAATCCAGCCTGAGTCCTCTGGAAGAACAGCGCATGCTCACAATCACTGAGCCATCTGTCCAGTTCCTGGTTGAAATATCTTAAAATAATTGAGACTACTTATGGAAAGCCACTGATGGAAAGAGAGAATGGATTTCCTTAAATTGTTCTCTGACCTCCACATATCAACCATGGCATGTCACACATTAAATTTATGGTAAGATACTTAAAATGTCTCTAAAAGATGGAGCTATTTTTTTCTGCAGAAAGGTATCCAAAAAAGTTGGTGGAATTTGATACTGAAAAGCCAACTTCAGGAACATGATCATGAGTCCATTTTTTAAAATTCCACATTTGCATGAGGTGACCTAGTACTTTACAGATCCAAGAAAAGAAGATACCACAGGCAGAGGAGGCTATTCCATTGTTACCGTGCTAGCCCATGTTGCTGTGGCCAAACTGCACACACAGCCTGCTAGTGCTTTGACCAGCAGTCTGAGCCTGGAGATGCAGAGGATGCTGTGGACAGTCCTTCACAGCAGCAAGTGCCATATCGTGTGCCACAGACCAGCATATGACACAGCGCCAACAGAGGCGCGCCATATTTCTGATTTCTGTTCCATCTCGATGGTAGGCACAGTACATTTTTTTTTAGTGTACAAAACAATGGCATGACTCAGTTCAGGTGAAATATGTCAGCCATTTCTCCTTTTACGAGTAGGGCACAAAATAAAACTCATATGGTATCTATGGACCCTGAGTGTAGAAAATTACACACACCCAAATAACTCCATGAGTTTTATAGAATTCCTATGGGTTTATGGGGCCCCTGATGCCTCTTCATGCCCAGAATAAAGAATCTTAACCTATATGAGGTGACTCCATGCCACCTGCCTCTCTCTGAGCCTAGACACCTCAGTGGCATCCCAAACATTTCCCCATGCATTCTCACTGGCTACTGCAATCTTGATGAGATCTTAGAAGAGAGAATTATCTCCTCTAGTCTCTGTTCCTAGTGTTCTCTGCTTCCCCGGTGGCACCACATCTGTCTCTGGTCATCTAGCTTGCAGCCTTATTAATTTCTCTGCCTCCCAAACCCACCACAAACAGAGAGGAGAGTTCACTCTCTGGGCACTTCCTAGCCCTGTGCTCTTCTCTCCATCTCAAGGCACCTTGTGTCCCTGACCTGCACTCCCTCCATGGTCACCTATACCTACTCACATGCCATAGCTCTGGAGGTACCATAGGGAGGAAGTCAGGCCATGCCACCACTTGGCTTCCAGTCATAGCCAAGCTGTGTTCTCTGGGCCACATGGATCCCAGGATAGCTGTGAATGTGGCCAGACATATTTGTAGACAACACCTATTGTGCCACAGTGTCAAGAGATCTTCCAGTGACTAGCTGCATTCTCGACTTCTCTCTAGGCTTGCCCACACACGTACTGTCTCAAGGTCTACATAGGTGTCTAACACTTGCCGATTGACCTCACTTCAAGATGGCCAGCTGCATAAAACAATGAAGCAATTTATGCTTCATTCCCACCATGAGACCTGAAGTGGGTCTTCCTGCTAGCATCTCATCACACATGGTCGTGCACATCTATTAAATGTTGCAGAATTCTTAGGAAGCTTAAGTGGTACAGAGGCAAGACAGTAACGTCTGTCTTACCACCTAAAGGATAAGTCAGAGGTACATGGGGAGTTTCCTGATATCACAGAGACTAAAGCACTGAGTTAAAATCCAAGGACTAGGATTTCCAGGAACACTACAGTGCGCACCAAACATGACAAAAAGCCCTGTTTCCCAAGGTCTCCAGATGGCCTGGCAACCATGCGGGAGTGAGAAGTTCTAACCACTTAAGCTTAAAGTCTGTTTTGCATGAAACTGGAAGGTTTTATTTGGAGCTGCTAAGGATTGGATCCAGGGCCTTGCATAGCCAAGTTTTTTCCCCTTTCTCATATTAATTATAACTGAGGTTTCCACAAATAAAGTCATCACCCAAGGTGAGGTGAGGCAGGTTATCTAAACACCATTCCTCCTTCCAGATAAATCATGTTGCTATGCCAACACCAACATAACCCTCCTGACCAAGGCACCATTCCTGGGCAGGCATGTTTACAACCATTGCAATAGTGGGGGCTCTAAATTAATATATCTGCTTACTTGAAGCTCTTATTTCAAGACGGAAAACCCAGAGCAAACCCAGAGCAATGGTCCTGAACAGTCTGGGCTTCCATCTCGCCTTGTGTCCGTGTGTGCTCCTCACAGATGGAATCACTGGTACTGGGACTCAGTGCGTTGGCTTAACCCCTGGAGAAGTCTCACATCTTTACAGATGTGCTGTATGTAAAAGCTGCTGTCTTTGGCTTTTTCTGTAACACAGCATAGTTTTCTGGAATCAATCTGAGCTGTCTGACTGTGGATGACTGGCATCTCAGGCTGGTCGAGGTGTGTTATAAAACCCCTGCTATGAGCAGGAGGCCTTGCAGCTGTGAGTGGCTTAAGAAGCCCTAAGCATCTGGACCAGCAGGCCTGGCATCGAGCAGGCTCTTCCTAGTGTTGTGATCAACACACTGGGCCAAAAACAAATGATTTAATTGGGATAAAGACTTTGCTGGCTTTTGCAGAGTGAAATATGGTCTGCCCCAATGTTCTCGCTGGGGGTTCTGTTTCTAACATACCTGAGGTTGTCAAACAGGAAGGAAGACAGCTGCTGTCACAGTACAGGACACAGTGTGAAGCCTGTCAGTGCGATCTCCACTTTCCAAAAATACACTTCTGCTTAAGAGCCATCATCAATGGCTCCCCACTGTGCCAGTCTCTCCACCTGGCTGTCCTCCTCTATGAAGCTTCTCCCAAGAGGCTTTGCCAACCTTCCCCATGCCATGGTAATGTCCCAACCCAAACAGCAATGACTGGTCTGTGGATAACTATTGTTTACAACAGGGCCGCAGTGAACATCTGCAGGTGAGGGGCTTGAGCTTACTCACCTACTTGGAGCCAGAGAATGAACTCAGCAAGGCAGAGAGCACTCATAGTTCCAGTAAGGCTAGCTACTATGTCTGCTACATACAAGCCCTGAGTATTTTTAGAATCCTCACAACAAGGTAGGTTTTCTTATATCCCAAGAGGCACGGAAAGCCCAGTGGTCACCCTGAAGGACAGCGCTATATTCAAAACCACATTTGCCAGGGTCCAGAGGCAGGACATTTGGTCTCTGCTTTCCTCTGTGTGCTGATGTGTAAGGGGAATGTATGGTGGTTTGCCATGTACCTTCACTCATCTGCTGGCTGTGTGACTCTATGCCACTAACCTCTTCTGGACTTTAGTGGCACTCCTACAGTAGGTTTGCCTACACTCAACGTGCACACCTACTGTAAAGGCTGGATCACACGATGATAGTAGAGCACTGAGCTTCCATGTCAGAAACACAGGGATGGTCCTGAAATTGGAGCCTGGGCCTATCTGCCTGTTGCCAGATGTGTCTATGGCATGTCCCCGTGCTTCTTCCTCCAGTGGTCACCCTCCATTGAAAGCTTGTTCTCTAGGGTCTCTCTCACTCAGAGTCACAAACACTTTTTTTACCCACTCTGTGCCCACATTCATCTTCTTCCACAAGAAAGCATTCCTGAGCCACTGTAGGTACAGGAAGGGAGCGGGAGATCAAATGTCTGACCGCCCAGGAAAAACTGTTTCTCATCAACTCAGTCCAGCAGGTCCTTGCATACACGGGCATCACACACTCACTGGACCTCTCAGTCAGTCAGGTCATCGGTTGGTGCATCCATTTGACTTCCTTTGGGGACAAAGCCATAACTGCTCTCAGCACCCCTGACCTACATGGAGTTGACCTTGTTCACTGTCTACAAGGCAGAAGGAAAGAGGAGAAAGGCTGTCTTATAGTTGCCTGGTTCTGTGTACATAACCATACCTTAAAGTCACTATCAAAAGTACAGTATAGGGGGGTTGGAGAGGTGACTCAGCTATTAAGAGCACTGGCTGCTCTTCCAAAGGTCCAGAGTTCAAGTCCCAGCAACCACATGGTAGCTCACAACCACCCGTAATAAGATCTGATGCCCTCTTCTGGGGTGTCTGTTTGCTACAGTGTACTTACATATAATAAATAAGTAAACCTGGAAAAAAAACAGCCCTGTGAATCCTCATCCTGAGTGCACTGAGAGTAGGTGCCTAATAAACTCTATACAGCTAGAGCAACCACTGTGTCCCACCAGCATCAGGACCAGCATGGAAGGATCACCTGAGCTGTGACATTACAGTGCCACCGACAACTGACAGGAACTTTCCAGTTCACTGTTAATCTTCAGCACCACTCTTGTGTGGTCCCTCACTGACTAAAATGTCATTGTGTGGCACATAATTGTTCTCTAAGTGGGCACGGGTTAACCATGGTGAGACAATGATGCTGAAACAGGGCCATATAGTAAGGACCCCTAGAGAATGGAGCAGGTCCCATCCACCACAGCGTGAACCGTCCAATGGTCTGCAGGTGACATTGTGAGGGGGACATCTACACCATGACACTTGTGACTTGGCCACTCAGCTGTCAGCTCCCTAGAAAACAGCATGACTTACCCTGACTGCCTCCCTGGCATTTCCTTATTATGGTTCTACTGCATCCACAGAGCTGGCCCAGAATTCACCCTATCCTGACTCGTGCACTCATGGTGACACCCAGTGTCCTCCTTCCCTGTACTATACACTTCTGAGGCTCTGCACATGTTAAACTCCCCTTGACAGAAGAGGAAACGGAGTCTGGACTGATAACACTGCTGGAAGTGAAAAGGCAGGACTCCTGACACCTGTTTACTGCATGGAGATTTGTCACCTCCAACAACGCTAACATCTTGTGGGGGCAGAGCAAAAGCTCCCCATGTTTTTGTCTTGGTTTTTCAATAGCATAGTGTCTGTCTCCACTGGGGGGGAAAGCCTTTCTAGTTGTTCTGTGTTCACCTTGCAGGACGATGGTGCCATGTGTCCCCAGGATATCCACCAATCCATACAGGGTTGGGATTCCACACAGTGCCAGGTGTCAGAGAAGGACTGGAAAGGGTTAACAGTGCCTTCTCCCCCCCACACCCCCAACCCCCAATCCTGGACTCCAGGCCCCACTTGAGCTCTTGCAGGCTTTCTCTAGAGCTGGCTGAGCCTGCAGAACAGCCCCCCCCCCAGCAATCACTTGGACTTTGGGGGGCCTTTGTGCTTTAATAAAGACGGTATTACTGAGTGGCAAAGTTTCCTCCCTTCCAAGTCCCCTCGCTGCTGCCAGAGCCCTGCTAAAGGTGAAGCCCAGCCATTCAGCAACAGAGAAAGGGATGAATTGGATGCTGGACTCTTTTGACTTAATGTCACGATCTACCCTTTCTCCCAAACTGCAGCAGTGCGAGCAGCACCCAGAACTGCGGAGTGGCTTCTGTACCCTTGTACCCCGATGGGGGCCGCTGGCTGGGACCTTCCTATGGCAGCTGCTGGGGTGCTCTGCATGCCTCTCATGATCGCTCCAGTTTCCTCTCTGAAAGCAGCCATCAGTCCCACCACCAAGGCTGCTTGAGGGCTGGGAGGCAGGGCTGCCCAGGTCTCCTGAGCCTGTCCTCTGCTCTTTTACATGTCTGTCTCTTTAACTTCCCTGTTCCTTTCTCTCTTCCTTCATGCTTCACTAAACCCATTAGGTACCTCACAGGGTGCTCTTGATGCATAGATCACCATGTGGGACTCCCATCTATGCTTCAGCGGTGGGAGGGGGAGGGAGGGAAGGAGGGCAGAGTCTTCTGCGCCTCTGAGCCGTCTCCATTTACATCTCCATGTACAAAGTGTGCACCTGTGGACCTACTCCATCCAGACCCCCATGGACTGGGAAACTGTCTTCTGATTTACACAGCGGTGTTGCCTTCCTCGTGGACTGGTGTGCGGACAGAACGGGTTAAGAGTGAGCGCAGGAGGCAGTGCTCAGTCATCCGCCTCACTACTTCTAACATCCAGACCAGACACAGTCTGTTTGGGAGTCCTTGTGTCCCCTCCAGCTCCTCTCCTGGTGGCTGAATGGGGCAAAGGGAAAGAAAACAAACTCAATTCAAGGCTGTTTGCAGCTGTTTCTGGGTGAGGGTGTCTGTCTGTCTGTGTGTGTGTGTGTGGCTTTTTTTTCTCCTAACTTTGTCCCCCCTGCCTTGGTGTCCTGGGGCTTTGAAAAGAATAACAACAGAGCCACAGAGCAGTGAAAAGACAGGATTCTTCTTCAAATCCCAGCTAATCCTGCAGCTTCCTCTGAAGGGGCAGCGGGGGAGGTGGGAAAGGACCATGGTTGTTTTCTTAGGTCCTCCCCTCCCAACCACTGCTCTTGGAGACCAGGAAGCAAGGGGGAAAAATCCATAAATCACTCACGGTGAAGGACAGAAGGAACAGGGAAAGACGGGATGCCAGCTGAAGAGGAGGCATGGGGCAGCCTGAGCTAGATGGGACAGCTGCCTGCTGAAAACTCCATGTCCAAGCTAGAAGCTGGGCTACTCACCCCTGCTCAAAAGGTGGAAGACAGCAGGCACTCTATGTGGGAAAGGATGCCACCCTAAAAGGGGTTGTGGGTGTAGGCTCTGTCTGACCCACACTAAAGAGGCTGTGGGTGTAGGCTCTGTCTGACCCACACTAAAGAGGCTGTGGGTGTAGGCTCTGTCTGACCCACACTAAAGAGGTTGTGGGTGTAGGCTCTGTCTGACCCACACTAAAGAGGCTGTGGGTGTAGGCTCTGTCTGACCCACACCTCTGCCATTGCCTTCCTGGTTATCTGCAAACAGCAACACACTCAGACTTTCCTCCAACAAATCCTTAACAACAGACAGAAAGTCAGCCATGTTCCTCTGCTCTAAAGGTCTCCTTGTCCTTAGAACTAAGTCCTGCCCCTTCGTACAGTGCAGAAGGTCTGATTCAATTCTCTGCTCATCTCTTGTCTGCCAATCATCAACTCTCACCTTGGTTTTGCAATGTTCCTAAGACAGGGCCTCCCCACCTGAAGAATTACAACATGTGGCTTGACCCTCGCCTGTCTGTCCATGCTCTCTCTCTGAGGAGCCTCTTCAGCATCCTTCTACCAGACCCTGGCAGCCCTTGAACAGCATTTCTGTTATTTATTTATTTCACTCTGTAGGAAAGGAAAGGTTCCACAGTCTGTGCCACTTGCCACTGAAAACAACCCCACTTGGTGTGCAGTACACAATGGGTGCTCGGCCAGCACTCACTGGGTGGGTGAAGGTGTGGACAGAAGGATCGGGCTCCCTAGAAAATGAGTGTTGGGCTCAGATAGGAGCTCTGTAGTAGAGTAGTTTTTCTACCATGCTTAAGGCTCTAGGTTGCAACCCCAGCACTGCCAAAATAACAAACTAAACTTCAAACACACAAAAGAGCATCTGAATATGGAAAATACTGTATAAGCAACCAGAACAAGCAATGTGTGTTTCTGAGTGCCTATGTGGGCACATGTATGTGTATATGTATGATTGTACCTATTTATGTGTATGTATTATGTCTGTGCATTTGCATACATATTTATGTACATGTATATATATGTGCATGCCTGTGCATGAGTATGTGTGCATGCACATGCATGTATTTATGATCATGTGTATCTATGTGTATGCATATGGATATGTGTGCATATATGAACATGTATATATAGGTATCTATGCATATATGCACATGTGTGCATAGGTATGTATATGTATATATATGCATATATGTTGGTTTATATGTATGTACATATGTATGTATATATGTGTGTGTGTGTATGTACATGTATTCGTATGTGCACACCTGCATATAAATGTTTGTGTGCATCTATGTTTATGTGAGTTTGAATATATATGCATATTTAGGAATTATATGTTTTTTTCATGTGTGTGTGCATGCGTGAAGGATTTTTTACAGATAGTCACTGATGCTTCTTAGTGGTTGAAATAGCCTATGCATTAGATGACATCAGTTTTGAGTCATTTCTTATTAAAAAGGAAATGTTTTACATAGCCAGTTTAGAAGGTTGAATTTCAGATTGCTTGTGATTTCAGATTTTTTCAAAGTTGGGTTATTCGTACAAACCTATTTGGGACATTTATACATATGTTCCCATTAAGATAGCTTGGATATGGGACCAAGACGAAACACTAAGTTCAGCTATGCTCTTCTTCATCTTAAATGCACATCCTGAAGGTAATTTTATATATTTCAGTAAATTTGTACACAAAACAGAATTGGACAATATGGACTTCTTCAAGTGTCCTACCAGTCCCCAGAATTGAACAACATGTAATTTCTTCAAGTGTCATATCAGTCATATCAAGTGTCCTATCAGAGACCCCAGAAAGCTTTGGATTTGGGGATATTTTGAATTTTGGGCTTTTAGGTAAGGGAATGAATGCTTGACCTACAAGTGAAGTCTTGTGGGCTTCTCAGCCTCTCACAGTTTCTCAGTCCCACCATTTGTGGCAATACTGGGGTGAACAGGTGCAGCTTAAAGATATAGGCAGTGGGTCAGGTCTGCTGAAGACACAGTGGGCCAACTGCTGGTGTCAATGAAGGCCAAGCAAAGTCAGCACAGGAGCATGCAGACAAAAAGCCTTGGAATACACAGAGCTACGAGCAAAAGATCAGCAAGGACAGCACCAGCCCACAGGTAGTGTTCTAATCAGATGGGAAACATGAACCCTACGAATTTACTTGCAATTTGTGCTTCATGGAACACGCAACGCTTGTGTTTGTCTACACAGAAAAGCTTTTGTCTGTACAAAGGTTGTCAGCACTGAAATTTATAGAGGAGAAAGTGGGGGAAAGCCTCGAAGATATGGGCACAGGGGAAAAATTCCTAAACAGAACAGCAATGGCCTGTGCTGTAAGATCAAGAATCGACAAATGGGACCTCATAAAATTGCAAAGCTTCTGTAGGGCAAAAGACACTGTCAATAAGACAAAAAGGCCACCAACAGATTGGGAAAGAATATTTTACCAATCCTAAATCTGATAGGGGACTAATATCCAATATATACAAAGAGCTCAAGAAGCTGAACTCCAGAAATTCAAATAACCCCATTAAAAATGGGGTACAGAGCTAAACAAAGAATTCTCAACTGAGGAATACTGAAGAGCCGAGAAGCACTTGAAAAAATGTTCAACATCCTTAATCATCAGGGAAATGCAAATCAAAACAACCCTGAGATTCCACCTCACACCAGTCAGAATGGCTAGGATCAAAAATTCAGGTGACAGCAGATGCTGGCGAGGATGTGGAGAAAGAGGAACACTCTTCCATTGCTAATGGGATTGCAAGTTTGTACAACCACTCTGGAAATCAGTCTGGCGGTTCCTCAGAAAACTGGATGTAGTACTACCAGTAGATCCAGCAATACCTCTCCTGGGCATATACCCAGAAGATGTTCCAACTGGTAATAAGGACACATGCTCCACTATGTTCATAGCAGTCCTATTTATCATAGCCAGAAGCTGGAAAGAACCCAGATGTCCCTCAACAGAGGAATGAATACAGAAAATGTGGTATATTTACACAATGGAGTATTACTCAGCTATTAAAAACAATGAATTTATGAAATTCTTGGGCAAATGGATGTATCTGGAGGACATCATCCTGAGTGAGGTAACCCAATCACAAAAGAAGTCATTTGATATGTACTCACTGATAAGTGATTATTAGCCCAGAAACCTAGAATACCCAAGATACAATTTCCAAAACACAAGAAAATCAAGAAGGAAGACCAACGTGCGGATACTTCATTCCTCCCTAGAATAGGGAATAAAATATCCATGGAATGAGTTGCAGAGACAAAGTTTGGAGCTAATATGAAAGGATGGACCATCCAGAGACTGCCCCACCCGGGGGTTCATCCCATAATCAGCTACCAAACACAGACACTATTGCATATGCCAGGAAGATTTTGCTGACAGGACCCTGATATAGCTGTCTCCTGTGAGGCTTTGCCAGTGCTTGGCAAATACAGAAGTGGATGCTCACAGTCATCTATAGGATGGAACACAGGGCCCCCAATAGAGGAGCTAAAGAAAGTGCCCAAGGAGCTGAAGGGGTCTGCAACCATATAGGTGGAACAACAATATGAATTAATCAGTACCCCCAGAGCTCGTGTCTCTAGCTGCATATTTAGCAGAAGATGGCCAATTGGCCATCATTGGGAAGAGAGGCCCCTTGGTCTTGCAAACTTTATATGCCCCAGTATAGGGGAACACCAGGGCCAAGAAGTAGGAGTGAGTGGGTAGGGGAAGAGGGCAGGGGGAGGGTATAGGGGACTTTTGGGATAGCATTTGAAATGTAAATGAAGAAAATATATAATAAAAAATTTAAAACAAACAAACAAAAACAGAGGTTGTCAGCAGACTTGGTCATTAACTGGACGGTAGATTAGCGGAATCCATCAATATGATTTAGTGATCTTGTGTCCCTAGGACCAAGATAGGAAACCAAGGGCAGAGGCAGCCATGATGAATTTAGTAGATGTATATGAAACATGGATACAAGAAAATCACAGGCTCTCACAGCCATTGCAGTACATTGAGCTCCATAGAGACAGCGCCAGGGCAATTGAGAGCCGAATGGGCACTGGTCAACTCTGTGCCTCACGGAGGAAAATCTATTAAACATGGGCAAAGGAAATCCTAAGAAGCTGCGAGGCAAAATGTCCTCATATGCATTCTTTGTGCCAATCTGCCAGGAAGAGCACAAGAAGCAGCACCCGGATGCTTCTGTCAACTTCTCAGAGTTCTCCAAGAAGTCCTCAGAAAGGGGAAAGACCACGTCTGCTAAAGAAAAGGGGAAACTGGAAGGTATGGCAAAGGTTTTCAAGGCTCATTATGAAAGAGAAATGAAAACCTACATCCGCCCCCCACAAAGGGGAGACCAAAAAGAAGTTCAAGGGCTCCAATGCACCCAAGAGGTCTCCTTTGGCCTTCTTCTTGTTCTGTTCTGTGTACCGCCCCAAAATCAAAGTCAAGCATCCTAGCTTATCTATTGATGATGTTGCAAAGAACCTAGGAGAGATGTGGAACAACACTGCAGCAGATGACAAGCAGCCCTATGAGAAGGCTGCCAAGCTGAAGGAGAAGTATGAGAAGGATATTGCTGCCTACAGAGCTAAAGGAAAACCTGATGCAGCAAAAAAGGGGGTGGTCAAGGCTGAAAAGAGCAAGAAAAGGAAGGAAGAGGAAGAGGAGGAAGATGAAGAAGATGAGGAAGAAGAAAGAAGAAGAGGAAGACAAAGAAGAAGAAGATGATGATGATGAATAAGTTGGTTCTAACGCAGTTTTTTTTTCTTATCTATAAAGCATTTAGCCACCCTGTACACACTCAATCCTTTTAAAGAAAAAAATTGAAATGTAAGGCTGTGTAAGGTTTGTTTTTAAACTGTACAGTATCGTTTTTTTGTATAGTTAACATACTACTGAATGTGTCTTTAGATAACCCTGTCCTGGTGGTATTTTCAATAGCCACTAACCTTGTCTTGTCTGGGGTTTGTAAATTGGCATGGAAATTTAAAGCAGGTTCTTGTTGGTGCACAGCACAAATTAGTTATATATGGGACAGTAGTTTTGGTTTTTTTTGTTTGTTTGTTTGTTTTCCTTTGGTTTTATTTTTGGTGTTTTGTTTTTTTTTCATCTGATGCAGCTTATATGAAGATAATTGTTCTGTTAACTGAATACCACTCTATAGTTGAAAAATAATGCAGCTGTTTTGTTGACATTCTGAATGCTTCTAAGTAAATATAATTTTTTATTAAAAAAAAAGAAAAGAGGAGAGGAGAGGAGAGGAGAGGAGAGGAGAGGAGAGGAGAGGAGAGGAGAGAAGAGAAGAGAAGAGAAGAGAAGAGAAGAGAAGAGAAGAGAAGAGAAGAGAAGAGAAGAGAAGAGAAGAGAAGAGAAGAGAGAAGAGAGAAGAGAGAAGAGAGAAGAGAGAAGAGAGAAGAGAAGAGAAGAGAAGAGAAGAGAAGAGAAGAGAAGAGAAGACAAAACCACAAAGCTGCCTCAATGATCAGGGTCCCTATTAGTCCTCCACAGTGACACCCTATCACCTGGGAGACTACAAGTCCTCATTCAGCTTTGTTCACTCAGGACCTACAATATTATTAACAAACATTTGAGTTTCTTTTTAATCCACAGGAAACTGCCGAAGTTTCCACTGTGTCTAGATCAGTGGCTCTCAACGTGTGGGTCAAGATCTCTTTCGGGGATCAAATATCCTGGATATCAGTTATTTACATTAAGATTCATAACAGTAGCAAAACTACAGTTATAAAGCAGCAGCAAAAGTCCTTTTGTGGTTGGGGGTCAGCACAACATGAGGAAGGTTGAGAACCACTGGTCTAGAGAAGAAATGGCATCCAAACCCCGTGGTAGGAAAATAAAGTGAAGAATGAGCAATCCTTGTGTGATCAGAACTACAACCAAGGTCTTGCCTTTGAATCCACACACTGCTCCTCACTGAGGGCACAGAACAGGTGCAGACATGATTTTGAATGCCACACGTGTATCTGTCCAATGGACGGCCTTGGACCAACAGTATGGTCTTCTGTGACTTGTAAGAGAGTTTTACCTTAAAAAGCAAAGATGCCCTCAGGGTTGAATGTACTGAATTCTATCATTCTAGAGACCCTAGAAGTTCTCAACCTCTGATCTGCTCATCTGTTCATTACTGATTTGCAAATGAGCTTCTGAGAGCTCAATTGCAGCTGCTCACTGTGTGCTCACTCACACAGGCTGCAGGGCTTACCTGTGCTTGAGGGCTGCACTCTGCATATTTACTGAGGCCCACACTGTCCACTGTCTTCACTGGCACAGGGTAGGATCTGTGCTCTACACCAGGTTTATGAAGCAATGGATGTGTGGCAGAGCACTTTCCTGCATCCCTTTCCCCTGGAAAAGCATCTTCTGAGGCTGGGGCTTCTCATAGGACCCTAGAAGATACTGAGCGTTGACCTCTGTGTTGTCAGATGCCTTCTGAGGGAGATGCCAATGGTAGAAGATGGAGATGCCTCAGTGGAGATGCCACTGAGGCTCAGAGTGGCCATTTGGGGCATGTCCCTGCTGGACAGTGCTATAGGGACTTCATCTGTGGTACATCCCAGCTTCCCCTAGGATCTTTATGTCGGTCATCCATTCCCAAATCCATTGATTATGAGACCAGGTCAACAGTGCCTGCCTCCCTGACCATGGAAAAAACTGAGTAAATTGTGCTGAAATCAGGAGCACTTTTCACCTTGGAGATAGAGGACACCAGGGGCTTTTCTCATATTAATGAATGTGTCAGCTAGAACATGTCAGGCACCGAGCTCCAATTCTGGGAAGCATGCTGGATCTTCAGGAAGGAGATGAAGAGGAGATGCTAGCCCATCCAGACCTGGACAGTCCAGGGAAGGTAGCTGCCTCCTTCCTTGAGGAATGCCATGCAAATAGCTCTGGTCTGCATTCTGGGATCAGAGGTAACCACTGCCCACATAGGACATCTCAGATAAACCAACATGCTGTTTTCAGATGTTTTGAACAGAATCCAAAAGACTTCTGGATTCCAGATTCATCTCCACGATGCAGTGGGGGAAAAAAGACCAAGAAGCTAACCCATGCCACACACCATGCCCCCAAACCAAGTGTACCTCCATCTACTGTTGGTGTAACCTTGGAACCCCACCATTCATAAAAAAGCCCACGAGCTGGCCTGATATACTTTCTCTGTAACACTGGACAAGTCCACTTTCTGTCTCCATGCCTCAATTTCTTCATACATAAAGTCAGGGTGGTATGAGCTTAACAACTTAAGGGGTTTGACAAAATAGCTCTCATCCTTCATGTCACTGTGGCATTGGTGACTCAGGGAACATCTTATGGAAGCTAGCCTGCAAGAGTATGGTCCATCAGCTCACCATATCCAGCATCACTACTGCCTTGAAAAGCACTTGTTCAGACATATGCAGCATCCCCTGAATACCTCCTCCCCTGCACTCTCCTTAACTTCTTCCTAATTAGGTCATAAGAAATCCATTGCTGTCCTCAGGATACTGCAGGTGACTCGATTCTGCCCTTATGCAGAACATGGGCTGTACAGTCACCAGCACTTAGATTTCAGCCCCATCTGTTGCTTAGATGCTCAATCTGCTGCCTCTGCAAACAGGGCTAAGAGCCCCCAAGGCCTGGGTGGAATGTCCACCAGCAGTGTTTCACCATGAACTCTGGTTATGATTGTAGCTGTGGTTGTTGCTTCTACCAACAATATGACAAAGGGGACAAAGGAATGCGTGCCCTTTGTGATGCTACAATCGTCTACATGTTAGTCAAGTGCATGCCAATGGGTGTGGTGACATACATCTGTAATCCCAACACTCAGACGGTGGAGGCAGGAGGAAGAATGTGGAACCGTGAAAGGCAGATTGTTTCCTGCTTGAGCTAGATTTAAACCCTGGAGACCCAGCAAGTGTTCCTGCAAGGCACAGAAGGTGTTTGCCACACCCCCCAGATACCAGGCTCCTGAAACGAGGCCTCAGCTCTCCATAATTCTGTAGCCAACAGTCATGTAGGAAAATGTCTGTTGAAAAGCCCCCGGTATTCTGTTTGGACTTCACCCCCTCAGTTACCTGGCAACAGCCAGGTAGGCCTGGCCTACTATAAAAGGGGCTGCTTGCCCCTCCTTCCTCTCTTACTCTTGCCTCTTTCTCTCTTGCCCTCTTCTTCCCTGTCTCTCCACATTCCCTTCTCCTCTCTCTCCATGGGGCCATGGCCAGCCTCTACTTCTCTACTCTCTCCCTCCCTCTGCCTTTCTCTGCCTCTACTACCTTCTTAGCTCCCCTTCCAGAACAGACACTCTTCCTTACAAAAGGCCCGCCCTGAGAAAGTGGGGTAAGGTTTCACTAGTCACAACTCTCTGCCATGACAGTAAATGCCTTAAAACCATGGACTGTCTCTTCTCATCAGGATCCGCCGTGCTGGAGCAGTGGAGCAGGCCTTCCTCTAAAGAGCTGTGTGTCTAATCTCACGCAAGAGGCCTGTCTGCATTCTCAGCCAGTTTCCACACCAAGCCACAAGACAAGGACTCTCCTCCCTGTGGGACCCAGCCGGAGCTCTCTCCTTCCCCCACCCCACCACTATTTTCAGCTCATCCAGCCACATCTGGCAGAGTGAGAACCTGCTGTCCCTGGCCTCCATGAGGCAGGGGACCCACAGGCCTGCCTGTGGCACCGTGGAGATCTCAGACTGTGCCTCCCCACCCCCGGAGCGGGGTCCTGTAGCTTCTCACAGCCCGACACCCGCCCAGTGGTGTGGGGTGCGCACAGTCAAACTTCCTGCATCCACCTCCACGAGCAGTGACAGGACATGCAACACCATTTCAACCCACAGAAGAAGAGTAAAACAAGAATTAAAGAGAGGTGGAGTGCAGAGTTCTGAGGTGAGGCAGAGGCAGAGGCAGTCACAAGACTCCTATGACTGGGTTGTAGGTACTGATGTAGGCACAGCGTTCAAGAGGCAGTACTCGGGGCTGTACTATCTCAACATTGCCCTTCCCCTCTGGGTTCCTGAGGCATTTCCACCGTCTTACTGAGAAGAGTGAGCTTTCCCCATTTTTAGAAACCTACTGAGGGCTGCTAAGATGGCTCAGCAAGGAAAATCACCTGCTGTCAAGACTGGCAACGTGAGTTTGATCCCTGGGAACTTCATGGTTGAAGGAGAGAGTCAACTCCAGTAAGCTATCCCTGGATGCCCTGGTCCTCCAACACATATATCAGATACATAAAGATGTAATAAAAATATAAAACCCATGGAATTATACTAGTCTACAGCAAGACTCAGAAAATATTTTTAATATATTTTTCTTTATCCCGTTTCTTCCTGTTCTGCTTTTGTTTTCTCTAAATAGGGTCTTGTTATACAACCCAGGCAGACTTTGACCTCAGTCCTCCAGCCCAGCCTCCTGCACCCTGAGGGTATAGGTGTGAACCACACTCCCAGCTCAGAATCCACTCCTTAGATAATAGTTCATCCTTATAAAGGATTATTGAAAACCTCCATTCGGTACTGCTGTGAGCTCCCCAGCACTGTTCATTCAGCCGTAACATGCAAACTCACACCCTGGGCTCTCACCATGCAGCCAGCTCTGTATCTCATTCTATACGAGGGAAACAACCTCAGAGAAGTTAATCCTGGCATCCTAGAACATACCTGCTGAACAACAGACTTGAGGATTGAGTACTGATTTCAGATACTTTGGTTGTTCTTAAGATGAATTTTAAAATTGTGTGTGTGTGTGTGTGTGTGTGTGTGTGTGTGTGTGTGTGTGTGCGTGCGTGCGTGTGCGTGTGTGTGTGTGTGTGTGTGTGTGTGTATGTGTAGGTACACATACATAAGCAAGGTGCCTGTGGAAGCCAGAGGTATCAGATCCCCTAGAGCTGAAGTTACATGAGCCTGGGAGCCACACTCAACGTGGGTTCTGAGAAGAATTCAGGTTCCCTAGAAGAACTCCAAGCACTCTTAGCTGCTTAGCTAGCTCTGCAACCCCTGAGCCTGACTCTTAGCAATCCAGTTATCCTCTTCTTCAGCTAGAGGAGACAGCAAGGAGGGCCACAGGGGAGAGCCAGGCAACAGTTTGAAGTATAGCAGTAATATAAGCATCATTCCTTATTTGTAGAAACAGAGGGAGGCTATTGCTTTATGGCATCATAACCCACAGAAGGCAAAGGTCAGCAGATGACATGGATGGAGGGACACAAATGTCCTTGTTCTGCTTGCTGGGGTTCCCAACACTTCTGTGACAGCCTCTCTGTACATCGTGCTTTACCCATGTTTTCCCAGCTTCCTTCCTTTGGACCCCCTTGCCTCTCATGCCCTGGCAATTTCTTTTCCCCATGCCCACCCCCAGCCTTGAGGGATCTCTGGGGAGCAGCTTTCACAAGGCCCAGAGTTGCCCATCCCTCTGTCCTTGGAAGCCTCATTTCTAGCCCTCTCCTCAGACAAGAACTTATAACATAAGTGACAGACAATGACCTGTGTCACCCACATTCATTAAGAGTGATGGAGTCAGAGAGGCCCAGGTATAGGAATTTGATTTCCTATTTCACAAGAAAATGAGTCGCAGACAGAAGACTAATGGCGTCAGGAGTAAGAGCAGCAGGGGACCGTGGAACCAGAACACCCGATTTCTAAACATTGCCAATGAATTAACTTTTCCTTTAATTCCTCTCTTTCCCCAAGCCACACACAAGCAGGCTGGACATGCCCACAAAGGTCACATTTCTATTCCTCTATCAATCTGGCAGCAGCAAAGACAATGCTGTGCTCCCTAACCAACCCCACCCCCACCCCCGTGTACTTCCAAACTCCCTTGTGATTAGAAGAGGCTATGGCCCAGGTTCTGATCAATAGCCTGTGAGTGGAGGAGACACACACAGCTAAGAGCTGCCAGGCAGCTCAGAGTTGGACACTATCTCCTTTTCCTCTTCCACTGTGACCCTGAAGGTCACCTGGTACAGCTGGCACAATAGCGCTGTAAGACAGAAGACATGGCTCCCCACTCCACACTGCGGGAGTGTGAGGTATAGGCACATCTAGGGTGGTTAGTGGGAAGGCCAGCATGGTCTGCCCTGGTATGTACCAGGAGTTAGGCTCGGTAGCATAATAACTGTCATAGTCGTAGTTGCTTAGCATATTTCAGTTTTCAGTACATCTTATCCTAGCTTACCTTTGTGACTCTCAACTCACTCAGAAAGGTGGTATAAGGCTTTATTTCGAAGAGGAGAAAACCAAAGCTTAAAGCAGAGCAGAATAGCCCTGAAGGGAATGGCAGCTATGTGGAGGACCTCCCAGGGGGGCTTCTCGTCCATTGCTCTCCCCATCTCTCAACTTAGAGCTGGTGCTTCCAACATGAGCGTCTTGGTGACTGGTATATAGGTGACTTGTTACCTTCTGCAGAACCCATCCTTTGCTTATGGGCTAGCTTCTCAATGGTTAACCCCTTACCTTTCCAGTCGACTTAGTACCCTTCCATATGCAGAAGTAGCAGATGGTCCAGGCCGCCAGGAGACATAATGCCAGTTCCCAACGGAGGTTCCCAATGTGCTCAATGCCATCGGATATAGCCAAGACCCGGCGTCTGTGGAGAGAGGGTGGAGAGTCACTGGACTGAAGATGGCCATTGTGCTTCTACCAGAAGGAGCCAGGACAGTAGAGGGGCAAGGATAGGCTGCTCTCTAATGTCCCCACCCTCCAGCCTCTGTCATTCACCAACTGTGAGACCCTGGGCTGAGCAGAGGGCCTCTGAGAAGCACAAGACCCAGCCTGTGTTTTTGTGGAACCACACTCTTGAAAGTAAAAACCATGTGGCACAATCGGCTTTGGAACCATCCTGCCAGATCTGATGTATTTGGGAAACTACACTGCTATGCAAATAGTCTGTGTCTTTAGGAGAAGGCTACACATTGCAATCCTGTTCAACTCAGGGGTAACTACAGGACCATGGAACATGTGCCAAATCACAGAGTAGCTTCTAGAGCCAGCTGTCATGGCTCTCCAGCTCTCCATGGTTCCCTTTTCCCTCCCTTTGCTGTGATCATAGAAGAGTGTCATGGTGCAGTTTCTAGAAGCCCCGTTCCTAAGGCACTGCCCAAGACACAGTACAAGCAATACTAGAAGATAGTGGATTGCCTCACTCAGATTTCTGGAGTGCTTGTCACTGCAACATAACTCAGCCCATCCTTGCTGCTAGAGGGAGCCCCTGGAAGCTTCCTGGGAGAAGGGATGCAAGATCTACACCATGAAGGGAAGCATAGAGATTGTTCTAGGTTAAGTAAAACCTCTAGAGGCAGAGTGCTGTGCATTTCAGGGACAGAGGCGCAGGGCACAGAGGGCAGACGGAATGGTGGGAGGAGAAGACAGAGGAAGGATCTATGCCAAGGAGGAGGAGAACCCATGCTAATGGAAAGAGGTGCCCATGCTAAGAGGACCCAGGCTATAGAGCATTGAGGATACCAGGTATGCTAGAAATGCCTCTGCCAGGGCCTTCTCCAAGAGCGCATCAATTCTTCAGAGCTGACACATGCCTGGCTCCCAGAGCCCACCCTGGGGTTGTGTTTCTTTAAAGTCAAACTTGCCACGCTCCATATTGTGTCCAACCGTGGCACTAGCACAAACCCCCTCCACACTTGCTCCACGAACCCCATTCTGGTTGCCAAGCCACCCCCACCAGACGGTGCCAGTCGCCTTCAGTGCTCTGAGAATGTCCCCGGAGAAAGGAACTCCCATCCCACCAAGCATGAAAGCCACCCTCAGTGTCTGTCTCCCTGGGAATCAGCTCGGGTCTGATTCTGCATTAATTACTCAATGACACCAATTAGCACTGGTCAGCAGGCTCCCTGTAGCCCCAGCCCCTGCTGGAGAAATCAGGCAGGCCCCCAAACAAAATCAGACTGTGGGCAGCCTCTGAGTTACTAGAAACCAACTTACGGTTAGAAGAAACAGGAGCAACTATACTCAGTACTCATCTCCTGGGGCCTACTATGTGCTAGGCACTCGTTACCTTAGGTTCTGAGAATAGCAGGTCAGTTATATTCAACTAGGCTAAGCTAGACAGAAGAGAGGTGCACGTTAAGTGAAGAGAAAGGAGTCAGCTGGCCAGGCCCAACAATGACCATAGTTCTCGCTTGGAGAGCTTTAGCAGTCCTCAGCTTCAATTCATTGGAGGCACTCACACCTCACAAAGACATGATGAGTCTTTAAAGACCTTAAAGGAAGTCTAGTGTGGAAACCGAGAAGCATCTTTGCCAAGAAGATCCCTAGGAGCACTGGGCCATGGATTTCTTACCAAATGAAACACTTGGACTCAACAGAAGCGGGAAACTTACCAGAAGAGACTTAGAATTGCCACTCACTTGAGACATTTTTAACTTTGCCTTTTTCTTGACAGGAATTGGGGGATGAAATCTCTACCTTTCTCTCCTGGGTCAGTTCCACTCACCCTTCAAACTATGTCTTACCTATAATTTCTTACAGGAAGCTTAATTTGGGCCCTCTGTAGCAGTCAGGACAGGTTGAGTTTTGCCGTAGTAACAAGCATCTCCCCCCCCCCCCCCCCAGATCTCAAAGGTGGAAAGCAACAACATTCTTTTCTTGCTCATGATAAGGGATCTTTTGAAGTGTTACTACAGGGATAAAATTTTGCCTGAGAAATGTCACCACTCCCTAAATTGTACAGAGACTTTTAGGGTACCCACTGCCTCTCCTGTCCACATTTTAAGAACCCAGTAACAGATATACATCTGTTGTCTTGTAATTGCTACTCCAAATGTCCCAAAGGATAGCCCACTGGTGGGCAAGGAGGAATGATCTAGACGAGATCTCGGGTCACTGTGCATGGACATGACATGGCATGGTCTGTATCCATCTATTCTAGGTTTGGGACCACTCATGACAAAACATACAGGTCCCCTAGCTTATGTGTTTGTGTGTGCGTGTGCGTGAGATTGGTGGACTTTTCTGTTAACCTGTGGATCTGAAGTCTAAAATACACAGAGACAGAGAGAAGAAGGAAGGAGCAGGCCTGCGAGGAGTGAGCTGGCTCCACTCTCTGGAAGCTGTGAGCCTCAGAGGCCTGAATAGCCCAGCCCTGGCGCCCCCTCACTGAACCATCTCATTTCCCAATTGGGAAGCAGCACACAAAAAGCCGAAGCGGATGAACTGCTCTTTTGTTCCGTCAGACTCTATTTGAAAACATCTTCAAACTATTTTCCTTACATTGAACCAATGCTGACTGTCACTCAGAAGGTTCTAGAGAGAAGCTGGGCTTGGTGGATGGGGTTCTCAGCTCACTGGGGTATAGGGCTGTTTTGAAACCCACAAGGGCAGCTTTTGAGAGCATGGGGGCTGGGGCACTCCACAGCAGAGACTCAGGGAAGGCATAGCTCTTCCTGGGAAAAAGCTTTCTTAATGACACTCCCCCATAAAGCACTGGAACACAAGAGGCAGCTGAATGAGGAAGAGCTCTCTGCCAACATGCTGGCCGGCAAGGACCCAGGACCGGACCTCTGGACACTGTGCCCAGAGCGGACACACTCAGCACTCAGGACTAGCCAGAGCTTCTTGAGGAAGATGAATGTATGCAAGTCACGCTAGCTGAGCACTCTGTACTGGTATTGGAGTAGATTCAGAGAGCGCCTTTTAGCATATTTCTGGAGACTTCCACCAGGAGGCTGAAATCAGCCTGGAGGGATAGGGCCAGGTGTCTCCAACCCTTGACACATATCAAACAGTTAGGCTCAAGGCCAGCTCTGTTTCCCGCCATCTGTTCCACCATGGCTGGGGAACATCACCTCGTTGGGTCTCATCTGTAAAAAGAAATTAATGGTACTTCTCTCCACAGGCTGCCCAGGCACAAGAGCATCTAACCCATTCCAGGAGCCTTGAGGCAGGGACAAGGATAGGGAAACTGAGGTACAGCTGAGTTCAGGAACTTGGTAGAGTCACATCAGCAAGTGATGGAGCATAGGTGGAAATCTGGAAGCCTCCACGCTAGTCACTGGATCTCCCAGAACCCCAAAGTCACTACTGCATCCTCCCTCCTCCCCAGCTTTACTCATTACAGACCAGAGCTGTCTCACACACCCTGCACCGCGAGTAAAAGGAATACCAAGTGCTTATCACTACTTCATGGATTGCTATATTCAAGTGCTTACTGAGCACCATCAGGATGGTGGCTGCTGTCGCAAGTTAGAGGTTTCATAAGAACTCCGGGCCCAGTGGAAAATGGAGATAAAGAAACTGTCCATCATGGAGAGAAGAAAACAGCAAAGCCTCAAGGTACAGTGGGACACCATCGCTAGTGTTAACACCAGTATCAGAATATGGAGGTCATTGTGGGTACTGAAAGGTAGGAAGAAAGTTAGAAAAAAAGAAAAGGCAGGGAGAGTGGCCTTTGGGGGCAGGAAGTGAACCCAGAGCAAAAGCTGGAGGCTGCCAATGGTCCCGTGGGGCATGTGTGCCCAGTACTGAAGCAGAGTTGCCGGCGAGGTGGAGTGTGAGCCTTGCGGAGTGTGGGACTGCATCCCACAAGGGTGGTGGAAGAGTCTGAAGAGAGGTGATACCTCAGGACCGATGAGTACCTCTGGAGACCCAGCTGGATTGTAAAGTCGGGGCATTGTGGGGTACCCCATGCAGAAGATTTTGCTTTAGTTAGGTCAGTAAATGGAGAAGATTATGATCAAGGTAGGAAGTGCCAGTGGGGAGGGAGGGATGAGTTTGAAAGTGGCAGAGGCAGAAGGTGATTGCCTGAAAGAAGAGGGCCATGGACCCTCAGAGGCGGCCAGGTCCAGAGAAAGAGCAGGGAGGTTAGCAAGGCAAAAGGGAAAGCAGTGGGTGGGCACCATGATTTAAGACAAGATGGCGTTCTAGTTTGCTTTCTTGTTCTGTGATAAAACACTATGATCAAAAGCAACTTGGAGAGGAAAGGGTTTATTTTATTTTAAGCTTACAGTCAACTGTAGAGGGAAGTCAGGGCAGGAACCTCGAGGCAGGAACTGAAGCAGAGGCCATGGAGGAGTGCTGCTTCTTAGCTTGCTCCTCAAGGCTTTATTATACCACCCAGGACCACCCGCCTTGGATGGCATCACTCACAATGAGCTGGGCCCTCCCACACTAACTGTTCATCAAGAAGATAGCCCACAGAAATTGCCTAGAGGCCAGTTGATGGGGTCATTTTCTCAAATGAGGTTCCCTTTTCTCAGATAACTCCAGATTGTGTCACGTTGACTAAAAGCTAAGCAGCTCAGGTGGCTCAAGGTGCAACACTTGGTGACTTAAAAGCGTGGAGCCCACTGGGTCTCTGGATCCAAAGCTTGGGAAACAGAGGCAGGGTGAAGAGTCATAACTAAACCCTGGTTCAGGGGCTTTCAGAGAGAGCTGGAAAAGGGAAAATGTCTGCCAACTAGTCCAGGGCACAGAGAGGGGAAAACCCCTGAAGGAGGAAAAGGTAGGGCAGAGAGGCAGGGAAGCATGGGAGAAGGGCACCTCCCCTACCCCCAAGACAAACAAGAGGGGATATGGGGGGACGACGACAAGTGACTGATCTGCCCACCACCAAGGTCTCACCTCCCTGTGCAGGGAGACCTGTGGGGAGCTGAAGGGAGGGGAGAGCTTAGCCAGGTAACTTTTTCAGGGAGCAAAATTCTTGCATCAGAGGAGTGAATGGGTTAAAGGGACACAGTGGATAAGAGCTGTCAAGGGAAAATCCAAGAAGGAGGGCAGAGTTCCAGACTTAAGAGGACAAGGACATGAGGGGAGGGATGGGAAGGACCTCTCCACAGAGAAAGGAGTGCCGGTAGAAAGCAAGCCTAGAGCACACAATGTGCCTCCCTATTAGGAGACTGAGAGGGAACAAACAGAAGAAGCTGACAGTGGAGGGGGCTGTGACAGGCGCTAAGGGAAGGGTTATCCAGCTCACTCTATTTCATCTTCATAGCAAACTATCGTTAGGGAGTTATTTCCAGCATCCTCTATGTCCATGGGGCATTGATTCTTGACCCCGCTGATGTCAGGCCCTTCTATATAACATGGTGAAATATTTGCACAGAACCTGCTGTGTGGACTAAACCATCTTATAACCCCACCCCAAGTGCTTGTCAAACGGCTAATCTGTTTGGGGACTAATGGCCAGGAGAAAATCCAGAACATAAGCAAAATAATTTTTTTTCCCTGAGTATCTTCAGTCCGTGCTTGGTTGAAACTTGAGATTCAGAACCCAGACATGGAGTACTGGCTGTTCACTCATGAATGGTGAAACTGAGGCCCAGGCTGGTGAAGCAATTGTCCAAGGTGAGATTGTGGGATTGGAGTTAAATTCTTTGGCTGACACCAGATGCCTGGTAGAGACCTACCAAGGGGAAGTCTTGGGCTTCAAACCTCTGTCTCTGAGGGCCCAAGGGACATATCCAAAATCTTCAATGTGTCCTCCCAGCCTTCCCTCTAGGGAAGCTATCCCTTGAGCAGACCCTACTCTGGGCAGAGGCAACAACCGCTCAGAATGAGGTGGATCTGATCAGAGGCGGCAGAGTTGGAGACCAGCACTGTCCCCCAAGCCCCCCGGCACACTTCCTCTGTCCCGTCCTCCATCAGAACCTAGGAGAGGTCTTGCAAAGGCTAGCTCCCACCCTCCCCCGGGACGCCTCATCTTCATGTCGAGCACGGAGCCTGCAAACAGATCACCTTTCTTTAACCTGCCATGTGGGTTGGCAGGAACATGGAGACGGCCCTAAGCTGGCACAGAGGGGCTAAGCTATAAATAGCCGTGCTGGTCTCCCAAAGCAACCAACTCCAACAACAACAAAAAAAGGCCCATCACCAAAACAAGTGTGCTTTCCTGGCCCCTCCAGAGGAGCCAAGGCCACCTCCGGGGATCTTCTGCCCAGATTCTACTTACAGTTTTCTGGGAATGAACTCAGCTCTTCAACTCTTCCCGTACCTGGGGGGCTCCTAGAGTGTCTCCAGCTCAGAACCCCCAATCATGCTAGAATAGAGAATGAGGACCTCCCTTCATATAAATGCCTTGTCTTGGGGGCAGCCAGATCAGAAGTATGTCTTGTAGGTGTGAGTTTGAACCCCCAGAATCCAAGGAAGGTGCTCAATCAGAGAAGGAACTTGGTGGGAAATATCTGGGGCCACCTCTAGCTTCTTGTCTCTGTAAAAGATTCATGATAGCTAAACAGGTCTCTCATCAGTCTCCCGCTCATCTCCACTCTTTTATTTGCTCTTCAGGGAACCTCCTTCTCAGTTTCCCCAAGCTGACAAAGTTTCACCCACCCTGCCTGCACATTCCAGTTCAGTCTGTACAGACCACCACAAGTCTTCTTGCTATAGTCCCCACAGCAGGGTCATCCACACACGGTGCAGGCACCTCACTGTGTACCAGGATCTCTAAGGCTTAAGCAATGCAAGCTACTCTATGGAGAGCAAATGCTTGAGGCATTGTAAGACATCCATCTCCATCCCAGACAGCAGCTCTGCCCCTGCAATGTGAGCACAGCCAGGAGCAATCTGCAAATGAGAGAGTGTGGCTCTCTTCCAATAAAACTTTATTTACAGAAACAAGGATTTGGCTAGTAATTTGCTGACCCCTGTGACTTCTTCAAGGCACCCAGTTCTCAGCCCACAGTGGAAATTCATTCAGGAAAACACTGCCCACTCCAGGCTTCCCTGGGAATCCTCTTAGAAGATCTGAAATAAACGCCTCAATAGCTCTGTCTAACCTAGCACTCCCTAACTGTCTTTACAGACATCCTTCAGGAAGATACGGAGCAAAACCATAGTAACAGCCACTCCCCAGCCACTAGGGTAGTTCCAATGCAAAAGGCAGAAACTAACAGCACCAGAAACAATAGTCTCATACATTGTAAAGATGTAGCATAGGTTGGGGAATAGCTTGATACTTTTGTAAAGTTATACACACACACATACACACACACACACACACACACACACACACACACACACACAAACTAACAACTCCACTGAGCAGGGAAAAGCACTTGGCCTATGTCCCAAGTTCAGTCTCTGGAACTTGTAATGTGGGGAGAGAACTGACTACTGAAAGCTGTTCTTTGACCTTTATACATACATGATGTGGTACATGTGTGTGCATGCACACACACATACACTAATAATAAGAACCAAAATTTAAGTTAAAAATGATCCACCTAGCAATTCCACTCCTGAATCCATATTGCCCCAGAAGTAGCAAACACAGGTTCAACCCCAAACCCATACATTAATGTTCCCAACAGCATTTAGTCCTCACAGCCCCAAGGAGAAGCCACTCAAACATCTGTCAGCTATGGACACCAATAGGGTGTGCAGTGTCCATATGACATAGATTCTATTACTTTTAAAAAAGGATGAAGTGTAGGGTGAGGATTCCCAATCCCAAACCCAACTGCTCCCAAAGCAGAAACCTTTTTGTGTGGCAATTTGACATCATAAGTAGAAAAGGCCAGCTCACAGTAAACTCCAGATGCACTGGGAATACAACATAAAGTCATCTTCACTCTGTATGAGCTGTGTAGGAAGCATAAATGATTTTGTGCTTAAACTTGGTGTAAGTATGTCAAAGGCTAGGAAAGAATCCAAGGTCTGAAACACTTCTGGCCCTAAGCAGTGTAGACCAGGGACACCCCTCCTGCACTGACTCAAGCTCTCATTTTGGGGGATGACCCTTGAAACCATTACACAAAAGAAGCCAATTACCAAAGACCCAGTTCCATCTATATACTCTGTCTAGATGAGGCAAGTCCACGGAGACAAAGCCGAAGAGAAGTGGCTTGGAGGTAGGAGAAAACACATGTTAGACCATGGCAGTTAATTTGGGAGACGGGAATGGTCTAAACCTGTGTTGTGATGCTGCCCGCTGTAAGTTTATGCAGGACTGTTGAGCTGTGTGCTAAAAATGGCCTCATCTTATAGGTAAGCTGTACCTCAGTAAATCTACTAAACAGCTGTTCAGTCAGCATGTTTCTGCTTTCCCAAGTACACATCGTCCCCAGCTTCAGTTACTGATGCTCTGCCATACTCTGTAAATATTAAATGGGAAATCTCAGAAATAAACAATTTCTAAGTCTTAAATAGTACATCATTCTGAGCGGCATGGCAAAGCCTCTTGCTGTGCTGTGACATCCTGTCCAAGACATGAGCAGCCCCTTGGACCAAAGTCTCCACAGTCTATATGCTGCCTACCTTAGGAGCTTCCCTTAACTGACTTAACAAGAACCACAAAGTGCAAGAATGGGGACCTGGTGTCTTTGTCACGGTGGTATTTTAGGATGTTACTATTAGTTATTACTGTTAATTCGAAGGGACCACTGCAATTCCACATTGTGCGTGACATGGACAGAAACCCGGACAATTAGGCTTGCCGTTTGGTTTTGCAATCATTGTTCAGAGCGAGTGGATGAGGATGTTGGCCTCAGACTCATGTGTTTAAATGCTTGGTCTCCAGTTGGTGGCACTATTTGGGGAAGTTTAGGAAATGTAGCCTCTTCGAAGAGATTACATCTCTGGGAGTGGGCTTTGATGTTTTAGAAACCCACTCCACTCCCAGGATGCTTTCTGCTTCCTGCTTATAGTTCAAGAGGGAAGCTCCCAGCTTCTAGCTCTGGTCACCATGCCTCTTGCTGAAGACTCCGCCCCTCTGGAACCATAATCGCCAGCGAACCCTTCCATCTATAAGCTGTCTTGCTCAGGAATGTTTTATCACAGCAGTAGGATGGTAGCTAATTCATATGCCTACGATCACAACACTGATGTGTGGCACAGCCTGGCTTTGAACTCTTGTCTCCCATACGCCAGTTCAATGCCTCTTCTCTCCCACCCTCTGCAGCTGTATGGTGTGACCAGAGGAGTGGGAGGAAGAAGACAGGGACAGTGAGTGTGCACATTCGGACAGAATGGACACACAGCACCCAAAGCCTGCCCCTCTGTGGGAGGAGGGGACAGAGTTCCACAGGCCAGAGACAAGTATGCCCAGGAGAAGCAGAGGGCTGCATCGCTACTGGTAACTCACTGAAGCTTCACAGTTCAATCTGTCCTCGTGCATAGGACCTCAGGTTGTTCGCCTAGCACCAGCATCCTGCCTTCTCACCTCTTCAGTAGGACTCGGAGAGCTCAGAGACACTGTCTAAGCCACAGCCATCCCCACAGTTGCTCTGCACTAGTGTAAGCCCAGGGACACTCAGGCCCTGTGCCCCACTCATCCAGGGCAGCAGGGCTCTACATAGATAGAGGCTGGCTGAAGAGTCACAGATGTAGCAGCCAGACAGTAGTCAAGGGACACACAGGCAATGGCAGTGAAGAGTAGGGTCTGCCAGAGGCCACCGCTGTCCTGTTCCTTCATGCCTTTGTGGTCTAAACAGACAGTGAGTGTGGGTGGGGGAGGCCTGCAGGAGCAGATGGACCAAGGGACCAGAGATTGAATCCTATGCACCCCTCACTGAATACCCACTACAGCTCAAAGTAAGGTTTAGAAACTGTTCCATGGACAACGGGCTGCACCTGATAAACCCCCTGGCAGCCAGAAACGCCCAGAGTGAAGAAGTGTTGGACACAGTACTGTGCATCCTGGAGCTGCAACTGAGTGCCGGTCATTTATTCCTGTTCCTGCAGGCTGACACAATCTGTAGCTTTGACAGGACCGATCATGTGTCTTTAACCGAGGAATGAACCCCAGTCCCCAAATCAAAGCCCAGTTTGTGAGTATTCACCATTTTCACACACT
The DNA here is from genome assembly GCF_000001635.26 of Mus musculus. Lineage (NCBI taxonomy): Eukaryota > Metazoa > Chordata > Mammalia > Rodentia > Muridae > Mus > Mus musculus. Next base: position 114,151,885 of record NC_000072.6, on the reverse strand, counting down.
ATGAAGCTGAATGTGGTAAGAGAAACACAGTCATGAAGCCAGATCTGGATGTTGTTCATCTGTCTACTCAGCAGGAAGATGGTAGATCACAGGGGAATAGAGGTAGGTGTGTGTGTGTGTGTGTGTGTGTGTGTGTACTTTTTCTAAAACAAGGTTCGAGCCGCTTTCTAAACGATCCTCCTAAAGTGAAGGACCAACCACAAAGGCCAGATGCCTTTGCTCAGTACAGATGCTGGAGCCTTCTGTGAGTTTTCTCAGCCTCGTTCCCCTTCCCTTTTCCTATCAGGAACATGTCCTATCTAGTGACAATCTTTTAGGGCTGCGCTGTGGGCACAGGGCTGTTGGCAGAGGGCTGCTGTCGAGATTCTATGGGAGGCACGGGCCAGTGGATGCTGTACCTGAGATACAGGGGAAGGCTGACATTGTTTCAGGGGCAGGAGAGAAGAGTGAGAAGAGGATGCAGGTGGGGATGAGAGGCTGTGCTGAGCACAGCTCTGGCTCACCCTGAGAGAGGTACCTCAACCAGCCCCTTAACCTCTGACTTCCAAATTCCCTGTGACGTTCAGGGCAGATAGTCGGCCTTGCAACCCATTGTCTGCACAGGTGGGCAGAAGGGACAAACCTGTGTAGCTGTGTAATGGCAGGGTACACAGCAGGGAATATTCGAAAGTGACCCGCCTTTCTTCATTGCAGCCATTAGGATGCAAAAGGGGACATACGCACAGCTGGCTCCTTTCCTTTATATAATGTAGTGTGTCAGTTAAAATTGCCAGTACCTTCCTGGCTAATTTCAGATATGAGTATTTTTGTCTGAATGGTCATAAATGTCCAGCAAGAGTAGACCCTAACTATAAAGAATTTTACTAAGGCCAATTTCTATTGCTGTTCCACAAAAGCTGAGATAGCAGACACAAGTAATTAGCCCAAGGCAAACGCACAGTGATTCTTGATGCTAAGCCTCGCAGAGCCCGAGTCTCTGGCTCCCCACATGACATCCTGGCATTGAACAGCTTTTCACAACTGTCCATGAAAACAATGCCCGCCCTCAGTGGGGCTTTCAGTGAGGGGCTCAGACCATATCAGAACGCAGAGTGGTCCTTCCTGAGATGGGGCTCTGGGCCAGGAGACAACCATCGTGGGGATAGCTTAAAGCAGATAGCTTCATATGGTACACAAGAGCAAATAAGGTCTCCCTTGAGCCTTCTCTACTCCTCCAAAGCCACTGGCAGTGGAACGGAGGGCTGGCTCCACTTGGAGCTTTGTCGGGACCACCAGGGTGGTTTCACTGGGTATGAGGAAAACAGAACAGTAGATTTTGGCAAGAATCTTCCAGTTTCAGCAGCACAGGACCCCAGGGGCAGGAAGAGAGTGAATTGTTAGTGAAAGGATCTCTTAGGGGCTGGGGTCAATACGTGACTTACAATCTACTATAGGAACATAGAATACATTATATTTTAGTTACTAAAACTCCACTTGCGAGTGATACAACCAGTTAAATATTCAAAAGTTAGAATAAAGAGGTTACAACCCTGCTGGGACAACAAAGAACCATTGTGGTTTGTGTTGGCAAGTGTCTTGACCCCTTCCCTGTTCTTCTTAGCTGTGTTCAAGTCAAGGGTCCCCAGTGCCTCAATGAGGGGGCAATGACAAGCAGAACCCTTCCTGGCACAGACAAGGTCCTCTGCATATGCACGGCCCGTAGCAGTGGAGATCAGGTGCTCAGGGGTAGGAGTGAATGACGGACTGGCTTTGGGGTTCAGGTCCATGAGTTGGGGTAATACCCTTGTGTTGGTTAAAGGGAAGATGGAGGGAGATCTGTTTTCTGCTCACCTCTTAGGGCTTACTACAGAATTAAATGAGTTATTATTAACAAAAATGAGCTAATAAGTGAAAATTAACAGGATGGGGCTAGGCTCTAAGTGGGGTTATCACACAAGCAAAGAGAATCATCAAGATTGACAACTCATGGATACCATGAGTCCTGCTTTTATTAGGACAGCTCTGCTAGTTGTAACTCGAAAACTCAAATTCTATGAGAGAGCACAGGTCAGAGAAGCAAACTCTGTTTCTATCTACTTTCCCTGTCACTATGTCCTACTGCTGAGTAGTCAGTGGATAAATGACATGTCATGGACCCTTCCAGACATGTCTATGGGGTTAAGGGTACGTGTGTCTTCAAACATCCATAAATACAGGTAGAGTACTCTCTAATCTGGAAACTTGAAATCTGAAATGCTCTAAAATCTTAAACTCTCCCCACTCCATGTATGTGTCGGTGTGTGTGTGTGTGTAGGTACAAATGTACATATGTATGTGTGTATATACATGAGCCCATGTGTATATGTAATTTTCATGTGTGTGCAAGTACTCATGAATGTGTGCTTGCATGTATGTGGAGGCCATAGGTGATGTCAGGTGACTTCCTTGATCATTCTCCATTTTAATGACAAAGGCAGGGTCTCTGGCTAAATCCAGAGCTCACCAATTGAGTATAGCTACTCTGCTTGCTCAGGGATCTTCTGTCTTAGCTTCCCAAGTGTTAGAATTATAGGTAGGCTGGCATGCCCACCCATCTTTTATGTGCCTCAGAGCTGAGGTCCTCAGTATTTTACACACTGAGCTATCTCTCCAGGCCCATAAGAAACTTTCTGAACACAAATACTCCACAGCACACCTGATGTGACAAGTTGCAACTGAAACTCCAGCACCCCAAAACCTTTAGGTTGGGTGTACTAAGTATAACTTCATAGTGAGCAATTTCATGTTTAGACTAGGATCCCATCCTCATTTACTATGATGATACAGAGACTCCAGAAGCCAAGGGAGGGGGGACCATTTCAGCTGCCAGCACCTTAGCCTGCGTATGCCTCTCTCCACACTTCACCCCTCCTCCACCTTGGCAGCTCCTCTCTGCACCAACACATTTCCTGCTTTGCTCATTTTTACAGCTGCTGCATAATATCTCTCACGGGTGTTTTTGTTCTCTCTTTTTCTAACCATCCCGAATGTTGCTTCCTTGGGCATGCTTAGACTATGCACAACTTGTGTGGTCACACCCCAGAAAAAGCTTTCAGAAGTGAGACAAAGCTTATATACCTCCCAAAACTGATACCTGTAAGGCCTGTCTCTTTGTTGCTATCAAACAACAAATAAACAAAAAAACCTTGAGTCCTTGGCATTTTGGAGCCTCCCATGAGTCTCTACTGGGAAAGACCCGCCCAGGATATGATGGGAGGTCAGAAGATATCTTATAGCAAGGGAAAGCATCGGGGGAGCCTTCGTAGGTTGGGGCACAGGTCTCTCCTTTACGTCAGGGAGCAGCACAGCTGAACAGAGAGAACCACCACCCTACAAGGTTGTTTCCATCTGTGTTTTCCCAACAGTCGAGGACAGTCATGTCCTAGCCTCACTCTGCCCAGGGAGAAACCAGCCTCCTGCACCCAGGACACATCCAGCACACCAAGGATGCAAGGCGGGCCTCTGTCCTATTCTCAGAGCCACGGGGCCTCTTTCAGGACAGCCCACGGGGTCACCTCCAAGCATCCATAAAGCCATGAGCTCCAGCAAACTTAGGGCCTGTGCTGGGGAGGCATTTTGTCAACTTGATACAAGCTAGAGTCATCTGGGAAGAGGAAACTGCAGTTGAAACAATGTACCCATCAGACTGGCTGTAGGCAAGTCTACGGGAGCGTTCTCTTCATTAATGGTTGGTGTAGGAGGGCCCAGCTCACTATGGGTGGGTGGATGGTCCTGGGTTGTAGGAAGAGGCAGGCTGAGCAAGCCATGAAAACAAGCCAGCTACACTCCTCCATAGTTCCAGACCCTCTTCCTGCTTGAGTACCTGCCATGACCTCCTCAGGGAGAGACTATGATCAGGACAGGTAATCTGAATACACCCTTTCCACCCCAAGTTGCTTTTAGTTCTGCTCTTTATTATAGCAATAGAAAGATGACTAAGATGGAGTCTGTCTCAAATGTCTATCAGGAAAGGTCCACCTTGTGTGTGAGTCTCAGAACACACACATGTCCTCCACAGTGGGGTCACGTCCTGCACCACTCCTCTGGCCTCAGAACCTGTCCCTGACATATAAGACTATCATTACACTCCTCTTGGGTCCCTGCTCAAATACCATCCCCTCAAAGAAGCCCCCTGACTCCAACCCTCTCAAATCTATTAGCCTGCTGGCGTTTTCCTTAGAGGATGGACCTTGACTTACAGAGGTACTCTCTTAATGGTTCTGTTCATAATGTACCTCAGGCCCTCCATGACACCTGGCATAGAGCAAGCTCTCTTGAAAGACATGCATGGTAGCTCCCTCTTATCCAGAGAAGACATGAATGGTAGCTCCCTCTTATCCAGAGGAGACATGTATGGCAGCTCCCTCCTAACCAGAGAACAGAAGTTTCAAAAGCCCCAGTGGCACCATACAATATGAGTCCTTTATATATGCTATGCTTTCCTCATACATCTAAGTGCACACTAAAGCCTAATTTATAAAGCAAGCATAGGGAGAAATTGCAAAGGTCTTGGCTACCTGAGTGTATATTTTGCTCTTTGGAAGGCTGAAGCTGGAAGACTGTGAATTCCAAGACAATGTGAAGTTCAACAAATTCTAAGAAATAAGAAATTTGAGACCATCCTAAGCTAGAAACTGCTCCCAACACACACACACACACACACACACACACACACACACACACACACACACACACAGAGGCAGGGGATTGGTAGGAGAGGGAGAGGGGAGGGAGAGAGGGAAGGAGGTGAGGAAAGAGAGAAATTAATTTTTCCTGAATGCATTTGTTGATTCCTCGTTGGCAGGTCTGAAACCCCATTATCACTCTTGTGTACTTGAGCTGTTACTAAATAATATAAAAGTCACCTGAACACAAGCAGCTTGATACCACAGCACCTGACCAACAACCAAGATGTTCCGAGTGCCTGGCAGGCTGGAAGCACGTACAGCATGAACACACCATGCGGTTGCTCTCTCCTCTCTCCCCCTTCCCCGTTTCCACACACACTCTCTCCCCCTCACTGCAGGACAATGACATCTCACCCAGTGAAGTACAAGAATCCATCTTACTGCTTGAACAGTGTGAAACTTAAAACACAGGAATGCCAATTGATTTATTTCTAGAATTTTCCACTTAACATGTCTGATCAGCTGACCACGGGCAAGAGGGTAACTACTGTAAGTGAACAGATGCACTTCCCAGCCACCCCCAGCCTCTCTCCTTGCACACTGAGCATTGCAACTGAGTCCACACGTCCACAAGATGTCCACAAGCTCTCTGTGTGACCTCAGTATCTGTGTTCCAGTCTGTTAGTCCCTTCTCCTAGCTCCACAATCAACCATGTGGACTTCTATTCACCCTTTAAAGCCCAGCTTGGGTCAGCCCCAGCACCTCCATGAAGCCAGTCCCACAAGCTGGATAGGCGGTCTCCCTTTTCTTGGCTCTGTGCAAGCATCCCACGGGTTTTTATTAAGTGCTTCAGGAAATCCAGGCCCTCTCACTTCCCAGATTCCTCTACTGGTTCTCAGGTCTCTGGATACATGTTTCAAGCACATCCAGGAGAAGTTTGGACAGGTTAAAATTGTTTGTTGAGCATGTACCACGTGCTAGGTGTTCTCCAAACATTTGACAGTAATGTGACACATTCAACTATGTTCAGAGGGACACACACAGACCTCCAGAGGCCCCCCAAGTTGCTCAGGGGCACACCCTTCATGGGAAAAGACAGTGACTCCAGCCGGGCCACAGCACCTACCACTGAGATCTATACGGCAGCCACATGCAGGGTGATGGGTTGGGGTGGAACAGGGTCAGGAAGCATATGGTACCAGAGTGTTCGGGTCTGACCTAGGGAAATGGCCTGGGGTCCTTCTGTCCCTGAAGCAGGGGTATGATACAAAGGCTTCTTCAGGTCACAGGCTGACTGCACAAGCCATGACAGCTCAGCCCCAGCCACTACTCTGCCTCAGCAGAAGTGAGCAGAAGGAACAGTGTGTCTCAGTGTGCTGGGCACCTGAGATAGGAGGCACAGTTGAGAGAATGTCTCCATAAGATAAGGCTATAGGCAAGCCTATAGGGCATTTTCTTAATTAGCGAGTGATGGGGGAAGGTCCAGTACGCTCTGGGTGGTGCCAGCCTGAAGCTGGTAGTCCTGTGTACTATAAGAAAGCAGTCTGAAAAGGCCATAATGAGCAAGCCAGTGGCCAGCACCCCTCCACAGCCTCTGCATCAGCTCTTTCCTCCTGGCTCCTGCACTGCTTCAGTTCGTGTCCTGACATCCTTCAATAACAGACTATGATGTAGAAGTAAAAGCCAAATACAACTTACTTTTGATCATGGCGTTTCATCCAGCAACAGTAACTCTAACTAGGATACTCAGAAAACAGGAGCTAAGCTGTGGGTCAGCTTACAGCCCCTGCAGGGCCTCATGTCCCTCAAGTCTCCTCGCAGCTACCCAGACAGGCCAGTAAGACAGAGAATAGGCAGAACCTGCCTGATGGTTTGGATCTTAGATGCCCCTGTAAAGGCTTAATATCTACTGATGGCATCACGGGGAGGCCATGGGACCCTTGGGAGGGCAAGCCTAGGAAGAGGGTAGAATGCAGAGATGTATGTGAGACGCTGACAACGGAACCCAGTTCCCTTCCAATCTCTGTCCATTTCCCGGCCACTGTAAGGTGAGCCACCTCCTCCATCACTTGCTTCCACTATGGTGCACTCTGCTGCCATGGACTCAGACAGGACCAAGTAAGCGAAGACTGAGACTTGTGAAACCAGGAGCAGACACTGACACTTCTCCTCCTCGGAGCTCTTTAGCTGGGGTGTTTTGTCACAGCAAGGAATGCTGACTAGCACAAGTGCCCATTTCACAGGCAGAAGAGCTGCTCACAGATATTCTACCTATGCAGCAGGCCTGCCCACACAGCTCAGTGTAGGGAGGTGCCACTGCCTCCAGTATTGCTAGGTGGAATTATCCACCTCCAACTTCCAACTGGCACAGAAGGGGCTATGCAGCATGCACGCATCCATTCACTCACTAGTCCATTCATGGGTTTTTTGACAATGTTTTCAAAGCGCCTCAAATGTGCTGGCAAGCAACAGTGAACAAAGAACACAGGCTGAGCTAGCATGGAGTTTAAACTACATTGAAGATGAAGGGGGAATGAGCCAGTTCACAGACACAGGGTTTCAGAAAAGAGCTATGCAGAGAGAAAGCTGAGGGAGTTGGCATCATCCCACAGTGCCCCTTGGGAGGGTGTTGACATCTGAATTAGGACTCAGTGAAAACATAGAACCAGACACAGGCGGAGGGTGGGGGCAACAAGCCAGGAGGGTGACCCTGGTGCAGGCCAGGGCACGTATGGGACACGGTAAAAGCCAGCAACTGGAGGAGGAAAGGAAGAGTGGAGGAAGATAATAGGGGAAGGAAAGGAGTGTGGAGAGGTGGAGAATGAAGAGTAAAAAAGGAGACAAAAAGAAAACAGGGAGAGGGGAGGGAAACCAGTCAAGAGAAGGAGGAATGAGGAGGAAGAAGAGGGGGGAGGGAGGAAAAGGGGAGAGGGAGAAGAGAGGAGGGATAAAGGAAGAGAGAGGAGGGTGGAGAAGAAGGGAAGAGGTGGAAGGAAGAAGAGGAGGAGGAAGAATAAAATAAGGAGGTGCAGAGGCAGCAAGGGAGACGCCCAGTCTCACAGTAAGAACAGGTTTGTTCCTCTGAGCCCTGATTTCTATCCAAAGATAATGAGTTAAGCTATCTGTGGGGCTTTTAAAAAAATACAAAAGAAACAAAGAAACCTTCAGTAAAGATAATCCAGACAGACAAGGCAAATAAAAAAACAGAGGCAAAACCCCTCGGAGTCTAGTGCAGCTCAGCACGCAGTAAATCCTAGGACATGGTCTTCACGTGGGCATGCAGAGTGAGTGTAATAGTAGACACATCCTGAGTCTGGGTTGCTCATGAAACTCTGGGGCAGGAAGAATGAGGAGATTGAGAAAGGGAAGCAAACACTCGGCCCATCTACTGCTGTCAGCTCAGTCTCACCAGAGGATGCAGGCTCGAGATTTAGAAATGTAGACATATGCAGATAAGCACATGGGCTTGATGCATAATGGTAACTAAGGGAAACCACCAAGGCCCAATCTTGAAATGTGACATTAGAAAGACAAGCTGTCCCACCCTACAAGCCCCTGCCAGAGTCAGAACCAGGACAGATGCAGGGTCTGGCTTGTCTTGTTGGCTGAGTGAGTCATTTGAGAGACATTCTGAAAAGGAAAATAAAATTTTCAAATGGGTTTGGTGTGGGTTGGGCTGGGTGCTCTCAGCAATATGAAGCCAGACCAGTTGCAGGCAGGGAAGCAGCTACTTGTCATGGATGTTATGGTCATCTGTGGGTTTGTGTCACTTGTCTATTAGAGATTGGCATTTGTAATCTCTGCCTCCCTCAAATACAGTGCCTTTCTTACATACAGCAAGAGGAAGGCATTTGTAGACTGAATGAAGCAGCAGGCAGCCAGAGTCTGTGCTTTGGTCAAACATGGTGGCCCTGGTGTGGATGACAGGGACTTGAGAACAAGTGGAGAAACCAAACAGGCCACACAAGAAAGAGGCCAGAAAGCATGGTGGGGAGACAGCTCTGGGGAAACTGACCCAGTATCCAAGGGTTGTCAGGTGGAAAACTAGAAAGTTCTTCTCAGAGTCCCAGGATCAACTATCAGCTCAAAGCAAAGAAGAACCATGTCCTAGCAAAGCATTCTCAAACATGGGGCTGGCGGAAATATTCACAGTGTCCAGGGTAAATGGAGGAGAGGTGACTATCAGATGATTAGAAACCTGGGTTGATCAAAGATACATAGTGGTCCCAACAAATGGCACAGCCATCAGTGTTCCTCCAGTGTCTTGTCTTTCCTCAGATCTTCACAGGATGATGTGAGCCCTCACATCGCAGCACACGGTCTCTGGGCTCCAAGCCCTCTTCTGAGAAGATGCGTTGCTAGGGTCTAACAAAAGGCACCCAAGGAAGTGTTGCCAGTACACGGCAGTCAGCACCCCGTATATAGCATAGACACTGAAGAGGTGGTGCTTCCCATGCCCGTTCATCTGCAGTGAGCAGGCGGCTGGAAAAGGCTGGCATTCTGACGTGTAGCAAAGACATGATGCTGGAAGTGGCGGATGCTGATGAATGGGCAACTCGTGAAGGATGGGCTCCTGCCAGGGCTTCATGTAGGGTTTTCTACAGTACCACCCGTCTGCCTTCCTCCTACACCTGTGCATCCTATCAACACTCACTGAGAGCCTTTCCAAGCCTGGCAGAAAGACATTGCACATACAGCGACTTGTGCTGGCGAGGCAACTCCATGGCTGCCATCGACCTGGAGACATGAATTCTGTCTCCAAGACCCACATGGTAGAAAAAGCCAATTCCCAAAGTTGTCCTCTGACTCTGCAATGTACTGTTGCATGCATATAACCCCTTAAACTGAATAAAAATACAATGGAAAAAAACACAAGATTCACACGTAAGTTACAAAAGGAGTGAGTGGTATGTGGGGGAAAACACATGCTGCCTTATAGAGATATTATATCTTGTTTCATGTTGGAGATTATGTGTATATACATACTTTTAGCCTCATGTGACCAAAATAAGCTCCTCAAGGGAACCCCAACCCTGGAAAACACTTTGCTGTCCTACCCAACACCAAAGTGCATACCTACCTTTCAGAGGCTCCTTTTGAGACTGAGGCTGACTAGGTAGATGCCATTCATTTGTATGCTAACTGCTTCAAGGCCACACTTAAAGGGCATCTAAAAAGCCCAAATAAATGAAAAGCCAACTGAACCATGTTCATAAACTGAAAGTTCAATCCAAGAGAGATGACTTTCTTCAAATTAAGCTAACAAGCCGATAGACCTCCACCCCAATTCTCCACAAATGAAACAAAGTTGTTTTCATTTATTTCTTGCTGCTTGGGCTAAATAAGTTGATTCTAAAACGTATTTGGAACAGAAGGATCGTTTTGGAAATGAACAAACAAGACTAGGTCAAGTGTCAGAAGAGCAGCATGGGGCAACATGGGTACAGACAAAAAGATCAAGTAGGTGGGCAAAGAATGCCAAACAGACCTGTGCTCTCAGGAAAGCCTAGATGTGGAGATGAGAAGACACTGCAAATCTGCTGAGACAGAGTGACAGATGGGTAACAGCTGCTGGAGAAATCTTTACATAAAACCAAAAGCTACATTTCAACCTTATATCACATACACATGGTGTTCCTGAGTGCTAGGAAAATCTTAACTTTAATACTCTTAAGAGAAAATACAGAAATTGTTCATACAACTTTGGGGGAGGAAAGCCATCCTAAATAAGAGGCCAACGGTACAGTCCACAAAGGAGAAACGGGGATACACACACACACACACACACACACACAGCATCAGTAAGATGGACAATTCTGTACACCTTAAGAAGGAAAAGTCACACACTCAGAAAAGGTCCTACAGCAAAGAAAATTATATTAGAAAAAGAAAAGTATAAAGACTTTGTTGATAAGAAAACACAACCCAAAGAGATACAGAAGGCTTTGTCTTTCTCCAGGCGCATCAAAATCACAAAAAGATGCTCACCTTGACGGCTGTCAGGGAAAGGCACAGTTAAAATAGTAAAATACCATTTCACACTCATTACCTGGGATAAATAAAATCTGGCTGGACTGCAGTGGCAAAGGTCTATAATACAAGTATTTGAGAGGCAGAGGCAGGGGGATTGCTGCAAGTTCAAGGTCAGTATTGTCTATGCAGCAAGTTTCAGGCTAACCAGAGTTACATAGCAAGACTCTGTCTGGGGAAAACAACATGAAACAAACAGAAACCCCTGCTTTGATGAAGTGCTGCACAGAAAGTGGAGTACTCACTTGGGGATGGAGAGACAGATGGCCTAAGTGTGGCTCTTGGAGATAACCTGGGTTGGATTCCCAGCACCCACATGGCAGCTCACAATGATCTGTAACTCCAGCTTCAGAGGATTTGACACCCTCTTCTGGCCTCTGCAGGTACTGCATGAATGTGGTGTACAGACATACAAACAAGCAAAGTATCTCCACACAAAATAAAATACTCCCCCCACCACCACCACAAAAAAAAAAAAAAAGAAGAAGAAGAAAGGAAGAAAAGCAGCAGAAATTCTGTCAAGCTGATATTCAGGATGCAGTTAGAGCAATCTCTGCATCATCTGTTAAGATGCATGCCACACGTGCCCCACAACGCAGCAATTACACCCTTGCCCATGGTTTAGATGTGCCCCCATCACAGTATGAGTTGGAGAGACATATCCCAATGCAACAGCATTGAAAAGTGGCTTATGGGAACTGATTTGAATTGTTACCATGGGACCAACAGGGATTTCCTAAGGAAAACCTGAGTTTAAACCCCTTGCTCCTCTCTTGCCATTTTGCCTTTTGCCATGGGATGATGGTGCAGGTGACAGCTCTTGCCAGGCATCAGTCTCTCCACCCTGGACTTCCCAAACTGTACAAGTATAGGAAACAAACCTCTGTTCTTTATAAGTCACCCAGCCCTAGGCATTTTGTCACAGTAGCATACAACAAACTAAGATGGGTTTACAGACTAGAAACAGTCAAGAAAGCTCAATTAGTTCAACCATGGTGGGAATGGACCACAGTCTAACCCTACCAAGAAGACTTGTAAATACAAAGTAACCGTTCATAGAGCACAACCCTAGAAGGGGGTAGGAATGAAGAAGTCTGGATTCTTGTATCAATATAGATTCAACTGAAAACCACAACTGAGAAAAGAAACATAGTAAAAAGAAAATGTAAGAATTGGATACTAGTAAAAAGAAAATGTAAGAATTGGATACTAGTCCTGGAAAGGTTTACAATATGTAAATCAGTGTCAGTTCTATTCCAGGCACGTACATAAACAGAACAAATATAAAGCCGGACAGGAGATCTAAATTCAGCCAGACTTCTAGAGGGAAGGGAACAAATGGTGTCTGGAAAACCAATTAAAATCACTCAGAAACCCACCATTCCTCCTCCTATGTTACCAGAATTACCCACAAAGTAGGGGAGACTTCATCAATGATGTCAGGTCCCTGCAGATGAGGAAAGCTCAAGGAGCATTTGGTCTTGCCTCGAACACTTACAGAAACCACCTATCCATACCTGGCTGAGGGACTCTCCCATGGTAGGAGTCAGAGCCGCCATATACATTCTCTGAGCCGTGCATCACACACTTCTACAGAGTACATTTCATAAGGCACCTCAGAATGATGTTCCCCTAGGTTATATCCAGTGTGCAGTTTACACACAACTGTATTCCTCCACCCTGTGAGAATGACAGTGCTTTAGAACTCTGATAAAAATCGTGCTAGCGTCTGGGATGAGGGGTGCTCACAGCCTCATGGGTCCTTCTGATCTCACATCCCTCTTAAATACATTTGAAAATATTCACCCACTTCAGGTACTGAGAGCAAGCTAGCCCCCACCCCCACCCCTACCCCCAAGAGACTTCTGCTTTCTAAGGCTAAATATACTCCTGGCTTTGCTTACGGCAAGCATGCTCTGCCTTCTCCGCTGTTCGGAATGAATTTTTAAACTGTCCTTTTACCAAGCACTTCCCGCCCTAGTAAGCAGGCATGCTGACATGTTTTCAAAGAGCCAGAATGCGTTCCTCTCAGCTGTTCCTATGGGACTCCCCAGAAAAACCCACACGCATGCTTGCTTCTACAGCAGTCTGATGACCACAGGAGCCAAGAAACTTGGAATAGAGGGAGTTGAGCCTAGACTTTTCCAGGAGCAGGGTGGAGGTGGGAGGAGATGGGAAGGCAGGGATGAGGACAAGGCCAGCGGATCCTTCACTTACTCCCAGAACTCCATGACCGGGGAGGTGGCATTCTGCAGGGACACATGACTGTAGTTGCTGAAGTTCAGCTTCTGGAACTCCACACATTTCTCTGAGTGGGAACAAGACAAAAACACACAGGAAATTAACCTTCATGGGGCCAAACTGGGGAGCACACAGAGCTGATGGCACAGCTGGTATTGGCAAACAGGGGGTCAAAACACACAGGTGAATCCATGCTTTGACAACAGCTTCCCTGGTGGCTTGCTCTGGTTCTAACAGGAGGAGGATGTGGTGGGAGCCAAACCTTACTCTGTTCCCATCCAGAATCTCTCTGCATGCTCCCTGAGTCTCACCCCCCCCCCACACACACACCATCTTCTACTCTTTCTTGTCTTTCTTTGCTTAGCCCCACCCATGGCATTGTTCTCTGGTGCCCAGTGCCCTCACTGGAAAGAACAGACTAGAACAGACATCCCCAGAGGCTCTGATGGAGCTGGGATTCCCATTCATGTAGCAAGATGTGACTACTGGAGCAGCCTGAAGAGCTGAGGACGAGATGAACCAGCAGGAGTACACAAAGAAGAGGCCCGTGGTCTATTATTCCCTCACTCCAATGAGTCAAAAAGGTTGGTTATTGAATAAACTCATCAAAACTTGGATCACCAAGGGACTCTGCATCAGAAGCATCCTAGTGTCCAGGCCCAGCGCAATCCTGAGCTGCCTCCTTCTCCAGGAAGCCTTCCTTGACCTCCCTCTCCTGAATTCTAAGTAAATGAGAACCCCAAGACCCTCCACAAATCACCTTCTTTAACTTTCTTGACTATGAAAAGAAAGAATCCAAGGATAAAAAATAGCAGAGGCCACTGTACACCTTCCCCCTCCTCTGTAAAGCCTACAGCCCACTAAAGACAAAAATAAGAATAACTCCAGCCAGGGTTCTATTGCTGGCTGCTGTTGATTTTGGAACATGTCAGCCACCGTGGACCTTGTGCCTGCAGACATAGCTGCATGAGCCACTGGGCTGCAGGCTCCCTGGACATAAGCTGCCTTAGGACCGAGTCATTCATTCAGCTCCAGTGAGGAGTGGGTGCTGCTACATCTGGCCGTGCTTTCTCACTCAGATGAACCCCCAGTTGCACCTGCCAATTCAGGCAGGAGCATATTAGGCAAGTGATGATGTCACCGCCTCTGTAGAAAGGGGACCACAAGCCAGGAAGGTCTGTGCTCCACTGGGGATAGATGACCTGGCTGTCTGCATCATTCTCATTCCTCTTGGCTACTGCTGGCTTGTGCTGAAAACAGGTGGGTCTGGGTGCCCAGAGAGTCTAGACTGGAATCTAGAATCCAAGGTTGTCAGCAAACTGACTGGATATACCCCAGCCTGTTTCTGCAATGATGGTATCCTTGTTTTTTTGTTTGTTTGTTTGTTTTTTTTGTTTTTTTATCAGATTCTAAATGGGTGCTGCTTATTATCTTCCCTACAAGGAAAAGGAAACTCAGCTGGATGCGGTGGTCACACCTGAAGTCCCAATACTTGGGAGACGGATGCTGAAGGACAGATGGATGCCAGCCTGGGCCACAGAGCAAGTCCATGTCTCAATGCTAGTAAATTAGACCCTAACAGAATAAAACAAGGCAGACAGGCAGACAGGAAAATAGGCAGACAGGCAGACAAGCAGACAGGCAGACAGGCAGACAGGCAGACAGGCAGACAGGCAGGCAGGCAGGCAGGCAGGCAGGCAGGCAGGCAGGCAGGCAGGCAGACACATATACACACACACTCCCTCAACTATTCAAAATTGACCTATAATTTGCATTAAAATTAATTAAATAAAAATAATCAGTGGTTATACACCTGTGTGAGTATTCTCACAGATAGACAAGAAATTAAAATTATAGTAAGTCAACTGTTTCTCAGCCTTTGACCTACAATTGAGTATAACAAGTTAAAGCTGCTCTGTGTGCACCTGTAGTCCCAACACCTGGGCAGTGGAGGCAAGAGGACCAGGAACTCCAGGACCATCCTGGGCTACACCAGACTCTATCCTAAAGATGAATTAATTAATTGACTTATAAATGAAATATCAACTCAACTGGGGAACTGACACAAAGTTAAATAATACCATACCCTCCCACAATGTGCATAACAATTCCATGTGGTGATAATAAACTGCTTTAAACTGCTTTATCAGTAGAAAAGCAGACCAACAGCAAAGAGACAGGGTCTGTGAAATTAGCCTGTATATTTGTCCATATTTGCCCAGCTCACTCTTCTGCAGGGCTTCCCACTTACAGCGTGCCTCAGCCTCAGCTCATTTCAACATGTCTGTCTGTCCATTCATCTATCCATTCTTCCTTCCTTCCGTCCTTTTTCAATGCTGGGGACAGAACCCAGGGCCTTATGCATGCTAAGCAGTTGCTGAGCCACTGAGCCACATATGTCTTGACAACACATGATTTAAAATTAAATCTTGAGAAATTACAAATTATAAAAACAGATTCAAGCCACAGAATCTCCCAGGAGCCCTCAATGGCAGTGGCTGTGGCAGAGATTCAGGGCATATACAGGTTTGTAGTTTCCTTAACATACTAATGATCAGGAGCCCAAGAATGCATTCCCGTATTTTAGTTTAATAAACATCTCCTTGAGGTCCCTTGCCAAAGGAAGGCTGACTAAACCCTGGACCTGAAAAGGGTTGACAACAGCTGTCACAGAAGTGACTGGAAGGCAGGTGAGGCAAAGACAGAGAGACCTAGAAACTAGACTGCTGTGCTTGTTAGACCTAACATGGCTGCTGCTGCTTCTCTCAGTGACCAGTACAGTATCCAGGCTTGCTGTATCTCAGCTCTTGGGGTGATAGGCCCCACCCAGACATAATTAACCATTCCAGGCTCACTGCATCTCGGCTCTTGGGGTGATAGGCCCCACCCAGACAGAATTAACCATAGATGCTAACATAGATGGATAGGTCAAAGTATGTGTCCCAATTCCAGTCAGAAAGCAGCACCTCTGAGAAGGGCTCAGAGGCCAAAACTTGTCTCAGAAAGAGTGTTAGAATCCATTGGTGATACCTGCTGTGAGCACAGAATTCTCAGGAAGGGGTGGAGCAGGTTTCTCCCTCTCTAGATTGCCAAAGAAGTCCTGATAGGATGACAGATTGTATCTAAGTCAAAGATGACCTATAAGACTGTCCACTGTGTGTGTGTGTGTGTGTGTGTGTGTGTGTGTGTGTGTGTGTATGGGGAATGTCATTGCCTTCGAACATTTAGCTTGTATGAACAAGTAAAGCAAACCAGGTAACCTGGGTGTGGTGCTAGCAACCGTGTCTTCTGTAAGCATTTGCTGCTTCCCACTCGTGGTTGTGGCTGTTGCTGTCAAGTAGGGCAGTTGCCAGAGAGTTAGTGTTTAAAGAGAAGTTGGGGGCTGGGTGTGCTGAAGAGTTGGCTTAGCATTTAGCAGCACTGGCTGCTCTTCCAGAGAACCTGGGTTCAATTCCCAGCATCCACATGCTACTAGACAACCATCTCTAACTCTGGTCCTGGTGGATAGGACACCCCCTTCTGGCCTCCATAGGTACTGCATGAATTTGGCCACATTCAAGCGAACACTCACACACATATAATAAGAATAACAAGAGAAGCTGGAAATTGGGATTTCCACACAATGTCTTCTGACTTTCAAATTCTGGCAACCAAGTGCATTTTCGAGTTTGTGCTCATTACTATAAACACAATAATCTCAACTGCCCTTAATTTAATCTCATACCTCCATCTCATTACGGAAGATGAACCACTCAGAGAGGCAGGACTAGAGGACCCCTGATCCTCAAATTGCAGTCCAGCATTTGGTCATACCAGAACACTGTCCCCAGGGCTCAGCCTTATCTCTAACTGCTGAATATACTCTGGTCAGGTGACCATTGTTCCAGAAGCCACACCCTGGAAACTGAACTCAGGGTGCATCACCAACCCCAGATCCCCCCAACAGGACCAGGAGAGGCTCAGCCTGGAGACCATACCTGTGTTCCACTCGTGCCCACAGGTGGCCCAGGGGAGCTCGGTGGTGAAGCAATTGCTTAGGTAGAAGATGGCCCACGCCAGGATGATGATGTAGTAGACATTGAGGTGTGCCTCGATCACCTGTGTTGCATAGCCAATGCCTGTGAGGAGCAACGAAAAAGAGTGGCTGGGGCCTCTGTCCTTTGAAACAGCCTTGGCAGCTCCTGGCAACTTGGCACCAATGAGGTGCTGCTTTGCCCATGAAATCAACGCTTACCTTCAAATAAAGGGCAGACCCTCCTCCAGCACGTGATGCCACCCTCGCTCGTGAACTGCCCCAGAGCCGTTTCCAGGAAGAAGACGGGGATTCCGCAGCAGATGAAAAACACCACGTAAGGAATCAGGAATGCCCCTGTGAGAGTGCAGAGGGGTGGTATGGAAACTGCCCCCGCTCTTCTCCACCAGCACCAGTCCTACTCCGTGGGCATCTACCCCAGGGCAGCACACGGCCCTCTTTCAGCTGGAATTCCAATTTGGCTGGAAAGGCCAGAGCCAGAAAACAAGGGAGGGGGTTTTGTGCCCTCTGCCACCTTTTACCTTAAGCAATTGGCCCTCCTATCTCTGGGCCTCAACTTCTCCAGCTATAAAATGAGTTTTAATAAGCAATGCCATTGATCTTGATGGCTGTGTGACTAAAATAAGAATATTTGGAAAAAAGTATATTGTTGATTAATTTGGTGTGTGTGTGTGTGTGTGTGTGTGTGTGTGTGTGCCGTGTGCAAGAGAAAGAGTGATAGATTTACTTTCTGTGAGTGTGTACACATGTATGCACATGTATATAGAGACCAGAGGTCAATATCTTCCTCTATAACCTTGACCTCATGTTTGGTACAGGCTCTCACAATGAACCAGGGCTTCACTGATTCATTAAGACTGGCTAACCAGTGAGCTCCAGGTGCCCTCATGTCTCCACCTCCCTGGTGCTAAAATGGCAGGTGTGTACTACCACACATGGCTTTTTATGTGGCTGCTGAGGGTTCAAATCCAACCTTCACGCCTGAAGAGAAAGCACTGTACCAGCTGAGCCACCTCAGCAGCCCCCAACCCACCTTCCAGCTCAGACTAATTCCCTTCTCAGTCGCAAACTAATCTCAAGGGGGCGAGTGAAGGAAAAAAAATTTTTTTTCAGAGAATCATTTAATGAGAAGCACCAGGCTTCAAAGGGTTAAATGTCTCTGCACATATGACCCAGGTATGGATCTGGGCCCTAAGAAATTTGTAGCAAGAACCCCCCTTCAAAGCTGACTTAGCCTCAGCCTGGGTAAGGACTGCCGTAAACACAATACCCACGGCCCCGGGCCTTTCTACAAAATAAATGAAATGAAGTTGGCCCTGCCCCTAGCCACAGATGGGGAAGCCCCCCACCTCCAAATCCCTCACTTTCTTTCTCTCATCTAATAACAAAGCATGAGAACCCAGCATTCTCCATCTGATGTTACGAATGCAGGCTTTACCTGAAATTGCTTTTGCTAAATGAAGCCTCTTTGCCCACAGGATTAACAGCAACAAACCTTGATGAATCCAGATAGTGTGGACTTAGCTACTAGGCTTTGAAAGGGTCTTAAATCTTTTTCTGAGCAGGGAACTAATTTAAGATTGTACCCTGGTACTTTCAATTATTGTGAGAATCTTCCAGTCCAGCCTGCGGACATGTTATTTTTAGAGGAACCCACAGCCCAGCTAGATTGAAGGCAGAAACTTATATGACAGAGTAAAAGGCGTCTGAGGCCTGACTCCAAATCTATTTGATTAAAAAGCTGAAGTGGTTCCCTTAAGAGCTTGTAATTCACCTTTGAGCCTCCGAGAATCCAACAGATGACGCTGGTGGGAATGCCAGCTGGCCGGTGTACCCACAAAGCTAGTACTGTAATTCTTAAAATAACTAACTTGACCATGCCGGGGGTGTCTGCATCGATGGAGGCTTTTGGCAAATCAAAGAGCAAACAACCAACAATGAGTCACGTTTCAACTTTACACACTACAACCTTAAAAACAATTTGTAACAAGGCTTCTGATTTACCCAATTTATCTCCATTTTCTACTTTTGCCAAATGCGTCTTATTTAGGCCTAACATTTCCCAGATGAATAAAGATGTTAAAATAGTTTCTGCCCCAAACTATCCTAAAGGTACAGCTTTTCCTAAGCACACATGGTAGCTTCTGAAGGCTCCGTCTGCACAGTGAGGCAGGGCCTGCCTGAGGGCACAGGGTGCATTTTGGGTCTTCAAGTCTGCAGCCAGCTGTCTCCCCTTGCCAAGCCACGGACACCACTGGCCACTTCATTACCAGTGCAGGACAGGCCTGGAGCAGCCTGTGCCTTCAGGGTGAATGTCCCCAAAGAAAGGGCCTGAGCCAGGCAGTGTGGTTCGCAGGCCCCTTAGCTGTTTGTACAGGAAGCCCTGCACTGTCCCTGCCAACCAACTTCTCTATCACCTTTTTAGGGTTTGAGATTTTTTTCTTGAAGATTAGGGGTAGGACAGGGAGGAGAAAAAACGCCAACACAGGTCTTTTCTGAGAGGAACTGTGCCACCACAGGCTTTAATGGGACCCCTCGCCACTCTGCCATCCTACTGTGATAGGAAGGGTGTGGAAGTTTGAGGGGGATGTGGGGGTGTTGGGTACCACTCTGAGATGGGGACCACAGCTTCATTTCTTCCTAATGGCACTCTGTGATGCTGTCGTTGGAAGGGATGCTGGTCTTCCCCGTCTCACACACATCAGCGTGGTTGCAGTTGTTGTGGGTGAGTCTGAGCCCAGTAAAAGAAACTGCTTGGTGCCAGTTTTTCCTCCAGAGAGGCCTAAAATACTTTCCCTAGAAAGGGCCTACTACAGAGGGGAGCAAGTGGCAAATGGCCGTCCAAAAGTTCTCCCCCGGGGGTCAGCCTGATCCTGCACAGAAAGCTTTTAGAGTCTGAATCTCACTCTCAGCAGTAGTAAAACAGAGAGTTTCTTAGATGCTTAGTACCATCGTCGTTGAGATCCATAACAGCATTCCCTTCCAAGGTGACTGACTGTGAGACGATTTAAAAATTTACAAGACATGGCTAACGCTGGGCCCCTATTCCTGGCACTTCGGCGACCTCTCTAAAAGATTGCTCAGATCAGTCTCTTCCTGTGAGGACAGGGAACATCCGAGGCTAAATAACAGGTTTCTGCCTAAAATACCAGTGAGAGTGGCCTGAAAGCAGAGCTCCTGGGCCAGGTCTGTCCCTCACGCAGGTGACAGACGCTGCTCTGGGCCCGGTGGCAGGTGGCAGATGGTGGTGCGCTCAGGTGCGAAGCGGGCTCTGTGCACGCAGGCGCAGAGAAACAGGTGGGCCCCGTGCAGTCCCACAGCTCCTGGGGACTGGGAGGGGGGATCGGGGCCATGCACGAGAGGTGTCACCCCACCCCAGGTGTCGCCCCGCGTCCCCGCCATCCCCGCCGCGCTCACCTCCGCCGTTTTTGTAGCACAGGTAGGGAAAGCGCCACACGTTGCCCAGTCCGATGATCTCTCCAGCTACGCTCAACACGAACTCCACCTTGTTGTTCCAGTGGCCGCGCTCGTGGACAGCCTTGTCGCGCGCCTCGCGCGTCCCCGCCGCGCCCCCGCCGCCGCCGCCCAGCGTCTCGGACCCCCGCGCCTCCTCGGCCGCTTTCCCGTTGCCCAGGGGCAGCGCTTGCTCCGCAGTCATGGCCGCCCTGCCGCCTCGTGCGCCGGCCCCGGCTCTGCGCCGCCGCCCCGGGCGCCCGGGCTTTTGAGAGGCTCGAGCGGCGGGCGGGGGAGCCGGGGGTGGAGCCGAGGGAGCCGCCCGGGTCGGACCGCACGGGACGGGGACACGATGCCCAGGCCACCTCCTGCCCGCTTGAATCCCGGGATGGTAGGGGCGCTGCAAGTCCAGTGACTTGACCTTGTGCGCCCAGCGCCTCCCTTAATACCTTGACCTTGCGCCCACCTGGCTAACTCAGGGCACAGGGTTTGCCCTGCAGCCTGACTCGCTGGCTTCTGAGTGCAGGTAACAGCAGAGTTGTTATCCAGGCCCAAGTGGGCTATGAGTGCTGCACCTGAACTTCTATCCCCTCTCTGTGACCTTTCAAAGCTTGGGCCTCAGTTTTCCCATCTCTACTCAGAGGTAGATGGGCAGCTCTAACTTTTGAAGGGCGAACAGTTGTGTGTGTAGGGTTCAGTTGCAGGGGCCTGGTGAGAATACGGCCGGGGCATGAGATGCAAAGTCCTTTTGAAGCTCCCTGGTGATGGTAGCTGAGCTGTAGCCCCAACCCCATGCCCAGTACCCTCTACCCTGGAGGTCTCATTCCCCCCTCCCCCTCGTGGCCCCACTCTACACACATATGAGTCTCAACAGTGTGGCATTGAGTACGGACATCCAGCGGCAGGAGCAGGCAAGTCTAAGCTGAGTATCCTGCTTCACCTACGTGAGCTGTGTGACTTTGGCCAGGCTCCTGAGACTGCAGTTTCTCAGTTTGCTGTTCTGCAAAAGATGCTTCCAATATCACCTTCTTAGGTTTGTACTGCTTGCTTATTGTTTTGTTTGGGTGAAAGGATAAATGACAAGATGCTGATAAACAGTCTTCCTACAGTAGAGACAGTCAATGACCATGCACCATGCAGTATGCAGACATGCATGTCCACGTCTGGCTCAATACGTCCCTCCTCTCGGTTGTACAAACAGCATACAATGTCCTACAATAATGGCAGAGAACTTGGCGAAATATGCTATATAACATGTACTTAGAAAGTATTTGTAGATAATAAGGTCAAGGATATAGCTAAGTAAAAAGTCCTTGCTGATGATGTGTCGAGCCTTGGATTTCATGCCCAGGACCGAGCTGAAGTCAAGGGTATGGATAGAGATAGAGTCAGGGGTATAGGTAGAGAAGGAGTTGTTTTGGGTCGGATGACACTTGTGAGTTGACAGCTGGCCCTACCTGTGGTGCCCCTGGTGGAGGAAACTTTAAGAGGCAGAGCCTTAAAGGAGGGTCTTCAGGTTATTGCGGGCATGGGTTGGCCAGGAATATGGGAGCCCACCATCCTCAGGTTGGTCTCTTCTGCCATCCTGAGGTAAGCCTTCACTGTCCCATGACACACTTCTGCCTGAGTCCAAACTCAGGGCCTCTAGGAGGCAGTGCCAGATCCACACTGTACACTGCTTCTCGGAGCTATGTGCTGCCGCACTGAAAAGCTGACTGACCGACAGATGGAGGAAGGAGAGGCTGATGTCACGGTGGGTGTGGGCAGGTCCATGCTTCTTACATAGCCCTGGAGCAGACTCCTTGGGTTGCCTGGGTCCCTCTGGTCCCAGGGCTCCTGGGTCCCTGCCCTGTGACCCTTAGACACAACCTAGATGCCCTTCTTCCAAGCTCACATTTCTTAAAGAAGTAAGTGGAGTGTTGAATTAGTCTTGGAGGACTAGGCAGCAAATCCTGGTTCTTGGGCTTCTCTACCCACAGCCTGCCTGAGCCCTCTGTGGATTCGTGTACCTTCCCCTCTCCCTGCAGTTCCCACTCTTGTGATTTTTATGCCACCACCTCCTGTCCCCCACAGTCCTGATTGCTTGTTCTGATCTGCTTTTTCCCAGCCTCCAACCACTGAACTAAATACTGATGGTTCCTACACCAGGTCCAGGTATTAGAAAGCTCAGGGGAAGGTCTGACTTCATGCCTAGTCTCTGCCAGCTGCGATCTTTGTCAATTGGACACAAGCCAAGGTCATTTGGGAAGAGGGAACTTCAGATGAGATGATATCTCCAGTAGAAGGAATGCCCTGTGGGTACCTTTTCTTCATTTATGATTGAGGTGGGACAGTCTGGCTCACTGTTGACCAGTGCCACCCCTGGGCTGGTGGTTCTGGGTTAGCTAAGAAAAGCAGACTGAGTAAGTCAGTAAGCTCTGTGGCTTCTGCTTCAGTTCCTGCCTCCAGGTTCCTACCTTGAGTTCCCGCCCAGCTTCCGTCAGTGAAGGACAGCTAACTGTAAGATGAAACACAACCTTTCCTGCCCACGTTGCACTCTGTCATGGCATTTGTCACAGCAACAGAAGCCCAAACTAAGACAAAGGTTCTGTGCCTTTGAATTGTTACCTCATTGCTTCAGGCTCCATCTGTCAAATGGGTTCACATTCCACCTTACCTCGGGGTGACTTGAGGATGGCAGGCCTTGGCTTGTTTCTGAACCATTGCTATGGAAGGAGGAAGATGAGGAAGAGGAAGGCCTCTGTGTCTTGCTCTTGCTGATAGCCCTCAATGGTTCTTTTCCTACCAGAGAAACTAATCTGTTGACCTTGACATCAATCTCTCTGGCCTTCTGACCTTCCATAACTCCCTTTTAAATCAAAGCTAAGTTTCTCACAGGCTAAGACCAATATTTCCTTTCTCTCTGGCGATCACTGGTGGTACTTCATCGAAAATAACGGTTAAGGCAGGAATCCATTTCAACTCGACTCTTTGCATCCAGTAGCACGTGGTAACTGGGATTCAATCTGTTCTCGGAACAGCAGCATCCAAAGCTAGAGATTTATTCCAGCTTCTTCCTGCTGGAAGATGAGCTTGTTACCCTAGGGCCCTGGGAAAGCGCCTTCAAAACTAAAGAAGTGAAGCACCTCCCTCTCTGCGGAGCTCCGCAGGGTCAGCTGCTGGGACTGAGTTCTCCAAGCCGATCCTTTTCTCATCACCGTGATAAACTCTCTGTCTGGAGCCATTTATTTTGGCTCACATTTTCAAGGTACAATCCTCCATGGTGGGGAAATCGTGAAGTAAAACTGGTCACGTGACAAGGGAGGTCAGGAAGCAGAGAGATGGGGCTGGTACTCAGCTCAATGTATCCTTATTGCCCTATCAGGACGCACAGAGAAGAAGGCCTTCCTACCCTAGACAGGGCTAGAAAACTCCCCACCTATGAGACACCCGGGGGCTTGTCCCCTGGGTGTTTCTAGATCCTGGTGAATTGACCAGTCAACATTAGCTATTGCTGTGGGCATGCAGTGTGGCACAAGATGTGCCTTTTCAGCAAAGGGGCGGGGGACAAGAGAGTGTATTTGCAGGGTAAAAAGATTACTGTTAACACAGAGTGAAGAGAGGACTGGGGGACAATTAAGAGACTACCTAGGTCACTAGATTAAGTCAGGTGTGGTTGGTAGCTTAGTGGAGAGGATGAAGGGGAAAGGGGAGTGATAATGAGAGATTCCTGTCCACAAGGGCTTGACCTAGGATTGGATTTGAAGAGGATGGGGAAGTGCCAGACACCTCTGTGTTCACACATCGCAGCATCCCATCTGGACAGAGCTAATGTTGCCCCAACTTCTACCTATGCTCACAGCTCCCCACCTTGAGAGCGGAGAACCCAGGATCCTTGGGAAATGAGCAGCACTTGAATGTGTACACAGCTCTGAAGCCAAGAGCTACAGAACCAAAGAGACATGGAAGCAAAGATTCTGAAACCACAGTGACCTTCCTACACTCACCGATCAGGAGGTGCAGATGTGGACTCTCGGCTGTCATCAATGATGCAGAGATCCCCTAAGGCAACTTCTCAGCCTCAAGAGTCCAGGATAGTTTCCCAAGCCCACAGTCTGAGCTCACTGTTTCCTGTAAAACTCTGTTTCGCTGATACCAATAGCTATTTTCCTAATATATTTGCATTAGGAGCTCTGGTTTCTCTCCCTTCCCTGTAGCTATGGAATTTTCTAGATGTCTTTGCAGAAGCCTCACAGCAGAAGGATTTCATCATGGGCTTGCTTTGACACTGGTTCTAAGCGCCACTGCCTTCCCTTTCTCTCAGTGGCATGGCAACTTCCTTCCTCCACTGTTAGGAGGCTCAGGAAGAAAACAAGGCCAGTCCTAACTGAGGTGTCCAAGACAAATCCGGACCTAAGAGAGGACCCATCCCACCATCATTCCAAAACTACATCCAAACCCAGGTTAGATCTCAACTACCAGCAACCCGATCTGTCAGCCTCCAGTCTCATGACTTACAACGCTAGAATAGTCAATGAGCTGTTCTGAGCCACCAAGTATTAGCTTAGCCCATGCACTTCTTGGATGCCCCACTTTGCCCATACGACACAAGTCGTCATTATAAGCCCAGCTTAACTCTCCCTTCTTCACGCATCATAAAGCTCTTGGCGCACTCTTGGGATCCCAGGAGTCTTCAGGAGGAAGCTGTTCTCTGTAGACTTCATGCATCACACTTTAGGTGTAACCTGCCCAGGTAAGTAGGGAAACACTTGTTTCTTTGATGCTGTCTGTTCTGGCTCAGTGAGCCATCCTTACAGGCGGACCAGAAGAAAGATGGGAGGACAGGCAGGTTTTCTTTCCTCTGCCCCCTGGTGATTTAATGTTTATTATATGTGCTTACCTTATGTCACCTCACCTAGGATGGCTTTATGGAAAAAGAATATGCTAAAAATGACCTGGATTTCTAGCAAATAATTAGATGAATGACTATGTAACAGGTGGAGATTCTGTTTTTGTATCACAGGGCAGTGAATTGGTGGTCTTGCCTCATCACCTTCTCCCGATCTTGCTCTCCATCCTTGCTCTTGCCATGGCCCTATGGTAGGCACACTTCTCTGGGCTTGGTAAATGTGGCTTGACTGTGGCATCTGATGGTGTCACCACATTAAGAACTTGCCTGGTAGCTGCGGCCCTCCAGCTTGGGCTCCACAAGAGGGCCACAGAGCAGACCCACCTGAGCCAAACCTCAAGCCCAAGCCAACTGCATCACAAGACGATGAGCCGCTCCCACTGTCATGTGCCAGTGTTGCACAGCAAAAGATGGCTAATAGACACCAGGTTGTACATGACGGTCACATATGCCTCTGTGCTGCTGTGTGCACACAGCACTAAGGGATCGTAAGCATGGCGGTACTTTCTATAGAGGAAGAAATTGTGGCTCAGAAAGGTTGAGTGACTTACTCAGAATCACACAGCTTACCTCTCTGACTTGTGCTTTACATTTGAAGTCTGGCCTCAGCCATGGAATGACTTTAATCATGTGAACTTGTTGTTACAGATGGAAATGGTTGGGGGTGGATGACGCTGTTCATGTCTTCCTCATCTAAAGAGAACAAGCCTGTTTGAATTAGTTCAGAGCTCAGTTATGGTGCCCTTGAAGGAGCGATACCCTTGAAGGAGTCTCCAAAAAGAACTCTATTTGTGTGGGAGAATGGCGTTTAAATTCCAGGTCTGCATACTCTTGCCTGGGAGTGCCAACTTTCTGGAGCTGTCCAGCACCTGAATGTGTAAGCACACGCGGTTCCTTCTGGACTGAGAATTTCCTAGTTTGCACCTGTACCCTTCAGTGAGTGACTCATTGGGAACATTTGCATTTACCTAAGGTAAGGCTTCTGAGAACATAGCATCTGTCACACAGGATATACTGTCCCCTACAATGCCCCCAGAAGTTACACAACAGGATGACTCTGAGCCCCTCAGGACAGGTCACATCTGACCCCAGGGTTCAGTTGGTAAAATGCCATGTTCCCTCTTGTCAAAGTTGTTCACACACTCCCTGATGATGACATGTCCTGTGGCCTCAGATACAGAGTGCCTTCTCTCTGTGCTCTATTCAATGTCTAAAGCCACAGACAGTTCTGGACCCTACGTGGAGGGTGTCATACCTCAAATAAAAGTTAACATCAAAAGTAGCCCCAGAAAGAGATGAACAGTAGTAAATTAACAAAAATAAAATAATAAAATCAAAGTCATAACTGCAAGAAAAATTCCTTCAAACATAGACTTTAGAAGCCAGGCATGGTGGTACACTCCCTTAATCCCAGCACTGAGGAGGAGGAGGAAGAGGAGGAGGAGGAGGAAGAGGAGGAGGAGGAGGAGGAGGAGGAGGAGGAGGAAGAGGAGGAAGAGGAGGAGGAGGAGGAATAGATCTTTGTAAATTCAAGGCTAGCCTGGTCTACATAGTGAGCTCCTACAATAAATAAGTAGATAAAATTTAGGACTTATTTTTACAATATTCCATTTAATATTATCAGACCATGGTTGACTATAAGTAACTGGAACAGTGGAAAGTAACTGGATGGATGGCCCCACATATCCAGGTGCTCAAATATTTCTTTCTTAGAGAATAATGTGGGTCAAGAATGGAATGACTGTCCAGTGTCGTGTGGCCCCAAACTATTATTCTCTGGTTCACAGTACAAGCAGTAAGTTGAGATGTGAACCCTTCGTTGAGGGCCTGCACCACATTACTAGGGAGTTGGGGACATAAGTCATAGGTCGATAAGCATCTCATCATTGTGGGCCTTCTGGGGAACCTCTTCCCACAGAGAAGGGATGCTGTTTGGTGGCCATAGTACTTCCTCTAGGAGTCTTAGTGTTGTTGCTGACTATGTGTGTGGTCTAGACCTTGTGCCAAGCCCACCCCATACACACAGGCCCCCACATCTGAGTCAGCTTCCGATGCAGCTCTCTCCATCTCAGCTTCCTCATAAGTCAGCAGTAGGTGATGTTGATTGGTGAAGGTCAGACCTCCCCCAGCCCTCCATGATAGCAGGAAAGTGTTGACACTCCCTGAGGGTTGTTAGACTGATAGATTGCTGATCGAGTATTTCATAAATTTGTCCTATCTAGCTCCTTGAATGTTTTTTTATTATTATTCATGTTACAACCCCAGTCATATCTAGTATTTTCTGCATGTATTTTATAGCAGCTTTACTCTTATTTATCCCACATGTTTCACAGCCCATCCACTTAAAGTAGACATAGATGGCCAGCCATGAGATAAGCCATTTCCAAACAACTTTTCCACTCCCTCCTAATAAAGGGATGCAGTTCCTTCAAGCTGCACTCCTCATGCCTCCCTCTGGCCCTAGACTATTCTATCTTCTGTCTTTGTGTTTCACTTATTCTAAACATTTGCATGACTAGGGCTGTAAAGTGCCTTTCCTATCCCAAGTTCCTTTCCTGTAAGAGTCCTTTCGAGATTAATCTGCAGTGGGTCCTTTATCCTTTCCTTGGCTGCCTCATGTCCCACTGGAATTTATTTATTCATCAGTGAAAATCTGGTTTACTTGCAGGTTGGGGCTGTTCATTTTCTGAGCTTTTCTGTACAAATCTTTTTGCACAGACATTTGTTCTCACTTGTCTTGGGTATAGCCGTGGGAAGGAATTGCTAGGTCATAGGTAATTATTTGTTTAACCTTTTCCAGGGCGCTGGTAGCCTTTATTGTTTTCCTGAAGCAGTTAGACTGCTGAACCTATCACACCTCCCCACCCCACCCCCCAATCCCTCTCACCCACGCTGTGCATGAAGGTTCCAGCTGCAGCACATCCTGCCTAACATCTGTTAACATCTGTGTCTAGGAAAAAATTAAAACTACTTCCATTGGTACAGAGTGGCTGATTGTGGCTTTGGTCTCCTTTCTCCTTCCTCATTTTATAGAATCAGTTCCGAGGCAGGGCTCTGCTTTGTAGCTCATGCTGACTTAGAACTTGCTATGTAGCCTCAAACTTGACGTTGTCTTTTATCTGCCTCCTAAGTGTTGGGATTACATAGATACACCACCATGCCCAGTTGCTTATTTATTCTGAAAAGAGTCTTTACCTTATAATATGAAGTGGCAGCATTATTTGCTGTGATAGAAAGCAGTCTATACATAATAGAAGCACAGGTTAGCCATCTAGGATCTAAAAGTTCAAAACCCATAATATTCCCTAATCCAAATCTGTCAGGTGCTGACATAATGCAGTAGTATGAGACTATGCCCAAGAGAGCTCATTATATATGCTCAATGGGAGTGTACGTCCATGTAATATACTGAGTGTGTGTGTGTGTGTGTGTGTGTGTGTGTGTGTGTGTGTGTGTGTGTGTGTGTGTGTGTGTGTATGTGTAGACCAAATGTCAACTAGGTGCCATCTTCAGGACCTATCTACCTTGTTTTGTGGGTCAGGGTCTCTCACTGGCCTGGAACTTACCAACCAAGATACATAGTCTGTCTCAGCCTCTCCCAGCACTGTTGTTAAAAGTGTCTACTTCCACACTTGACTTTTTACATGGGTTCAAATACAAAGTACTTGCCTACACATGCAAGTATTTTATTGTCTGAGTCATTTCTCCAAACCACATGTCATTCTCCATACCAATTTCATACACACACACACACACACACACACACACACACACACACACACACATGCACAAACATCTAGAACACCCTGGCAGCAGGTGTTGCAGACTGTGTTGAGGTAGCACCTGTCTGTGTGCTGCATGCCCTGACTGATGTTTCCTGTGTTTTAGAAAACAGCAATCTAATCTACAAAGACAGGGGTCTTTGCAATGTGTGGCACACAGATGGCGCCTAATAAATGCCAACCTGTCATTTTGTTATTTTTGACAAACACATAAAAGCATGAGCTCATCTTTAATTGGCCTGTCCTTGGAGAAAATCAGATGCGAGTGGAGATCTAGAAAATACTTAGGAAAGAAAGGGGCGGCTGGGTATAGTTCAGAGGGAGCAGGAGGCCTTGGCTTCATCCCCCGAAAAGGGGGTGGGGAAGCCGGGGGTCCAACTGATTGGAAATGGACATCTGTACTGGTTGTTCTTTGTCAAGTTGACACAAACCTATCTGGGAGGAGGGAATCTTAATTGAGCAAATGCCTCCTACGGTTGGCCTGTAGGCATCTAGAGGGCATTTTCTTGATTAATGATGAATGTGGGAGGGTCCAGCCCACTGTGGGTGGTGCTATCTCTGCGCATGTGACCCTGAGTGGTGTAAAAAGGCAAGCGGAGCAAGCCATTTAAGTGTCAAGCCAGTAAGCATCCCTTCCCTATAACCTCTGCTTCAGGCCTCCTTGCCCCTGCTTGAGTTCCTGCCCTGACTTCCCTAGATGACCAACAGCAACTGAAACAAGCCCCTTCCTCCCCAAGTCTCTTATGTCCTGGTGTTTATTCACAGCAGTAGAAACCCCAAGACACCATGTTAGAGAAATGAAAGCTGTCAGTGTGTGCACATCAGAGCTCACCAAGTAGAATTAAATATAAAATTTGAGGTCAACGTTTGGTGGCAGATGTTGAGCCTGGGCTTTAGGTCTCTCTTCGTTTTCACGTGTAAAGTCCTTAAGCTTATCCAAGGCTGTGCTGCCCGGGCTGGCCTCTGGTGCTGTCCCTCCAGCTGTTCTTGCTGCAGCAGCTCACACACTATGAGGGCAATACAGGAAAGGACTCATGACCTGGGAGCAGCTGGCGTCAGAGCTCAGAGAGAGACAGAAACCTGTCCCTATGCACCAGATCCTAGGTGACATTGGGACTCAGGCCCCTTCACCCCTTCTCCATTTTCCTGCTGAGAGCACTTCTTGGCTCTTCATGTCACCTCTTTGCACAGGTGCCCACAAACACTCTCTCAGTAGACTCGTTACCTGGTCGAAATGGGCTCCACACCACTGCTAACAGCAGCAAGCTTGTTAGAGATGCTGAATCCTGAGCTTGCTCTGTCAGGACCTGCATTTTGAGATGCCCCAGGCATTTCAAGCACATGCTAGTGTTTCAGAAAACCAAACATTACCAAAGGCCCTCCCCAGGCTCTGCTAAGTGCTGATCATATCCAACTAAAGAGCTCCCCACTTCTGCCCCCCAAGAGGGTTGTGTAGCCAGGGAGACAGATGAGAAGCCAAAGATTCCAGACCTTCTACTGACCTTGGGGCTTTCTTCTGATTGAAAAAGTAACTATGGATTTTTCTAAAAATGAATTACTTTGGGCTCCACAGTAGGCTGCCATGGGTGGCAGGGTCTGATGACTGTGCTGTCCCTTTCCTATTTGTCATCTTCCCTGTCCTTTGGGAAATATCTCTCCCACTCGATATTCAGGCCTCTTCACTGGGTTATGTCAGACAGTCAATGCATGCTTCTATGTATTGATGAGTTTAGAGAAAAGTATACACCTGTGAGTCCTCACCACAAACATGTCACTGTTTGCCTGATGATGGTCATGGTGATAATGGTGGTGGTGGTGATCATGGTGGTCATGGTGATCATGATAGTGGTGGTGATGGTGAATGACAGGTAGTGATGGTAATAATGATAGTGGGGGTACTGGTGATGATGGTGGTAGTAATGATGGTGGTGACAATGATGGTGAGGATGGTGGTGATGATGATGGTGATAACAATGGTGGAGGTGATGATGGTGATGATGTTGTCAGTGGTGACTGAAAACACTCAATGTAACATTTACCATCTTAGCAGGTTTCTGAGTCTCGTGCTCCAGTGTGCAGTGCAGTGGTGCTGGCTGTAGGCTCTGTGCTGTGTGTCTCTGGGGTTTCCTCATCTCGCACAACTGAAACTACATCTTTGGCTAAAACTTGTCTCATCACTGTGACAAAATCCCTGGCAGGAGCAGGGTGAAAGAAGAAGGATTTATTTTGGCTATAGTTCTGTAAGCTGAGTCCATCACAGCAGGGGAGGCTTGAGGGGAGTGTCATGGAAGGGAAGGCACAGCAGGGATATTCTGGCGAACATATGGTGGGAACAGCATTGTGGGATTGGCACAGTGGAGATGACGAGGCAGGTGTGGCAAGGTGGGGTGGCAAGGTGGGGGTAACCTGATGGGGGTGGCGTGGTGGGGCAGCTCCATGGTAACAGAGTGTTTGGGTGTTTTCTCACTTACCAGTAGAAGGAAACAGAGTTTGGATTAGAAGTGGGGCCAGGCTATGACCTGAATGTCTCCCGGGCAGTTTCACTACTGATCCCTCATGCCCCAAAGGTTCCAGCCTTCCGAAGCATTGCTAGCTCGGGATCAGGCATTCACTCACGTGAGGTACATTTTGTGTTTCAGCTTGACTACCCGCCGTTTCTTCCTCCCAGTCCGCTGTATCTGCTTCTGTGAGTTTAACTACTTTTGGGTTCCTAACATGCAAATCATTTCATATTTGCCCCCATGTGTCTGGTCTACTTCATTTCATATAATATCCTCCAGGTTCATGCACGTTGGCACAAGTAGCAGCACTTCTATAATTTTCTGAGTGTTGGGTAATAGTCCATTTCAAAAATATACCACATTTTACATTGGTTCACTGATAGATATTTGCTTTATCTCAGCTCTCAGGAGCAACGCTGTGGTAGGAGAGTAGATAAATGGTCAAGATCCTGTTTTCAGTTCCTTGGATCTGCCACAGATTGCTGGACGCTGTGGTAGTTGTAGTTTTAGAGATGCTTCAGTGCTGTTCTCTAGAGCAGCCACCCAGTTCCTGTCCCCATGCACACTGCTCAGGGCTCTGCGTCCGCATCCCTGCCAACATACTTGCTCTTTGTTACCAATTTCCTTAATTAGTTTGCTTTGTATTTCTCCAAAGATTAGTCATGGTAAGCTCCCTTGTATCTGTTCGTCTCTTCAGATAAATGTCTATTCTGTTCCTCTGCTTATTTTTTTTTTAAAGTTGGGTTGGGTTAGTTCTGTTTTGATGGCTAAGTTGTAGGAGTTTTTTGAGACAGGGTCTTTTGTTTTGAGACAAGGTTTTTTCCTAGAGCCCTCGCTGGTCTGGAACTTGTGTACACTGGGCTGGCATCTGTTTTTCAACTCTCAGAATTTCAGACCTGAACTACCTTGCCCAATTGAGTCCTCTGTATATCTAGAACAAAAACATGTTATTAGATGCAGGGTGCAGGGCTTGTAATTTATCTTGTTCCATGGGTTGGTTTTCTATTCACCAGTGGTTTCCTCTGTTGTACTGTAGGGCTCTGATGGAATGCAAACTATCTCCCACATGTAGCCCTTTGCCGCAGACAATGGCTTATGGGTCAGTTGCTTGCCTCAATAGGCTATACCCACTCTGGTCGTACCTTTACCCACAATGCCTTGTCCTTCATCGTTGCTTAGTGTTCATACAGGTAAGAAAGTCTCTCTTGATTTTGACTTTCACAGACATTTTCCAGTGCACTACGAGATGTAGAAGAACCACAGCTAAGATAAGTGCTTTCATAAGTCCTTAGTGCAGTTGCCGGCTTGGCATAGTGGGAGTGGCAACATGGGTGAGGGGTGGAGTTTGCTTCAGCAGCTCAACAGTGCCAGTTACCAGCCCCTCTACTCCCCCAGGCATGGGTGTGCCTTTATCCTCACACTCCATAGGAGAAGCAGGAAGCCCAGAGAGGCTAAGGAGGGCACCCAGGATCACACAGAGCAAGTGGATCAGATAGAACTGAGAGCAGCCTGGCTCCAGGGGCTGTGCCCACACGGCTTTACTGTGTTGTTCTTGGAGATGACGATGTGGCTCCAGGCCAGCAAGGGGCCTGTGACAAGGTGGACCTCTCTGGAGGAAACAGCACCCAAGCTTGTTCTCTGGCCTCCATATGCATGCATGCAAGTGCACACACACACACACTTAGACACACATACACACATACAAATATTGCAGATGTCTCTTAAAGCCTTTTAGCCCCAAGTATATCACATTAAGTTTGTCTATGCTGTTACTAATTTTTCCAATGTGCATTTGTTTTTTGCTGATCTATAAAATATAATTATTTTTAATTAACTCTTTTTTATTTCTAATTATGATATATGTGTATGTGTACATAGGTGCCTGTGGAGGCCAGAAAGGGATGTCAGATGTCCTAGAGCTGGAGTTATGGATGGTTAGGGGCCTCCTGATGTGGGTACCAGAGTCCAAACTCAGATCCTCTGTAAGAGCAGCAAGCATTCTTCACTGCTGAGCTAGCACTCCAGCCCCTAGTATTGTATGCTAATGCTGTAGCCTATAAACTTTCTAAATTCACTTATTGGGATGTGTGTGTGTGTGTGTGTGTGTGTGTGTGTGTGTGTGTGTGTGTGTGTGTGTAAGTCAGAGAACAACCTAAGGGAATTGGCTCTCTCCTCCTGCCATGTGGATTCTGGGGCTCAAACTCAGCTTGTCAGGATTACTGGCAAGCACCTCTGCCCACTGAGTCCCATCACTGGCCCTTTATTTATTCTCAAATATTTATTATTTATGTGTATATGTGTGTGCTTGTGTGAGT
This sequence comes from Mus musculus, assembly GCF_000001635.26. NCBI lineage: Eukaryota > Metazoa > Chordata > Mammalia > Rodentia > Muridae > Mus > Mus musculus. Next base: position 114,117,995 of record NC_000072.6, on the reverse strand, counting down.
ATATGCCTCCTCGTATGTGGAAGTACCTGTGAAGTAGAGAAGACAGTATCAGATCAGCCAAGGCTGGAGTTACCGGTGGGTGGTTAGCCACCTGATGTGGGTGCTGGGAATCGAACTCTGATCCTCTGGAAAAGCAGCAAATGTGTTTAACCTCTGAGCCATCGCACTGGGGCTTTATTCTTTTCTACTGTCAGCTTTTATCAGTGTTTGCTCTCATGTAAAAGCTGACACAGCTGCTGCTCAAATTCTAACATGCCGTGTTTTCATTTCCATTCAGTTCATATATGTTTTTTACCTTTCTACTCTCTCCTTTGATCCACAGGTTAAATATAGACCCACGATTTTATTTCTTAATTGTAGTGGCTGGTTTTGGGTGTCAACTTGACACATGCTGGAGTTATCACAGAGAAAGGAGCTTCAGTTGGGGAAATGCTTCCACGAGATCTAGCTGTAAGGCATTTTCTCAATTAGTGATGGGGGGAGGGCCCCTTGTGGGTGGGAACATCTCTGGGCTGATAGTCTTTGGTTCTATAAGAGAGCAGGCTGAGCAAGCCAGGGGAAGCAAGCCAGTAAGAAACACCCCTCCATGGCCTCTGCATCAGCTCCTCTTTCCTGCCCTGCTTGAGTGCCAGTCCTGACTTCCTTGGTGATGAACAGCAATGTGGAAATGTAAGCTGAATAAACCCTTTCCTCCCCAACTTGCTTCTTGGTCATGTTTTGTGCAGGAATAGAAACCCTGACTAAGACAGTAATTAATATTTGAGAGATCCCAAACATCTCACTTTTATTACCTTCTAATCTAGTTTGATTGTAATTTAAGGACCTAGTTTACATTGCTTAAATGTATTTACAGCTGTTGACTTTAGGTTGGTGCTGATCCTGCGTTGAGTGACTTGACTGTCTGGTATTTATTCTCACTGCTTGCTTTGGCTCTTAGGTTGGGAGCCAGGTTGTGGGTACGCCATCTTGTTCCTAGGCCACAAGGAAGGAGTGCCATATCATTATGAACTGTGTTGTTTATAATGAGTTCTTGAAAACTATCTGACTAAAGAAGTTCCTTATATTATTTTTTAGTTTTTAGATGGTTTGAGGGAGGTAAGATAAGACTAAGACAAGGTTTCACTAAGTAACTCTGACTGGCCTGGAACTTGGTATATGGACCAGGAGAGCCTTGAACTCACAGTGATTCTCCTGCCTCCACCTCCACATTGCTGGGATCATAGGTATCTATCAGCATGTGTGATTCTATGCAGTGCTGGGAATAAAACCCAGGACTTCTTCATGCACAGTAGGGAAGCACCCTACCAACTTAACCACACCCTCAGCCCCAAGAGCTGCCTTCCAGGCTTCATGCTGATTTTCAAAATTATGACTAAGTATTGGCTGTATTGAATCTTTTTCTCTATTCATGTATTGAGGGATTTTTTTTCTGTTAACATTGTCAATTGTATTAGTTGCTTTTGGGGGAGTTTGTTACATGGCACATTTTGAAATTAATTTTTGGTTACTCATTTTATAGACTGCTAACATTTCAGGATTTTTGGTGTCTGTTTCCATGATTGTCATCAGTTTTTCATGTTCTTTGCTTGAACCATTCCTGTCAGTTTGCAGTTTGGGGGTTCCACTGTTCTCATCACAAACAGGGTACATCTCATTCAAATAACATTAATCAACAAATTATAACCGTATGTGCAGGTAGAGTGATATGTGGTGTTTGGCTAGATTTACAGAATGTAGAAGGGTTAAGTCAAGCTGGTTATTTTGTTTGTTTAATTAGTTTAGGTAATTAATTTGTATCTAGTAGCTCCCCTGGCCTTTTCAGAATGCAATACTGCAAATTGACTCTCAGTTGCTTTGAAAGGTGTTAACAAGGCAAATGCTCAGACATAGCCTTGTCTGAAACTTTGTATCCTTGGACTGACAATTCTCCACTCCCTCCCTTCTTGTGCCCACCCTCTCTCCAACTTCTGCTAACCATAACCATTCCTTATGCCAGTGGTTTTCTACCTATGGCCCGTGACCCCTTTGGTCAAATAACCCATTCGTGGAGATCTTATATCAGATATCCTGCATATCAGGTATTTACATTATTATTCGTAACAGTAGCAATATTAAAGTTATGAAGTAGCAACAAAATAATTCTATGGTTGGGGGCGGGGGTCACCACAACCTGAGGGACTGTATTGAAGGGAGGCAGCATTAGGAAGCTTCAAAACTACTACTAAGCTCCATTTCTGTGAGAAAGCACATATGTAAATGTGAATAGTAGCATTTGTCTTTCCATGACAAGTAAACTCCACTTAGCATGATGTTCTACAGACCATCCATGTTTTCAGGAAAAATACATTACATTTCCTTCTTTTCTGTGGCTGAATATTAAGAGAGAGAGAGAGAGAGAGAGAGAGAGAGAGAGAGAGAGAGAGAGAGAGAGAGTGTTAATTTATCCATTGGTAGGCATGAAGTTGAGTCCTTTCTTCGGTGCTGTGAACAGTGATGTGGGGCGCTTGGGAGCTCAGATGTCCTTTTTACATGTTGGTTTTGGTTCTTCGGTATAATTACTGGGGGTGGGGGCGGTAACTGGGACCGTATGGCTTTTTTTTCTTCTGACATGCAGGACTTAATTTACTTTTTTTCTTTAAAAACTATAGGACTGTTCAGGTTCTCTCTTTCATTTTGCTTCAGTTTTGTTAAGTTTGAGTTTTTATAGGGTAGAGCCCAAATTCCCCACTCAGGACGGCAGCACATGGCAGCTGCAGTGCCGAGCCTCCTGGGCCAGGCTTGTTTTAGCCCATCAGCATCCTTGCCATGGCCACGAGGCAAGGCCAGAAAGCCACCTCAACACTTTAGGGGGAAAATATGACAAATCTGTGTCGGTCTATAACTTAATGTGCACGCATGCTGTTGAAGCTGCTCAGTGTGTGTGAGGTGTGGTGTGTGCTAGAGTACCTGCCTGCCTGCCTCATGCTTTTCCTAAAATCTCATCTTTGAGCTAAATCAGGTTGGAAATAAAATATCCTTCAACTGCCAGGGGAAGCTGCCATGCATATTGTTACTACTAGATGCAGGGTGCTGGGACTGACCTGCAGTTAAGATATATTTCCATGGAAATAACTGCTCTCCCAAAAACTGCAGATCAAGAACTTTCTGGAAGCTGAAGACAGTAAAAATAGAATCTGACTCAGAATCCAAAGAATTTCTCCAGAATCTAGATATGGGACTAGAAGTTTAAAAATCAAACATAAGGATGATCAGGCCCTGAGTTCCTAAGCTAAAGCCATCACCCAAGGAAGGATGCTCTATGCCCTGAGCATCACCCTGCCTGGATCTTGCTCCAGGGGGTAACCTTTGCTACTCAGGTCTGTAGGTGAGTCACCTCCAGCTGGAGTGGGGAAGATGTAGATATTAACTCTAGACTTTTGTTTGTCTGGGGTCATTCCCAAAGTGTTGGATCTGATGGGTGACTCCTAACCTAAGGAACATAGACCATGTCTATCCTACCTGCCATTTCTCCATCTCATCTAACCTCGATATCCTTTCTTCTTCCCCTCTTCATTCTTTCTCTGCTCTTTCCCCCACCATTCCCCCTCCCCATCCTCCCTTTTACCTCTCCTCCTGTCCTCCCCTCCCACAACTCTCCCCAGTACTCACTCTCTCTCTCTCTCATGCCTATTCTGCTCCTCAGCAGCTCAGACACCCCCTCCCCACTCCTCTAGTTTCCTTTCTTGTCAGACAGCAGAGCCTTGGAGGAGGTTGCCAGGATACTGGGGTAAAATGGCCACAGAAATATGAACCCTGGATTCTGGAAGCAGGGATAGAAAGGAAACAAATTCAGATCAGTAGGTGCAAAACCAGACCCCCCAGGTACAGGCACCCTTGTGATGCTGAGAGAAATGACAGAGGGGTCTGTGTGCATGCAGCGTAAGCAGGAATACTCCCAAGATTGCCTTCATGCTTAGTAAACTTACCAGGTACCTTTTCCAAGGGCAGTCTATGTGTTCAGTTACAGAGATGGCCACTGGGGGAAGTGGTGCATTTGGGGCAGCCATAAACAATAACAAAGTGTGTGTGTGTGTGTGTGTGTGTGTGTGTGTGTGTGTCTATGTGTATGGTGTGCACACGTGCGTGAGAAAGAGAAAGAGAGAGGAAAAGAGAGAGGGGAGGGGAGGGAGAGAGACAGAGGTATGTATCTCTTGATAGATAGGTAGATAGATAGATAGATAGATAGATAGATAGATAGATAGATAGATAGATAGGTAGGTAGATAGATAGATAGATTTTTTTCATTTAGAAACACTTCACTAAAGCAGTAGTAACTATCATTCAGCTATTCCAAATTCAAGGTCTTGCCTCCAGATTCAGAGCAGAAAAATGAAGAACCAGCCCATCCTGCATCTCCCTCAGACTGTGATTTTCCTGGGCTCCAACTACACACCAGGCTGTTCCTCTGGTAGAGATAGGAAGAAATGTGGCCTTCAGAGCCTCCTGGGTTCCCGGCCCAACTGCCTGCTTCTTCCAGCAGGGACTTCAAGCTGGTTACTTTGTGAGCTTTTGGCTCCTTGGCTGTTGGCAGACAAAGTGAGATAACTAAATGCCCTTTTCAGACCATTTAGACTTTTCAACTTCCAACACTGTCTGCCTCTCTCACCACATTTCTCTCCATTCAAATACAGAAACTTGAGCTGTATTGTGGGGGCACAGGCCTGGAATCCAGCTCTCGAGAGGATGAGCTAGCTGGAACTACACAGACACTGTCTTCAAAACAATATGCATGTGTGTGTATACCTACCTGTGTGCATACGGAGAAGACCAGCACCTAGAGGTTGTCCTCTGACTATCACACCTACACAGTAGCACATCCATGTCCACTCATACATAGAGACAGGCAATTTTTAATTAAATAAAATTTAATTGAAATAAATTTTAGATGACTTAATTAAATAATTTTAAATTTATTTAAATAAGTTTAAAATAATTTAATTAAATAATTTTTAATTTAAGTATTTTTTAAAGGTAAAGAATGAGCCCCAAGGTTGGCTTCCGGCTGCCACGCATGCACGGGCAAGCACCTTTACTCAGTGAACTGTTTCAGTGGCACCACTTTAATTTAAAGAAAATACTTTTATTAATTCCTTGAGCCTTTAACACCATGTATTTTGATCACATTGTCTATGTAAAAACCACATCTTCAGTCTTAAAGGGAACAAGACATAATTTATTTCAAGGTCATTCCGAGAGACATGGACTGGGGTCACAGATCTTGGTTACTCCAAATTCCATGGTCCAACATGGAAGCAGTTTTGTGACGTTTTATAGTTTTACATAGTCAAGGAAGTTATAAATCAAGGAAGTTTAGAACATTGGTGGGCACATCTTGGAGACCATTGCAGCAAGATAGAAAGGGGGAAACTTTTCTATAGGCCTAAGGTCTTACCTGAGATCTTCTTAGTTTGGGAGTTGGTAGAAGTTCGTGTCTGCTAAGTTAATAGATTTCTAAAGCTTTCTATCTATTAGTCACATAATGTTAGTTCAGACACAGAGATGGACACGCAGAGACTGCTCCTGAGGTCTCACACTAGCCCAGGATAAGGGAATTAGCAACATTCCAATCTCTGCAGAGTACTGCAGTTTCAGTCTCTCTCTCTCTTTGAACACAGCTTCTTTATCGGAGTTCTCATTCACAGTCCTCCCAATTTGCCTCCCTAACTCCTCCCTTGTATACTCCCACCTCTCTGGCCTCCCCAGCTGCATGGCATCATCATTTTTAATAAACTATTGGCTCCAAGTATGCCTTTCATGAACTTTGGGGCCAACCATTAAAGCATATTCAACCTATCCAAGGCTGAGTCTCCCTCTACGAGAATGTACTTACTAACCCACAGATCCTCAGCCAGGAGTAGGGGCTCATAAGCCTTCCCATTCTATGCTGAATGTTGACTGGCTTGGTTTTGTGTAGTAACCCACAACCGCGATGAGTCCTGCCTGTCACATCGGATGACACCGTTTCATTTTGGTCCTGCCCAACCTCTGACTCTCAGTCTTTCCAACCCACTCTCTTATGAAGATCTCTGATCATCGCACCCAATAACTGTGGCTGGCCTAACTCATTATATAGACCAGGCTGGCTTCAAACTCAAAGAGATATTCATGCCTCTGCCTCTCAGATACTGGGATTAAAGGCAGGTGCCACTGTCTTGAGTTTTTGTTTTTATAGCTTTTCTTCAGTTGTCAGAATGTCACCTCCTTCCTTTACAGCTCAGAGTTGGTGTTAATCACCACATAGGCAGATTGAATCACCCATTAAAACCCTATCATCAAAGGGGGCTGGAGAGTTGCCTCATTGGTTAAAAGCATGTATTGCTCTTGCAATGATTCAGTTCCCAGCACCCACACACTAGCTCACAACTGTCGTTTCAGGGGATCTGGCACCCTCTTCAGACCTCCATGGGTACCAGACACACAGTACACTTAAATACATATAGACAAAACACTTATACACATAAAAATAAATAAGTGTTAGAAGAAAAACTTTATATTAAACAGTCAGTGAGGTAGCTTATTATGTAAAAATGCTTGCCCATAAACTTGATGACCCAAATTTGATGGCTAACAAATTTGATGGCTAAAGCCCATCAGATAAGAAGACAACTAAATTCTGGAAATTACCCTCTGATCTCCAAACATGTGCACTTACAAATATCATACACATACACACTAACAAGGGAGAATTTTAAAATATTACCAAGATCTTATACCTTAGGCTTACAAATTTACATTTTCCCTCTTTATTTAAAGCATTCAGAGCACTTGGCTGGATGAGATTTTAACAGAAGAGTCAATGGGGTGAGTGTTCTCCAACAACTGCAGATTTCTGGGAACAGATCTGCTCAACAGTCACTGGGCAGCTCAGACCAGCTCTTCCTTGGAGCCAGCTTGTTTGTTTGCCTGGACACCAAATTGTCTCATCACAGCACATCAGGTTTCCTTTGTGATTCTAAAATTCCTTAAGTGTCCTTGGACACTGTCCAGCCTCCCAAATGCTAGTCACACAGCTGATGCTCGAGCAGTCCTCTGAGTCCACACGCTGAGAAGTTCCCTTTCCTATTTGCATGGAGATTGTATTTCACAAACTGCTGAAATAAAAACAGGTTTCATAGCCCATGTCCACAAATGCCTCTCCACTGGTGAGTGGGTGTAAACTCTGCTTCCAAACAGTCTTTCAATGCTGTCGGTTTAATATGCCCAAGATACCAAGGCAGGAATTGCAAGCTGAAGCCCACCACTGCCACAACGAAGGCTTTTCCCTTGATAGCAGCTGCTCTGTGTGTGACTTTGCTTGGAACTGAATGGCAGGTCTTTTATGTTCATGGGTTTTGTTGTTGTTGTTGTTGTTAACACTTCAACAAAATCAAATCAGCTTTGGATTTTGAGTTCGTGATGTGTTGCATCTATTTTTAAACACTGGCAGGTATGAAAACTCACACCATTGTTTGCAAGTGATAAGAAAACCCATCGCCACCAACGGGAATGTCAGGGATGGTCACAGTTCATAAGTCTATCTCGTCACTTTTAATTCACTTACTAGTTCATGTTTTTACTGGATAACTAACACGTGCTCCAAACTGGGAGTATTGAAGTCTGATGGTTTGCCTAAGGAAAGGAGGTGGCACATATGGAAAAAAAAATCAACAGGAAACTAGAATCAGGCCAGGCAATACTTCAGGGCCTTGGGAATAGGGTAACCGTCTTTGTTGAAGAGTGAAGGGCAGCTCCCCAGCTGAGGACTTGAACTAGGTCTTAGAAGAGGAAACAGCATCCTGGCCTTGGGCACTGGACATGTAGAAAGGGGGTTTGACACATGGAAACTTGAAGTGACCGGGCACAATGTCAGAATGCTGCCTTCTTCACATGTGTATGGAAACGCTGAGTTGTTGCTTATTTCCATGATCTGAGAGGTCACTGTGGGGCCAGGATTGCCCTAGTTTACCTAGATCTTCCATTGGCTTCTTCCTGCCCACCACCTGTCTCTGCTTTTCTCTGGGCCCAGAGCACTGACCCTGAAGACTGACTGTAGCTGCAGGCACCATGCCAACTCTGGGGCAGCATGGGAAAGTGGAGGGCCAGCAAACCCAAAGGCGTAGGAGAGGTCTATTCCCATGACTAGCAGAGGCTATATCTCCATGCTCTCTCTTGGGGTGGAGGACATCACTTGCTCTCCTGACTGCTGAGGCTGGCTATGCCTTCCACTGATTCTGGTCCTCTTTACTGCCCCACTGTACTGGTTTAAATGAGAATGACCCCCATAGACACAGATGGATATAAATATATGATTGTTTATTCAACAGTTGGTAGGCTGTTTGGGAAGGATTAGGAAGTGTGGCTTTGTAGAAGGAGTTTTGTCATAAGGGGTGGACTTGGAGATTTCAAAAGCCTACACCAGGCCCAGTGTCTGTGTGTCTGTCTGTCTGTCTGTCTGCTTCCTGTGGATCAGGGTGTAAAGCTCTCAGCTACTGTTCCATTGCCATGCCCGACTGCTTCCCAGCATGGTGATCTTGGAAACTGTAAGCAAGCCCCTAATTAAATACTTTAAAAAATTTATGAGTTCCCTTGGTCATGGTGTCTCTTAGCAGTGATAGAACTATAACTAAGACAACTTCTTGAAACTCCAGGTGCCCCTTTGTTATAAGTTCCTTTCACAAGGCCCTCGGTATCCAGAACCATCTGACTCCTAGACTGCAACCCATGAGAACTTGTAGAGAATCTCTAGCTCTTGTGTGACCCATCATCGGGTCACCTTGAACTTAAACGACAGGAGAATAACTGAGCTCACTTTTTTTTAATATATATATTTTTTAATTAGGTATTTTCCTCATTTACATTTCCAATGCTATCCCAAAAGTCCCCCATACCCTCCCCTTCACTCCCCTACCCACCCACTCCCACCTTTTGGCCCTGGCGTTCCCTGTACTGGGGCATATAAAGTTTGCAAGTCCAATGGGCCTCTCTTTGCAGTGATAGCCAACTAGGCCATCTTCTGCTACATATGCAACTAGAGACAAGAGCTCCGGGGTACTGGGTAGTTCATATTGTTGTTCCACCTATAGGGTTGCAGATCCCTTTAGCTCCTTGGGTACTTTCTCTAGCTCCTCCATTGGGGGCCCTGTGATCCATCCAATAGCTAACTGTGAGCATCCACTTATGTGTTTGCTAGGCCCCGGCATAGACTCACAAGAGACAACTCTATCTGGGTCCTTTCAGCAAAATCTTGCTAGTGTATGCAATGGTGTCAGCGTTTGGAAGCTGATTATGGGATGGATTCCCAGATATGGCAGTCTCTAGATGGTCCATCCTTTCGTCACAGCTCCAAACTTTGTCTCTGTAACTCCTTCCATGGGTGTTTTGTTACCATTTCTATGAAAGGGTAAAGTGTCCACACTTTGGTCTTCGTTCTTCTTGAATTTCATGCGTTTGGCAAGTTGTATCTTATATCTTGGGTATCCTAAGTTTCTGGGCTAATATCCACTTATCAGTGAGTACATATTTTGTGAGTTCCTTTGTGATTGGGTTACCTCACTCAGGATGATGCCCTCCAGGTCCATCCATTTGCCTAGGAATTTCATAAATTCATTCTTTTTAATAGATGAGTAGTACTCCATTGTGTAAATGTACCACATTTTCTGTATCCATTCCTCTGTTGAGGGGCATCTGGGTTCTTTCCAGCTTCTGGCTATTATAAATAAGGCTTTTTAGAAGATTGTTTTTATTATCTCTCTCTCTCTCTCTCTCTCTCTCTCTGTGTGTGTGTGTGTGTGTGTGTGTGTGTGTGTGTGTGTCTGTGTGTCTGTGTGTCTGTGTGTCTGTGTGTGTGTGTGTGTGTGTAGAGGAAGGGAGAGGGAGTGTGTGTGTGTGTGTTTATGTACACCGCAGATATGCAGGTGTCCTTGGAAGCTAGAGAGTTTCAGAAACCCTGGAGCTGAATTTACAGGTGACTATGAGCCTGTAGGTGCTGCAAACTGAACCCAGGCCCTCTGAAATCAACACTTTTAAACACTAAGCCAGGCCAACATTTGAATGGAGGGAAGGATGCTGTTGTCTTGGTAACAGATGCAGGTGTAGTGAGAGAGTAACAGGAGTGGACAGGCATGGTGAGTGGGAGGGCCATTCAGGTTGGTGTTCACACCCCGGTCACGATTCCTGAGGTAGGGGCCCAGGAGAAAGCAGGCACAAGGCAAAATACTGAGTTAAATAATGATCACACCAGGCATGGCCTACCTGAGGCATTTGCTGGGGGTTGTGTATGTGGTTCTGGGTATCTGGGTCTACTTCAGGTTAGGATGCCTAGGTGGACATTGGGGCCAAAGTGGACATGAATCTGAGCTGTGGCAGGGTTAACTAATGAAGAAGGTAGTACACTGAGCACCAAAGAAGCCCCACTGTATGAGATGTCACCAGAATAATAGCACACATACGTGGTCCTTAATCATGTTAGCGCTTCATCCACGTAACTCACTATACGCTAAAAACATCTAAGTCCTACATGTGGTTAGTATTCCTAGCCTACCGGATAATCCAGCTAAGCCCAGCTACCTGCAGCACTCCTAGAACACTGACTGCACTGCTGCTGGGCGAGACTGCCTGACCACTCCTATTCCAAAGTAAGACACCGGAGAGCTGGGTGGTTCACAGCAGGGTGGTGAAAAGCAGTGACCATATGAACTCACTTTCATCAGTGTGAAAGCTGGCATATCTTAATATTATAAATGGGATGTGTGTACACAGGACATGCAGGAAGGAGGCCCAGAGACCCCTTGTCCAGTGAGGTATCCCCTCATCTCAGCCGAAGGATGCAGCTGAATTTTTTAAAATAAGAATTGTTTTATACCTTTTTTTTTTTTTTTTTTTTTTTGGTATGGATGTGTGCCTGCATCTGTCCATGTACTATGTGTATGCTTGGTGCCTTCAAGGGCCAGAAGAGGGCGTCAGATCTCTGAGAACTGGAGTTACAAATGGTTGTGAGCCATCATGTGTATAGGAGTATAACGCAGGGTCTCTGGAAGAGCAGCCAGTGCTCTTAACTGCTGAGCCGTTTCTCCAGTCCTAGCACTTGGAATCTTACACCACCTGCACATCCAAGAAATCTCACTGGATCTGTCTTGTCATTTGCGTATGTGTGTGGGAGGAGGGAAAGCCCATGAGCTACTCATTTCCAACGTTAGTTGTTTCCGCAACTAAGCAGTGTAGCCCAAGAGTTAGTGAAATGACATGGAGAATTTGGGAACCCGGGGGAGGCTCCACCCTAGGCTCCCTGGTGCAGAACCATCTTTAGCCTGTTGTCACTCTGTCGTGTGTTCTCCACTGCAACTCTCCTGTCCCTCTCTGCTCCCTCCAGACTGATTAGCTCTCCTGGCCTTGGCTCACAAATCGATCTATGACCAGCACACACACACACACACACACACACACACACACACACACACAAGCTCCCTCTAAAGCTGGCATTTTAAGATGCTGAGAGAGGAGGGTGACTGTGTGACTGGTTAACATCTGCATTGCCATTGGTGATAGGGTGAGAGATGGGTTGCCCCAGCACACCCATGTCCTCTGCATCTGGCTTCAGTGACAGAGCTTTGCCAGGCATCGCAGGTACTTACTGCTGTGGGACGCAGAACCGCGGGAGGTCTCTGAATGTGACACACATATCCTCAGGATGGCTTGAAAACTGCGTACTGTGTTTTTGGTATGCAATGGGGTTGGATCTCCATCTCTTCCTGTGCTAAGGGAGCAGGGCAGGGCAAGGGATAGAAAGAGATTCCCAGGTATTCAGACAGATGTTACTGAGCAGGAACGGAGGCAGGCTGGCTTACATACTGTGAAAGATCACAGGAGTCTTGGAAGTGGGTTGGAAGTAACCACGCAGGGTCACCATTCATTTCCTACTTCCTGCATTTTGTTTTTTTTTTTTTTACACTGAAAGAAGTGGCCTATAGGTTACGAACACTTACTATTCTCCTGAGCCCAGCATGTCACAGACAATTCATTCATTCAAGAAAAGCATTCAGTAGCTAGGGATAGCACTCAGTGGCATTGCGTGGTGGGGAAGGAGATCCCAGGTTCAATCCCTCAGTACTGCAAAAGCAGGGAGGGAGAGAAATGAAGGAGTAGGAAGGAAGAAGAGTGAGGGGAGGGAGGAAGAGAACAAGTAATCGGGGTGGGGACAGGCAGTAAACATGTACCACTTAATAAGACTGCACGGTGGGTACGTCTGTACATCAGGTGCCTTCTGGCGTATAGACAGTCTCATTCAGTCATAAGAGCAGCAGTGCTTGGGAGCCCCAGGGGTACAGAGAATTTTGGTAGCTTCCCTCAATTCACAGCCACCAACAGTAAGGATGGGACGTAAAATCCAGTCAGACACCTCTGGGGACACCATTAAACCTCACCTCGTTCTGTGCTTAGCCCCACTGCTCCGAGTCCGGGTCTAGCACAGAAGCTGAGACATGCCCAGGCAGAGATTACAACATGACAGGACATGCGACTTGATTTCCTTGTCCTAGGAATGGGTTGTGAGCATCTCGTGGTCAAGAGGTCCATGGTGAGCACTGGCCTCTCTGAGCTGTCAGTGCAGAGCCCAGTCTTGCCTTAGCAAGTGATTGCTGGTCTTCATCACCTTGCACCTGCCTTTGCAGGATCTCTCTGTCCTTTCCATCCTTTTATGGCTGTGAAACTGTAAAATCCCTCTCCTCTCTGCTGGCTCTGGTTCAACTTCACCATGGTGAACCCAAAATGCACTTCTTCACATTTCTGAGCCTCCAGGTGCAGTCAAACTCGTTCACTGATTGGTCCATAGGAAGATGTCAACACACAATCAGTGCAGAAGAGCCCCCCAGGGGCTGTGGCTGCACCCCACACCCCTGCACTGAGGAGGCTCAAATAAGAGAAACGAATAAAACACAAAAGGCCCAAGTGGCGACACCAGGTGAGGGCAGAAACCAGCAGAGCATGAAACAGCAGTGCCAGTCCGTGGACGTGTCTGGTTCTCCCTGAGTCTTGCTGACGGTGGTAGGAAGTAGAGGAGGCACCTGCTGACTTGCTAATTGAAAGGCTGAACCAGGAAACGTCTAAAATAAATAGTCACTCTTGGAGGAGGCTGGGGGACATGGTAGGGGGCTGAGAAGTGTCACGGGGACCTGATGGAGCTGACACTTGTAAGACTTTGAGGCTTCCAACCTTGACGCTTCTTGCTTCTTGCTTCCTGTCAGGTAAAGTACCTTGGGGCCTATGCTCACTCACCTGCGAGCATTTTGTCACAAGCCCTTGCAGTAGGTAGGGCATGCCATGCAGCCTTTAGGTGAGTAAGGCTGTTTAGTTCATGTTCCAGATGGGCAAACTCCACCTTTAGTGGTCACTATTGACATGCAGGGAGGCACATGATCAGGCGTGCAAAGCATTTGACCCTTGCTAGAATATGGAGGCTGCACTTGGTCTAGGTCCTGTGTTTTCCCTCCCCCCCTCCATATTGTCCTCAGGTGAAAGGCTGCCATCCCTTTTTGCCCCTCTTCTGGTTGTCTAACCATGAGTGCAAAGGCAGCATATGGACTTAACGTCACTGGCAGCCCTTGCTGAGGAGGGACATGTTGTGGTGGCTGGAGTATACCAGTCAGAGGCAAAGGATAAGAGTGGGAGCGTTCGAGCCTCTCCAAGCCACATTCACTGCCTGCTGGGCGCCTAGGTACCACCTTGACCTACTGTCTCCCCCATGGAACTGGCCCTCCTCTGCAAAGACCCTTGTCCTACCATAACTGCAGTGCGTTGTGACTGTGATCCTCTGTCAAGTCCCCTGCGTTGTTGAATGGCTTGCCAGGATCCACTACACCTCAGTCCCAGCTGCCTCTTGAATAAGTGAGCAAATGCTTGGGGGACTTGTGACAGTGTCTGCACGCTGTAGGTACTGTAACCTGTGTTTTTAAATCATGTCTTCCTTAGACACCGATGGCGACCGTCTATTATGCTTCAAGTGCTCTCTGTAGCATCCTCCGTGTAGTCTTCTGCCCACCTGAGAAGCAGGCACCAAGCCATCACTCCTTTCTCTGAGTGAAAAATCTGAGGTTGAAGAGGCCAACCCTCTGGTCAATGTCAGATAACTCGTGAAGGGTGAGCTAGGTATTTGACTTGTCATGTCTGGTCCAAAGCTCAGTCTCTCTTTAGCATTACATGAGGGAAACCCTTCCCCTGAGATACTTCCTGCAGTTTTCTAAGCTGACCCTCCAGCCCAGGGTCCTTTTCCTCTTAGGCACTCTAGGCAGGCTATGGGGCTGGGTATCAGCCTGTGCTTCCTACCTGTGGAACATCCCTTGTACTCCGTAGGAATGTTCTGGGTGTGTTGATGCCCGGCCCAGGCCCAGGCCTACTGTCTTCTCCCACTCCCACTAGTTCTGAGAAACTCTCTGGTCACAATTCTGGGCCCCTGAAAGCTGGCTAGAAGTCTGGCTCTGCTCCCTGGTTATTTCCGGAGGAGAAATTACACTTCATTGCCTTCAAATGTATTTAATTGAGCATTTGTTCTGGCTGAGTCTACCGTGGAACCACGTGTGAAACAGGGGAGGAAAGATGGGCTGAGGGCCCCTGCTTCTCTTGAAAGGAACCAGCCTGACACCTGGCTGTCCCGCTTACCTACCCTGAAGGCTGCTGAGCTGAGGTAGGAGGGAGGCAGTGCGGATGGAGATGAGCATCACACAGACTCAGAGGCAGCGTGGGTGCGTGAGTTCTGATGGCAGGCACTGTAGGGGTGACTGGGCTCTTCAGGCCCCTCCCATCTTAGGACACATTTCCTTGTCCCTTCCAATATTGTAGCCTGTAGCTTCCACACCAGCCGCCACCCAGGATTTTCCAGTCTCTAGTCCCCCCACCCCACGGGATAGAAAACAGAAGCAGCCTGGACACTGGTATCAGCCCGCCCTGCATCCCTGAGCCCAGATGATAATCAAGAGACAGACATCACTGGAAAGAGAGGCCCATTGGACACGCAAACTTTATATGCCCCAGTACAGGGGAACGCCAGGGCCATAAAAGGGGAGTGGGTGGGTAGGGGAGAGGGGGTGGGTGGCTATGGGGGACTTTTGGTATAGCATTGCAAATGTAAATGAGCGAAATACCTAATAAAAAATGGAAAAAAAAAAAAAAAAAAGAGACAGACACTGTTAACCTCACTTCCCTGTCTGACCCTTTGCTCGTCCTCCGTGCTTAGTCCTGTTTCTCCCCTGGGGCAAAGCCCCTCCTGGCATTTTGGCCAGAGCTTCCTACTCTCTCAAAGAGCCCTTGTTTAGGGTAGCAGAGAGTAGCCTTCTAGCAGATAGATGAAGCAAGGACGCCCTCTCTGGTGGGTGTGTCTTACCTGAACCCTGCATGTGGCTTACAGCCCACACACCTGATTACTGACATAGATGCTTCATCGTTATCACCATCCTCTGGTCCTTCCACTGTCAGAACCTGAAGTGAAAATCCGAGATTTCCTGAAGGGAACACCTTCCCCCGTGAGGCTTTCCGACAGCCTGTGGGCCCTGCTCCCCTTGAAGAGGCCTCTCTGAGGTCCCCCTGGGATGGCTTCTCGGCCCTTGGCTCTAACCCAGCTTCCCCCAGGGCAATTTCTGGCCAGGCGGGTAATAGATTTCTGTCTCCCTTTCGAGGGCCTTTTGTGTGCCCTTAAACTCAGAGCCAAATGTCCCCCACCTTCTGAAAAATAAAAAAGTAAAGCCGTGTTTCTGGCCCCTGCGTGGGAGACTTGGGGAGCTGGAGACCCTGGGGGCACGCTGGCCCAAGTTTGCCTTCTGCTGACTGCCTACCCTCTTCCCTGTGCTGGGCTGCACAAAGCTCGCTTGTGGGGCACCGATGAAGCAGTTAATGCGGTGCCCATCGGCTCAGGGGCACCCACCCTGCATTTCCTGGCCTGTGATTTATGAGGTGAGCTGGGCCACCCTGCCCCCACCCCTGCCTTGTCCAGGAGCCACAGAGCCTGGAATCTCCCCCTGGAAGGCCTGAGCACTCTGCCTCAGGCTCCAGAGGTTAACTGAAGCCATGAGTCCTACTTTAGGTATAAAGAAATGGAAACTCATTCAAATTGGCAGACTTGGGTGTCCTTTGTGGAGTGCGGGTGGGCAGAAATGGCCTCCTCAGGACCCCAGTGTTCCTCAGACCTTGATATATAAGATTTTCCTAGGAGGTGTCTAAAAATACTGTCAGCTACTCAACACACCTCTGCTGTGTTGTAAGTACTTGTATGTGTGTGTGCACATGTTTGTATAAGTACATGTGTTTACACGTGCATGTGTGGAGGTCAGCAGTCAATGTCTGAGGTCCTCCTTAGTCACTCTGTCCCTTATTTTGTGAGACAGGGTCTGTCACTAAACTGGAGTTTGCCGTTTCGGCTAGCCTGATGGCTAGTGAGCCCCAGGGGCCCTCTTATCTCTGCCTTCCCAGACCTGGAATTACAGGCATGAGCTGTCATGCCCAGCTCTCTACCGTGAGTGCTGGTGAGCCAGAATCGGGTCCTCATGCTGGTGCATGCAGCAAGCAGGTTACGGACTGAGCCATATGCCCGTGTCCCTGATTGCCACTCTAAAGCCTCCTTTATAGTTAAGAAATGGTCACTGCCACAGTCACTAAGACATATGTGAGCAGTGGACATGCCAAGTCCCCTAGTTTGACAATAGCAATCTCTAAGAACCTCAGAGCACCCTCTCATAGCATAGACACACTCAGTTCTTAGGAGCCAGTAAAAAAACACTACAACTTCAGAAAACGCTCACACAAGACACCTTCGGTTGAGGTCTGTAGGGATGGTTGACCTCAGAAATCCTTCTGAGACCCAAAGAAGACTCAGCTCCACCCTGCATCAGCAGGAAGGGCCCCATGGCTCCCACTGGAGTCTGAGAAATGTTGTGTTTTTCTAGACTGAGCCTTTCATCGTTTGAATGAGAGCAGTGAGGTTCAGAAGGAAATGGGTTCACACAGCAGAATGGTACAGCCTTTCATAGAGAGCGGGAAGAGAGGAGTCAGGAGGGCTTAGGCATCTAGAGACCATTAGAGCGAGAGAAGGAAGGTCTCTAGCAGTTTGAATGCCGATATAAACTATCTGAAAGTGAATGTGCCCACAGTGAATGCTTTGTGTCTGGCATCTGCCCTTTGTCAGGGTGTGGCTCTGACTGGCCTCTCCTGCCCTATAGTGGGGTTGAACCTCAGTGTCTAGATCAGTGTCTAATGGTCATGGAGATGTTGTCTCTGTGAAGCACGTGTTCAGACCTGTTACCTAGGCACCTACTGGGCCACCTCTCCTTTTACTGATGTGTAGACTGCCTTTATGTGATGGGGAAAAGGGCAGTGTAAAGTATTTCTGAGGGCTCCAAAGCCCGCCCTCAGACAGTTCATCTTGAGCACTGCCAAGAGCACTCATATGTGTGGAAGTCCACTACATATGAGCACATGAGAGATCAATCTTCCCAGTGCTTATTAAGTCAGTCAAGCACAACTGTAATAAGAGTGTGCTTGACTGGCTCCTCTGGCATGAAGAAGATAGAAAACTTTGACCCTGGCCCCATCCTCACCATCACTCCTCATCACTTTTGAACACACCCCACCCCCATCCCCGCCACCTGGGTTCTATTCCTAAGGTCCTTACTTGCAAATGATTTTTAAAAAAGATTTATTTATGTTTATGAGTACACTGTAGCTGTACAGATGGTTGTAATCCTTCATGTGGTTGTTGGGAATTGAGTATTTAGGACCTCTGCTCACTCCAGTCAACTCCACTCCCTCAGGCCCGGAGATTTATTTATTATTATACATAAGTACGCTGTAACTGTCTTCAGATGCACCAAAAGAGGGCGTCAGATCTCATTATGTGTGGTTGTAAGCCACCATGTGGTTGCTGGGATTTGAACTCAGGACCTTTGGAAGAGCAGTCAGTGCTCTTACCCACTGAGCCATCGTGCCAGCCCCACAGCTGATTTCTTTTTTAAAAGTCACTTTTAAAAAGTTGCATGTTGAGCTCATGGTTTCATTCCCTATGGCTTCTGGATAAAGGGGAGTCTTGGGAGAATGACATGAGAACTGGACCCCAAAATGTAGCTAGGACTGTCACACACCTGTCATTGTGCCTAGGGATTCCCCGGGAAAGCTGTGTTCCTCCCCCAAAGGAATCAGTACCACATGGTTGATACTGCAGCATCCTGAAGCCAGTCACATCTGTGCACAGCCCTGAGCAGGTCTGCAGTGTCCACTTACCCAGTTACACCCTCATCTTCCCCTGAGTCCAGAGGAGCCTGCCTGCTGCCATTGCAGGCTCACTTTCACATCATAATCCCACCCTTTACATCCTCAAACCTGGGGCCCATCTTCCATTTCTGATTCCAAGGCATCATATGCTGTACTCCTCATGGATCCCTCATGGCACAGCATCATCTTAGCACCCTGGGGGAGGGCATGGCAGAGGGCTTCGGGAGACAGGCACAGCACGGGGTCACAGGCATGGGGATGGTTGATAGAAGATGCCTTTCATCAGGGGGTCAAGACAGGAAGTCCAGATTGGGAACGCATAAGAAGATGGGCTCCTGCCCTCACTGAACACCTCTTTTGAGGTTGGACACGCATGACTCTACCGCCTAACTGTCCCCAGAGTGGGGCTAAAAAGATCTCGTCATGGAAGCTCTCTCTTTGACATTTTGACTGAGCTGTTTTGCCTCCAGGTGGGTGACCTAGAGCAAGTGTGTATGACGGGCACAGACCAAAAATAACATGCACACGGATGTTCAAGTCACGTCCCCCAGAGCATTTCCGCTGTCCACCCAAGTTCTGAGACGATGGTTTAAAGGTTAGGTGTCTCCTCCAGGAAAGGTAGCTGTTTGTCTTGCCTGAGCAAAAATGGATGCACTCACAGCTTCCAATGGGCCCTGCCTGGCGGAGCGGAAGGGAGGAGAGCTCGCGCGCAAAGGTCAGACTTAAAACTTCTGAAGAGAAAAGTGCAACACAGGAGAAATTATTCAAACCCAGATGGGAAGCTTGAATCCACAAACTGGGGGGTGCAGCTTGGTCATCGGTGGCACGCGTGTTACCAACAGGCTGAGTTGCGCTGAGGCATCAAGCAGCCCCTCCACATTAAAGCCTTGCAACCCCCGCCGATTCTTTGTCACTCAAGTCTTGTTTGTCTGCAGTATGACAGCATCTCCCTGTCACATCGCTTCACTCTGGGATCCAGGCTACTGACCGGGCATGTGGAATGTTGCTGCCTAGTGATAAAAAGGAAAGAGGCTGGCTAGATGGCTCAGGAAAGACACTTGCTGCTAAGCCTGATGACCTGCGATTGCTCCTAGGGACACACATAATAGACACACATAATAATCAACTCTCAAAAGCCATGCTCTGGGAGCCCTTGCATACACGCACCCCACCAACATTCACACATAAATAAATGGACAGCGACTGAGGAAGACACCCAATGCTAACTTTTAGCCTTCACAAACACCTGTGCATATGTGTCCATGCACCTACACCCATATGTCCAATTTCATGATTATATACACACTTACATGTGTACCACACATATGCAAAAGGAGACAGCTATCTCGGACACTTACAATGTTAGCTAAGCATTAGAGTCACTCAGGGACCATTTAAAAAAAAATCCTGATTCCCAGGTTAATAGGTCAATACTTTAGCATCTCTGAGGGTGAGACTCGGTGTGGGTGTTTTCTACAGTTCATCTGATTGTTCCAACAGGTAGCCAGGTTTGGCGACCAATGCTGGGTGGCTGATAAATCAGGGCTCCTGCAGGTTTGCTTCTGGATGATATAACAGTGACACTTAGGGAGGGCTTGGGGTCAGTTGGTAGCCTTTCCCCACACCCACTCAGATGGTAAGATGCTAGCAGGATGCCCAGGATGGTGCTGTTGGGCTGGAGAGCACATCTACCCCAAAGTATAGGAGGAGTCAAAATTTTGACGCCAGCAGAACATGGAGGTGCTAGCACAGTGATGCCATGATTTCTGAGGACTTAGGACACAGAGCTGAGGGGTCATTCTGTTCCAGAGGTCTGAGTGTCTGCCATGGGTGTGCACTGTGCCTCTGTCAGATTTGTCCCTTAATGACAAAACACAGGGGCCCCTTTGCCTTAACACAGCTTGAGCTCTTTTGCTAATGTTAGGACGTCCATCATTGCCTTGTGCATCTCCCTGGGACCCTTGAGGAATACACTGGCTCTCAGGTTTCTTATACCATGAACGTGTTCCTAAGTTGTATCTAGGAGAGCTATTCCTCAGACCCTTTTGCCTCCTCAAATGGATCCTCTTATCCAGATTCAATGTTCTGCGGGCCCTGTGCTTGGACCTACCACAGTCCAAGGATCCCACTTAACGAGGTATTCTTTGTCCCCCACATCAAGTAAGAGACTATGGCAGGAAGTAAAGCCATGGCCCTGGTGTGAGGACACTTTTTACTGGCCCCTGCTGTGGCCAGAGATCTTGTCACATAGCAGAATGCTAACTTAGAAATAACTTTGAGATTTTGATGGCTGACTCCAGAGCACACCAGAACACTCCTGTAGATCCTCAGAACACAGACGTTCTCAGGAACTGGCCCAGGATTTTCTCTCTGGGGTCCTTGATGGGGTTTGGAAGGAGTCAGGGAGGGATCCTGACTGGAGCCCTAGAGGAAGAGAACCTGGTGGCTGTTACAGGGTATGACAGCCAGGGTCATAGCTGTACCTGTTGTTCCCACTTAGTACAAGGGACAGAATTATCTATAGCTCCAACTGTCCCCCAAAATCTTGGGGTAGGTGTTCCCTCACCTCAGTGTCCCTGTCCCCCAAAGGCTGGGGGCTAGTGCTCCCTCACCTCTGTGTCCATGTGATCCATCCCTGCAGCAGGCACGTGGCAGGTACTTAATATCATGGTACAGCCATGGCCCTGGTCACAGCCGACCCTAGTAGCCTCCAGGCTTCACCTGCCCATCCTGTTTGCCAGAGTGTAGAAGCAGGACAGCCTTTAGGTCCCCTTAACACACGAGACGGGGCTGGGGATACTGGCACCGGCGTAACGAGTGTCTGCTTTACTGTGGCTGCTGAAGAAAGAAAAAATTTAAAACACACCTTATGGATTACAAAACAGAATTGGTTGCCTTTATGCCTCATGGTGGGAAGAACATTTCTGTTATCTCAATTTATAAGATGCCATCTGGAGGCCAAGAAGAGATAAGTGAGTGGTTTCAGAAGCCTTTGATTTGGTTAGTTTCTAAAATCCCCTGTGTCTGAAATTGCTGTAACTACTTTCTTATACCCCTTGCCTTTCTGGGGCCGGTTCTTCCTCAGATATGATGTTTGAGGGGGCTGGGGCTCAGGGAATGGGCAAGGACAAAGACAGGGAAGGAAGGATGCACAGTGTGTCTACAACTTGAAAGGCACAACACAGAGTGTTTTCTCTCTCTCTCTCTCTCTCTCTCTCTCTCTCTCTCTCTTGGCTCTAGAGTACCTATATGTCAGAATTGATGGATCCATCTGCAAACAATATGGTCTGCACCTTCTCTGATGCTATGCTGGGTTTCTTGCTTAGTAGCCACAGGTAATTGGGGCTTCTCAGGCATACTCAGAGAGACCTGACCTGTGGTGATCACCTGTAAGAGCTCCTAATGCAATGTGATATTTAAGTGTAGATGTCAGCCCAACCCGATTAAGTTAGGATAGCCACACAGTTGCTAATGACACTTCTGTGTGGTCTGTGAGCATAATCCCAGGAGAAACTGACAGGTGAGTATGTGGGTGGGAACATCTCTACTCATGACAGATGGCACCAATCAATCATCGAAGGCCTTGAAACTATCAGGGAAGTAAGCAGGCTGTCCTGGAGCAGTCTTTCCTGCTCACAGACATTGTAGCTTCAGGTTGCCTGGCCTTCGGACTTCAGCGCTCACATCAGCACCCTCAGGTGCTCATGCGCTATACCATGTACAGAGATGCTAGGACTCAGGGTTGACATGGGGCCACCGGCTAACACCTAGGATTTCCCAGCAGCATCTAGGCAGCATCTCCTGGGACTTCTCAGCCTCTGTGATCACAAGAGCCAGTGCTCCCAGGAAATACCCTCTCCTGCATCTCTGTATTTGGCTATCTGCCCACGGTGTCTGTGCAGTCCCCTGACCACTATACTGTAACTTGCTTCATGTGGGTCCACTCTTCCCTAGTTTGCTTTCCACCTCTCTGCTGTCATTTGTCCTTGACCCCTTGTTTCAGTCTTTGCTTCCGGGAGGACCCAGGTCCAGCAATAGGTGAGAGCTTTGTGTATTGGGATAAGTGTTTTGACCTTGAAAGTCTCAGTTTTCTCATCTGATGTTTCTGTTTCTTGGGCGACAGGCATATTACTATAGACAGGTAGCCCGGGAATGAGGTGGTGGCTATAGATAGGCGTCACAGTCTTTCTGTTTGTTTTGATTTTTCAAGACAGGGTTTCTCTGTATCGCCCTGGAACTCTCTTTGTAGACCAGACTGGTCTCGAACTCGCAGAGATCCGCCTGTCTCTATCTCCTGTTAAAGGGAGTATTAAAGATGTGCACCACCACCGCCCAACCCCCAGTAGTCTTTAGGTAAGTTGTTATGGATTCTTTGTAATGCATCCCAGAAAGGAATGCATAGTGACCATGTAACACTTAACACGACAGAGTAAATAGCCACATAACCTTTCCAGCTGAGGCATGTTCACTATCAATCTCTCCTGTGCACACCTGTGCTCAGGAATCCTCCGAGGACTGATGGAAGAGGCGAGCCATGGGGGTCCCCAGACTGGGAGCCTTGCAGGTGACTAGAGCTCAGCAGTCATTCCTTATTGGTGATATTGATGATCAACGTCCCTCCCCGCCAAGGCTGTGGACTCAGTAGGAGGTTGACAGGAGGCCACAGGGAGGCCAGGCGCCCCTCTGAGTGGCGAACGCAGGACTGAGCCAGGCCCAACATTAGAGTAGGTATGAGAGGCCAGTAGCCCAAGGCCTTAGCTGCCCGGGCAGGAGCTGCCATCCCGTGGATCCTCAGTGTCCCCTGTCCCTGCTCTTATCTAGCCCAGGATCACCTGTTTCCTTCACTGCTTCCCCTTTTCAGTCAGAGGCAGGGCAGGAACCAGCAAGGGTCAGGTGAGAGAGACCTTCCAGAAGGGGCTTCCGGTAGAGGAGGACAAAGGGATGGCCCAGAGTTCCAGCCCCTGGGCAGACCCGTCCTCTCCTCTCCAGGGCGGAGGTGGACCTTGGGCCCATGAATCGTGGCCAACGGATGAGGTTTTGTTCAACTTATGCGTCCCCAGCCCAGGGCCCAGCCACCGAGAGAGGCTCTTTCCTGAGAGGCCGGACTTTCCCACAGGAACAAAGTGTGGCTTGTTTGCCGGGCATGAATCTTGGCGTGGGGCAGCCAGGCCAGGCTTGGCGCTGCCCGGCGGCGGCCCGGCGATATCACTCAGGCACATTCCGCCTTCCCCACAGCTGGGGCTGACAGCAGGAAGCTGCGGGGAGCCTCAGGACAAAGGCAGAAAAATGGGCCACGTTTATTCATTCACTGACCAGCCTGGGCCTGGTTGGCCCATGGGCCCGTCTCCATGGCAATGGGCGGCCTTGGTGTTCTTGGTTGGCTCCCCTGTGACCACGGCCCCCCCGTGACCACACCCCCAACACAGGCAGAGCATCATGGAGACAGAAGCTTGCCTGGAACCTCTACCTCATAGAAGGGGAGCCCAGGGGAGATGCTCTGTGGGAGTGGAGAGCTAGAGTTGAGTTCCAGAAACCAAAGATCTGGCCACGCCTGACAAAGTGAGGGCACGGCAGGAGACTCAGGTCCTCACAGTAGCACCTACAATGCGCTGGTTTATGGATGTGTGTATCACGCCCACTCAGCTTGCTCACACAAATTGCAATCGCACAGCTTTCCAAAATGTACTCCGAGGGTGTTTGGCACCCCACAAGCGTCACAGCCACGGGGCAGACGCACAGTGAAACTCCAGTCGGTACCATCTTTGCAGGCATCGAGTCAAAACTTTCAGAGACTGGCCTGGGGCTTATTTTTCTCACACATTTAAGCATAGTAAAACTTTGGGACAGGGTTGCCAGGTGACAGTTATTCCGATGTTTTAGACTTGGCCACAAAGAAACTCCCAAGCAGGGTAGCAAAGCAGCACCTGTGGCCTTTGCAAGAAGAGTGAATTCTATTGTCTGATAAACAGAGCTCAGGGCTAGGGCCTACAGGACGGATCTGTGACCAGCATAAGGATAGATTCTATTGGTGGAGGATGCGGGAGTACATGAGACCTCTCTCGTGGAGAAGGGTTCTATTCACTGAGAGACAAAACTCAGGATTAGAGCCTAGCAATATTCAGGATATGGGGGGGGGGGGAGGGGTTCAGGTGGAGGCTGGGTCTTCTTAGAATAACAAAAGATCACCAGGTGATCAGACCACTTTCACCTGGCATTTCAGGTGACCAGGTGTCTTTCATTTCCTTCCTTTGAATAAAATAGACCCTGGCTATTGACAATCCTGGTTTCTCCAATGCTTACTCTAAGCTATGCTTCCTACACTGGGGGAGAAAGAATCAGGGAGGTTTCCCAGAGGTATTGCTATGGCCACTGGGTCTTGAAGCACACAGTGCTGACTGGAGGCCTGGCGGAGGCAGCACTAAAGTCAAATCCCCAGTCCTGATGCAGACTAAAGTCTCCAAAGGGCCTGTGCCCACAGCTGCCTGTCTCCACGCTGCCTCGAAGCCTCTGACTGTTGTCCTCTGTGCCTCCACTCCAGGCTCTTCCCACTTCAAGGCTGCCTCTTTCTTTTTAATTCTGATTCTGCAATCTGGCCTGAGTGGACCTCACCTGGTTGTCACACCTAGGAGAGAGAGAGAGAGAGAGAGAGAGAGAGAGAGAGAGAGAGAGAGAGAGAGAAGAAAATAGAAGGAGGGATGGAGGGAAGGAATTGGGGGTGGGGCACTGAAGAGGCGGTAACAGCTTAGGACCATGCAGAACATAAATGGCTCGTGTATAATGTGAGGCATCTTCGGGTCCTGCAGCCTCACAGCCACGGCTGGTTAGCACGTGAGCTCCTCTGGCATCAGACCCCTCAAATGGATGAGGCAGACACCAGCTAGCAGAGCAGCATCCAAGAGGACACTGCACGCAGCACCCCTGGCCTTGACTTCATGCTGTCTAAAGCCAGCGCTCATGGGACACTCCTGTTCACCCCGTTGGCCAGGGCAGATGTGACTGTCCACCGCTCTCAGCCACTTAATACCAGTGAGAAGGAGGCAGAGGGCAGAAGTCCCGCTATGAACCAGATGCTGACATATAGGCAGGTTCCTCCTTCTGTTGTTGTGGTTGTGGTCACTGTTGATGCTTTCTTTTCTTCCACTACTATTTTCTGCTTCCTGAGTGAAAGAGAGAGCCAGCCCCCGCCCCCCCCCCGCCCCCGTGTCATCTGAAGACATCAGGTTTCACCGAATTCAGCCATCCCCTTTATTCTACCCCAACCCCCACTACCACCAGCTCCCAGCCTTCCCTGTGGCTTCCTGAAGGATGAATGGATGCTGCTGTCACAAATGCGCCCTGACAGCTGCTGACAAGGAGAGGCCAGTGATGTGCATTCAGCACTGCTGGGCAGAGGGGACTGCTGAGAGCCCGGTGAACCACTGTACCACGAGATCCACTAGGGCAGCACAGGAGGGGCACGTGCCTCTCCAGATGATTCTGGGTTCCAGGGCACGGCTGGCCCAGATCTCTCTGACCTTGTAGTTTCTTCCACTGCTAAGCCCCATGAAGCCTCATTACCAGACCCAGACCTCTTCTTTCTCTTTCTTGTCCTTTGCTAACCCAAGCCTTGAATCCTGTCATATCTTTACCATCAATGAGTATCAACAGTCCACTTCCAACCTGCCTAGACCATTCATTGCCTGTAACCTACTTCCAGATAGATGTGTTCCCCATATCCATGGGCCTTCCTTGCACCTCACTGGCACCCTAAGAAGACATTAGTAGTGGATTGCTGACACACACACACCCCATTTTTCAGATCCTGCATTAGTCACACCAGCTGGGCATTCCTCCCCATCACCCACAGACAGGCATTACCTTAAAGTACCTAGCCATCGATTCCCCCCTGCCTTCCCAGGTACCATTTGCTTTTCAGACAAAAAGTCAGTCAAGCATTTATCAGTTCACATCTGCCCCAGAAAACTTCGCTGCAATAACAAGCATCTGTATTAGACACTGCAGAGTAATAAGAACTTGCTATACACCCTGGTATATAAGGCACACCTTTCTTCACCCAGTATTAAGCTCCAGTGAGAGATTTGACATTATTTCACAGATTGGGCTCATATTGCTCTACCCAATAAGCATGCTAATGTCACACAGGAAGTTGAGAGGGCCTGCTGTTGGTCAGACGATGTCTAAAGCCATATATACCTGCACGGGCTCAAAAAAAAAAAATCTCTGTGCATCTTTCCTAAGAGAGGCAGCCTGGCAGTCTGTTTCATAGAGAAGAGACTGAGCTCGGGTCTGTTTTGCCCCAGGTAGAGTCAGTCAGCTCACACTGCCAGCCATGAACTCAATGAGAAAACCTCAACAGTCCATTATTAATGTCTGTGTAGGGCACCGGAATGGGTAGTAAAGGTACGCGCAACTTCAATTGTATTAATCTCTACATAGTACAAAACATAAGGTTTATAGTAAGTTCTTTTAGGATTTATTTATTTTATGTATATGAGTACTCGATCTGCAATGTGCACCCGCATGCCAGAAAAGGGCATCAGATCCCATTACAGATGGTGGTGAGCAACCATGTGGTTGCTGGGAATTGAACTCAGGACCTCTGGAAAAGCAGCCAGTTCCCTTAACTGCTGCGCTATCTCTGCAAGCCACATAAGTTCTTAATTACATAAAAAGACAAGCTAGGAAGGAGACTGTCATGTCTAGAAGCAGCGGAGGAGGCAGGGGTAGTTCCTCTCGGGGTTCACTCCACACACTGGGTCTGAGGCACCACAGCCTGGCCAGCTCCTCCAGCCCTCGATTCCTGCTGTGCTTTGTTTCCCTTCTTCAGAATGATGAGATATGTCAACTTAAGTTCTGGAAGGTCTGACCTCAGGGTTCCTAAGTAGTGTCCGGAGGGACACTCTATTTTCCCAGCCTCTTCTCACCCTGCAGCTGCTTCTACTTTACAAGCCCTAGAGGCAGCCATTTTGAAAGACGGTCCCTGAGAGCTCAAACAGTTTTGAAAAGTTTTGCTGTCGCTTTGTTTTCTGCTTCTCTCCAAGGATGGTAATGGAGCCCAGGGTGTCACACACACTAGGTAAGTGTCCTGTCTTTGAGCTGCATCCCACCCATTAAGGCTGTTACTAATCTCTTCAGCATCTGCCCACTGTGCAGCCTTGCCTGCACCCTCCTCTTCTAGTTCCTGCCATTCTCCAGGAAATTACACATTTCCAATCCAGAATTGCCAGGGCAGGTTGCAGAGCAATTCAGGTGATCCTGTGGTCAGTCAGGATTAAGACTATGGGTAAAAGTAAAACTGACAACTACATTCAAGGACTACATTACAATTACACTCAGCAGGCACAAGAGAGGCCAAGCAACTGCCCCACAGCCACACTATTGGCTTGGAGATCCATTAGTAATGTCTGTTTAGGGCACAGGAATGGGTAGTTTGGATGTTATTCAAGGCAGGCTGACTATGTGACCCTTGCGTCTACTGTGTTCCTGGTATCTGCATATATTATCTTATTTCATTTACTCAAAAACTTTATTATTAAAAATGAAAAGCAAAACACCTGGGAACAAACCACAAACATTATATAATCAACCTGAAGTTCCTGAACTAATCAGACAGCTAATACTACGTTCTGTCGTGATTAATCCGGTAATATGGTGTTTGTTAAAACCCATTTGGTGATTCACTTAAGAGCCATGGCTTTCACAGAGGGTTAGTTTTACCATTGAAATAAATCCTGATCTGCATTGATAACATGGGACAGACCCACATGGAAGCCCGCAGATTACCTAGAGGTTCACAGGGAATCAGACTGGATGGACAAAGGGAACGGGAACCACGTAGCCATACTAAAGGTGGGTAGTATAGCTCTGGATCCTTTTATAATTCTGCCCTTCAAACAGGAAACCAAGTGATGTGTGGGTGTGTGCTGCCCTCAGGTGGCCAATATTAGTATTGCATCATTGAGATGTGACCGGATCAGGGCTTCACATTGTCCATTATTCAGGGGGTATTGGTTGTGTTTAAAATTCTCCCTTCTCTATGTTAGCTAACATTTTCTGTATGACATGTGACATCCCCGCAGCCTCTTAGATGCCCTGAGATGTAGGAGAAGTGGCTGGTGTGGATGCTCCCCACCTTTCTGATGCTTACTCAGCGATCCTTGAAGGAAGTATGTCAGGTGGAAGCTGTGATTCTCAGATGAGGAAGAGAGCAGTAGGAGCATCCAAGTGACACAGAAAACTGGGGACTCCAGGTTTGGCAAGATGGACATGATCCTCACTCTGAAACAGAGGCTGAGGGAGGTGTACTTTGAGCCCTACCATGGTCACCAGGTCACCAAGACACCTTAGGTCACCCTTTTAATATTCTGCCAGGCATAGGTGTGTGATGTTGGGAAAGGCATCCCCCATCTCAGAGCCCTGTCTCCATGTGGTAAGGGGAATAACAGTGCTCTCACCTTTGAATGGTGCTGTACACACACATGAATGCCCTCCTATGATCAAAGCATAGTGCAGAGATATCCCCTCCAACTACAAGTGTGTGTGTGTGTGTGTGTGTGCGCGCGCGCGTGTGCGCGCGGGTGCGTGCACGTGCACATCCCTAAAAGCCAAGCATGTCCAGATGAGGCAGCTCCCTCACAGGAGCAGGGTGAGAGAGGAGCATGGAATCTGTAAGTCAGATTCCTGAGTCTGAGACCTGGCCCTGCCTCTTCAGCCTAAGTGACTTTGAACACGATGCCTGCTTCGGTTTTCTCACCTGATAAATTGGGGTAAGGCCATCTGCACCTTGAAGGTTGTGCCCACAGCAGACACAGTAGATGTGCGAATTGGAACCAGCTACTGCAGGTGGGTGCTGGGCATCAATAATTGCTGGTGTTTTGAGCACTAATCCATCACTCCTACTGACTCCTCTCAAGATGGTACCAGGCACAAATCTAATCCTGTGCAGGGTGGAAGAAGAGAGGCAGTAATGGGTGTGTCATCTCAGTCCCCAAGTAACTCAGGGGGCACAAGATCACATTCTCTTATGTGGTTTTGAACATTAGGGAATCTGGCTATAGACCAACCTCCCTAAGGTGACTTTGGAGGCTTGAAGGGTGGGGACCCAGTAGGGAGATTTTTCTCATGGGCAGGACCCTAGTGAGAAAGGGAAGTGGCACATATAAGGTTACCTTAAGCCCGAGTACAGGTAGCTTCCTGGGTTCATGCATTGCTGAAATGTGGGTTCCCATCTAAACCTTGAGCTTCTAAAGTTCCAAGGCCCTCTTCCCCCAATGTCATGGATTCAATTATCAAGGAGTAGGAGTAGAGGGTTGCAGTGGCCCTAAAGGTATGCTGCAGGTCTGTTACCAAGTCAGGCCATTTGCTAAGGTCAGAGATAAAACCACAGTATGCATTCATGCATACTCATATGTACTTTCATACTCATCTACACATTAGTACATTTATATGCAGATATGCATGCACAGTTTTACACAAATATACACAAACACCCCATCAAAGCAGAGAATGCTGGTTTGTGACCATTGTGTTCCCAGGCAGGCTTTAGCTGGCTTATGTTGACCCATCAGCCTCCACTGGAGTCAGTGAGACTCTTGAGGACTCCACCCTGGGAGCTGACTGTGCACCAAGTGTGCCTACGTGTCTAGCAGGTGTTAAGAACCCTACTGTGTTCTATGTTGTGCTCCTGGGTCCTGGTGTCACAAGTGGAGATATGGGATTGCTTAGCTCTTGCCTTTCAGAACCCACCACCCACATCCCCAAGTTAGTGCTGTTTACACACTTGTCTCTTTCCTACAGTAACACTTAGACTGACCAGAAGTTTATTTCTCCCCAGAGTAGCTGCTTGCTGTGCTGAGGACCCTGGTCCAGAGGACAGTGGGGCTTCGGCAACCTACGTATTACAATGATATCAGCTGGGGAGCCGTAGAAACTACCAAGTCATAGAAATGTCTGAGATCCCAGTGAGATGCAATGGTCTGTGCTTGGCACTGAAGTATTTAACCTAACTACAGCCAAAGGGTAAGGCGGGAACCACCTGAGAGACGATGACGACACACTGCAACAGCACTAGAAGAAGGGGCTGAGGACAGTGAGAGGAGAGGCTGGATATGAGGCCAGGAACGGAGGGACCTGACCAAACCCCACTCCCAAAAGCAAGTGGGATGACCTACAGAATCTAAAGCCTCGGGAATCCTACAGAGGACACAGAGGACTGCCCAAACCAAAAGCAAGCCTGTCACTTGCAAGACTGGGTATTTTTGCCTTCAGTGTGATGGGGAAGAGGTGCTTGCTGACCAGAAGCCAAATTTTCATGCCTTTTAGAACATCTTTGGGGTAAAACTACCTAACCCTAACCCTAACCCTTTAAAGGTAAGAAAAGAAGCAGTTGCCTGGCCAGGTTGTTAAGCCGCGCAGACTGGGAACTCTCCAGGGTGCTGAACCTCTCCTGGCGTCTTTCTTTCTCCAGGGAGCTCCACCTTGGTCCAAGCCCTGTCTTTCCCTGAGCCAATTTCTGAGCAGCAGAGGAGCATCCCCCTCGGGGCATCCCCCTCGGAGCACTAAAGGGGCACCTAGGAAACTGGACAGCTTCGAAGATACATCGCCCTTGAAAACACATAGAAATCTATTTTCAGAAAGCTTTGAAGCTAGCTCCCCCCTCATACCCTTGTTGTGAATGATTTATTGAACAAATGGCTCAACCACATTTAGAAATTTTCTTTCATTCTGTAACTGTTTTTATCCCTCAGGCCATGTGTCCTCCCTCCTCTCTCATCTTTCCCTCTTCCTTTAACCTCACTCTTTTCTTTCTTCTTTCCCATCTCTATTTTCTCTCTCTCCTTCCTCCAGGGGATGAGAGTTACATGTTTTAATTTTTTTTTTTGGAAACAATGATTCTCACTGACTTTGCTTTATTCACATTCTAAATTTGAGCTGGAATAACCCTACTGTCCTCTAGGGTAGAAAATGTCTTTGTCCACAAGCTCCCTCACCATTGGCCACTCTTGTGTATGTGTGTGTGTTGAAGCAGAGAGCTTGACTTGAAGCCATTTCCTGAATCAATCAGCTTCCCATTACTATAGCAAACATCTGAGATAATCGGCTTAAGAAGACCGGTCTGATGAGATGGTTCAGTGAGTAAAGGGGCTTGCCACCAAGCCTGATAACCTGAGTTCAATCCCAGAAACCCATGTGGTGGAAGAAGAGAACCAACTCCCCAAAGCCATCCTCTGACCTCCACATGTGCATCCAAAAATAAATGTTTATAAAGATAATGTTGGTTACTTTTCTGTTGCTGTAATAAAACACCAAGACCAAAAGCACTTACAAAAGGAAAAGGTTTTTTTGTTTTTGTTTTGTTTTGTTTTGTTTTGTTGGGGTTTTTTTTTGTTTGTTTGTTGGTTGGGTTTTTTGTTTGTTTGTTTGTTTGTTTTTGTTGTTGTTGTTTTTTTGGCTTACAGTTTCAGAGGGGGGTGGTGGTCCGTAATGGCAGGGAAGAGCAGGAGCAGGTCTGAGAGACCACATCTCCATCCACGTGCAGGAAGCAGATAGAGACCTGGAAATTGAGTGAAGCTATAAACTCTCCAGGCCCTCTCCGAGTGCTACACTTCCTCCCATAAAGCTCCACATCCCAAAGGTTCATGATCTCCCCAAACAGCACCCCCTACAGGAGAGCAAGTGTTCAAACACGTGAGCCTATGAGGACATTGCATTCAAACTATGAGAGCGAGGGAGAAGAGGGAGGGAGGGAGAGAGATGTCTTTAGATCATGGCGGTAGAGAGTCTTGTCTGCTAGGGACTGTCTTGGCAAAGAACAGAGAGAATACATCAGAGCAAAGCTGTGGCTAGCAAGCAAAGCATAATCATAAAGTGCCCCCATCCCCTTTAAGACCTCATCACCAGCCACCTAAACACATCTCCTTAGGCCCTACATCTTTTTAAGCTGTGTAATGATATTATGTTTATGAGTGTTTGCTTACATGTATGTTTGTACACCACATGCATGAGATGCCTGTGGAGGCCAGCTAGAAGTCAGCATCTGTTCTTCTAGGACTGGAAATGCAAAGAATTATGAGATGCCATGTTGGTGCCAGGAATCAAACCTAGTGCCTGTGTTCTTAACTACTGACCCATTTCTCTAGCCCAGGATCCACTGGTGGCGGGGGGGGGGGGGTGCGCATGTGTGTGCATGCATGCCTGCCTGCCTGCCTGTCTGTCTGTCTGTACCATCCCATGGGCAAAGTGGTGGTGGGGTTGTTGAAATGATCAATTGTTAAACAGACACTGAACTCTGATATATGTCAGGGACATATTGTATTATTTACCTACTTATTTATTGGTTTGGTTATTTGTTACTAGCCCTCGTTAATTTTTATTGCAAGGTATGATTTTGCTAAGTTTCCTAGCCCAAGGTCAGACTTTCAGTTCCCCCAAGTAACAAAGATGACAGCCATCTGCCATCCCATCCAGCTTGGATGGTGCCATGTCATTGGTTCAAGAAAGGCAGCTATGACTAAGACAAAAATCAAGGCCCTGCTGCAGGGAGCTGACCCACTCACCTTGGAGTTGACAGTGTGACACCACCAAAGGCAAAGCCCACCATTAAGAATGTTTGTGGCCAGTGGAGCATCCCAGAGCAGAGCTTTAAGCCAAATGCTCAACCTGGAGGGAGATTCTGTCTTCCCTTTGATTCACACATATGCTCAAAGCCCCTGGCTGCTTAGTGTGTCTACAAAGGGTGCCAAGTTTCCATACAAGTCCAGAGCAGACTCCCATGAAGTGTGTGCTCTGCTATGGGCCCTGGCAGGGGTGTCAGCCATGCAGGCTCACAATACAGCATGGGATCTCAGTTATGTGGCCTGTGAGATTATGTAAAATGAGAAAGGAGTTTCATAGGGGTGGAGACACCAGAAACCACATAAGTGCCCTTTGGGAGGATTGTGTGAGTGAGAGTGTTAAATTGTGGCATAGTAACTTGTCATCAGAATGATTAATATGAGACCCAGTGAATTATCATGTTGGAAACCCACATGCATCTTCTCTCAATGGCATGAGCCGAGCAGCGGGGAACAGCAGTGACTTAGCTGAGATTTTTCAGGCCTAGAACCAGGCAGGATTATCCCAGCATACCTTGAAGTCTATCTTCCCCTATCCTTTCAGAAGCCCTGTGGAGCCTGTATGTGAGAAACTTGGTCCCAGCATGACATTCCTGGGAGGTAGCAGAGCTATTGGGAGCTGAGGCCTGGGAGGTGAGAGGTCAAAGGGGACTGGGGCACCCTGGGCCCTCATCTTTCTCTTTCTTATTCCCCATCATGGGATACCTGGCATTGCTCTCTCCTGAGTCCTCCACTGTGCGTGATCAATCATGGAGTCAGTCGCAGAGCTCAGTGATCATACACCAGAAGCTCCAGACAGAGAATGAAAATTACCCTTTTCTGCTCTATGAGTCAATATAGTTGCAGACTGTGTCATAGTTCCAGAAATCCAACTAGCACAAGGGCCTCGTATGGATGGTTCACATGTCATTCATAAAATACACTTGAGTTTGGAGGGCTGCGGTTTGGTGCTCTCAAGAAGCAAAGAAAAGATGAGGAAGAGTTGGATCAGAGTCTGGTCAGCGACAATTTCATCCACTGCTGTAGTTTGGATCTCATTTTCAGTCATGTCTAGATGTTAACTGATCACACAGATTTGTGAGTTCTGATAGAATTGCAGGGTTGGTTGGATGGATGGATGGATGGTGGGTGGGTGGATGGATAAATGGATGGATGGATGAATGGATGGATAAATGGATGGATGGATGGATGGATGGATGAATGGATGGATGGATGTATGGATGGATGGGTGGGTGGATGGAACAATAGATGTATAGATAGATGATGGATGGATGGATGGATGGATGGATGGATGGATGGATAGGTGTATGGGTGGATAGATAAATGGATAGATAGAATGGAAGGTTGGATGGGCAGATGGATGATGGATGGCTCTGCACTATACAGGAGACACATGTAGGCTGCAGTTCTAACTTTGCCTCCGATTTATGGATGTACAATTGAGCAACATGATGGCATAATACATAGAGGGTCAGCAGAGTCAAGCTGTCAGCACAGCTGTTTCCTGTGTGCATGGTGAGAGATGTCAGGCTACCTTTTTACAGGATCTGACACATTGTTACTCAGCACACTGTTACTCAGTAACTGAGGGGCGGCTGCTGCTTGAAAGAGCATGTGAAGCCAGCTTCCCAGCCCAGGTGCAGCTCCCACCCACTGGGAGACCTGGGGCTGGGGATGTTCTTCATGTTGGTGGATCTGGGTTTAATCAAAGAAGTTGCTCCCAAGTTGAATGCAGCAAAATGTGCCAGGGAGAGAGATTGTCTGTACTTAGATTTCTGTTATTTGAGGCAGGATCTCACTATATAGCCCAGGCTAGTTTTGAATTCCTACATCATTATCCCAGTGCTGAGATTACAGGGTTATGCTATCATGCCAAAATTAATCTTTGTCTAAGCAGACAGGCCAGTCTTACGGGATAATTATGCTGGTGGTTACTGCAGAACCATCCATTCCACTACCATTCATCAGTTCACAGCAACAGAAAGTAATCCTGGCAAAGGAAGAGGCTTGCTCACAGTGGACTAGAGAGTGGGGTTGTGGACAGCTGCTCAGAGGGGATGACACCATGGCTGAGTCCGGAAGGGAGAATAGCTGTGAGTGAAGAAGAGGGAACCCCAGGTAAGGAAGGGCATGTACAATGGTGCAAAGATTCTGGGCTTTTCGGGTAGTTCTGGGTACCCAGACGGGGCTGAGGCATGGAAGATTGTGAGGCTGGGTAGAGGAATTCGGACATGACGCTGTGAGCTTCGTTCCCAAAGCTCGTAAGGAACACTAACCCGAGGCAGCGAAGGAACAGTGAGAGAAAATTAACACGGGAGTTAAAGTGAGGACTCTGGGGCCACACTCAGTTCTCCAATCCATCCTCAGACACTCACCACTGTGTGATCTCAGAAATGATGCTTTACTTCTCTGGACCTTGCTCCCATCTGTGAACTTGTATCTTCCCCCAAAGGCTATTGCAATGATAAATGCTCCATGATCATTGAGAATCTCACTTAGAGCATGCTAAGTGTCATGTGTGGACACCACAGCTGTCATGATGGACCTTGGTGATTGGCTATTGCTGCATGGATCAGGGATACATGCTGACTTTAACCTTTAATTTAAAAAGTTCTCTTTTGGGTGTCTATGTCATCCATAATTATGGGTTTCATAAAAAGTCTCTGCTGTGTGCACCATGTCTATTTCTTCCTCCCTCCTCCACTTCCCACTGGGCTTCTTTCTTCCCCAACTCCCCCTTCTGCTTTCATGACATTTTTGTGTGTGGACACACATGCAGAAGCACACATGCACACATGAATGCATATATTCATGCAAATATGTATTCAGGGATGTACAGACACAAGCATTCATACATATACAAATATCTGCACTCACACACAAATGCACATACACGTGCACACAAGTATACACACAAGGATGCAGACACATTGAAACACATTTTATATATGTGAGTACACTGGTACTGTCTTCAGACACACCAGGAAAGGGCATCAGATCCCATTACAGATGGTTGTGAGCCACCATGTGGTACATTGACACACATATATTCACAAATGCACAAGGATGGACACAGACACACATATTCACACACACACACAAATACATATTTATACACATACACAGGGGCACACATTCACACACAAATGCACATTTACATACAAACTGACACAAAGACACATATATGTTTACACATATATGCATATGCACAAATACATCCATGCATTCATAAACACATACACACAGATACCATACAGTCACAAACCATATATTTATACACACAAATGCACACATATACATACACATAAATACACACACACATTTTCATATACACACTGATATACATACTTTAACACACATTCACAACTGTGTACACATATACAGATACATATACACACATACCCATATGTACACATGCATATATATATATATATATATATATATATATATATATATACATTCATGTATACATTATACACACATACATATATGAGCACACATATGCACATGTACATATGTATGTCCATAAACATATACACATGCACTCACATACATATACATATGCATATGTGCACATACTTGCATGTTCTTATCTATTTGCATACTCCAAGGTCTACAAATGAGAGAGAGTGTGCCATCTATCCATCTGCCTTATTTCACTCAATGTCATCATTTCTACTCCATTAATTTTTGGGGGAAAGGCAGAACCCATTCTTTGCTGAATAATTTAATGTGTTGTGTGCATGGACCACATTTCGTCTGTTCCTGTGTTGATGGACACCCAGGCTGTTGCCATGACTTGGCTGTTTCCACTGTAACAAGCATAGGCATGCAAGTGTCTCTGTGGGGTGTGGACCTATAGTCCTTGTGCTGTGCCCAGGGGATGCAGTATAATAGTACCATTTTCATTTGGGGGAGGAGCCTCGCTTCTGAATTCCACGCTGTTGGCACCAGTTCACACCCCACCAGCAATGAGCAGGGCCCTTTTCTCCACATCCTCTCCAGTGTTCGTGGTTCTCTGAGTGACAGCCACTCTGAGTGGGAGAGAAGGGATCCCACTATGGTTTTCACTGCACTCCCTTGGCAGCTACAGCGCCTCGATCCTTTGGTACACTTATTGGCTCTTTGTTCCTCACCTTTGAGAGCTGTCTACTCTTTTCAATAATTCATTTGTTGGGCTGGATCATTCTTGGTATTTGGTCTTTTGAGTTCTTTATGTACTAGGATACTAATCCCTTTGGGTGCACAGCTAGCAAAGAGTCTTCTACTCTGCAGGCTCTGCCATCACTCAGTGCTTTGCTGTACTGTGGTTTTCCTTTGTCTTTGGTTTCATGCAATCCTACAGTCAATTCTGGCTCTTGTTCCCTGACCTCTTAAGGTCTTCAGAAGGTCCTTGCCTCTGCGTACATTTTACAGTGTCTTTTCCACGCTGCCCTGGAGTAGTTTCAGAGTTCCAGGTCTCACATTCAGGCCTTTGATTCATTTGGATTGATTTTTGTACAGGGTAAGAGGCTGGGATCTAGTTTCCTCCTTTTGCCCACGAATGCCCACTTTTCCCAGCACTGTTGGTTGAAGAGGCTGTCAATGAACGTTTTAGGCAGCATTGACTAAAGTCATGTCTGAAGCTCACTCCTCAGCTTTCCCTGGTTCTCCTAAAACCAGGGGCTTGCAAGTAGGCTTGCAAGATAGGACGAGCCAGGGGACGTTTTAGGAGCAGAGAGAAAGCTGTGGCACCCTTGTTTGTATAAAGTTTTATTTGACCAGGACCACACCCCCTCAACTACATACTGTCAGTCACTCTGCAATTGTAGGAAACTGTTCACTCTTCAGGCCTGTACAGAAACCACTCAACCAGGCCCAATGATAAGGAGGCTCTACTCTCAGCAGGGGGCATGGCTCATGCCACCAAACACAGGTACTGCCTGCTCTCTGGAGGTCCAAGACCCCTGGATTGTCCCAGGGAACTCCTCTAGAACTCCTGCAGCTCCTCCCACTCCAAGTTCTTCTGACCAGTTGTTGGAGCCTTTATGAGTCTTTGGCAAAATAATTCTTAAATCTTCAAATCTGGGAAGGAGACATTATCGAGAGCAACCGGCGACCTTTCTGGTGACTCTCAATGTCTCTCCACTTCGTTTTTAGCTTCTGTTACCCCAAGGACAGCAAGCGCCTAATTATTTCTTAACTAATCGTGTCTCCAGGGTTCTGAGGAAATCTAGCCGCTTGTCCTCCATTACGGCTTCCAAATTAGTTTCTCTGTAGTTGGGTGTGCTTTCTTTGTCTTTCTGTCTCAGTTTGGCCAAAAATAGTCTCTCAAAAGGAGAGCTAAATTCTCTGAGATTTTGTTCACTTCAATTAACTTTTCTTAGGAGTCTGACTGTGTTAATGAGGTCTTTGCTCCTCAGGATAAGGGTCCTAGATTGCTCGGCTGATTTTTTTTTTTTTTTTAATGTCAAGTCACCTTTTGTCCCCATCAGTATGGGGGAGGGGCAGATATAGAAGGTAACAGATCTGGTGACCACAGACTCTATGACTTATAAAACAAGGCCCTAGACATGTTTAGCCTCCATGAAAGCTGGTGTGTGTGTGTGTGTGTGTGTGTGTGTGTGTGTGTGTGTGTGCACATGCGCACGCAAATATGTGTGTGCTAGTCCACATGTCTGTATATATGTAGAGGACAGATATCAATCTTGGGTTGTTCACCAGGAATACTGCCCACCTCATTTTTTGACAGAGAATCTCCCACTGGCCTGGAACTTGCTACTTAGGCAAGGCTGGTGCCCAGCTGGGCCCAGGGGTTGCCTATCTCTACTTCCCTGCTCCTGTCTTTACATGGGCGCTGAGGATTGACCTCAGGCCCCGGCTTTACTGACTGAGCCATCCCCTCAGCCAAGTGCTGATATTTTAATGATAATGGGAGTGTATTCCCTCTTCTCCACTTCTGGGTTTACAGAAAAGTCAGCTGTGGTCAGAACTGGTTTTGATTGTCAAGTCCAGTGACGGAGCGCTCAGCCCTCCCTGCCCCTACCCCCCTTACAGCATGGTTCAGAGGCTGCTGGCCCGAGTGCTGTCTGCAGTTTTGCAAATGTGTGCACATGCCTTAGGGTATTCCGCTGCCTTCTGGAGCCTTGCAAGACATGAGCCTATTTCACAGATGAGAAAACTGAAACCCAGAGAGATTTAGCCACAGGCACAGACAGGGTCACAGAGCTGAGCAGGGGCAGGGGCACCACAAACACAACATCTCATGTCTTAAAGGAAGTTGTCTGTGACCCCAGTGAATGGCAGGCAGGCATGGCCCAGGCTGAGCCAGGTGTCTGATTACATAGGCCTCACTGGACAGGAGCCCAGGAGCTAGGCATGGTCATCTGGCCTCCTCCAGGGACTGAGGAAAAACAGGGGACTCCACACTGAGAAGCAAGGATTTAAGCTCCCTTTAAATCTTGGCTATGTCACTTTCCAGCTGGTTGGTGCAGGAGGAGTCCTTGTCACCTCATGCTTCAAGTTACAGAAATGATGGCCACCCACAGGCAGTGCTGAGGGTCCTAGGTCAGGTGTTCCATGAGCACCAGTTCCCTCCTCTCCCCTTCCATCTCCCTCCTTCATTTTCCTCCTCCCCCTCCTTTCCTTCTCTCTTCTCCCTGTCCTCTCTCCCTCCTCCCTCTCTTGCTCTCTTCTTTCCACTTGCCCCTCTGGCCTCTTGGCTTGGTCCACCTGCCCACAATTCGTCCAATCAAGCATCAATGCACAAAGCACTTTTAGATCCACTTACAAGGACTTTCAATGAGATGGAGCTTTAGAAATCTGGGAGTCATCCTGAGGGTGAATATATTGGACTCTTACTTCATCATGACATGGGCTAAGATGTTGACTTATGAAGAAAGACGTGGTCCATGGTTGGCCCATGGTTATGGGGGCCTCAGTCTGTGCCAGGCACCTCTATGGCATTCAGGCCTCATTTGAGGGCTCCAGGTGGCAATGATGGGAGTGTTCTATACAGGAAGTTAAATAGTTCACATCCTGCTTGGGAAGTAAAAGAAGTGGGGGAACCAGTGTCCCTCAGGCCCCTCCACAGGCACATGCTCAGAGATCTGTTTCCCTCCTAGCCCCACCTGTTAAGAGTCCCACCTCCTTCCAGTAGCCCCCAGACTGGGAACCAGGCCTTTAACACACAGGAGGGCAGGGCAGATCCAAACCACAGCAATGGGAGCCAGAGGATAGCAGAGGTTTACCGATGAGAGAGTCAAGGGGGCTGGAGGGATGGCTCAGTGGTTAGATGCACTTGCTGCTCTTGCAGAGGACCTGGGTTCAATATCAGAACAAGTTTGGTGACTCACACCCAACTGTAACTCTGAGTCCAGGGGATTCCTTGTAAACTGTGACTACGTGGGGGAAATCTGACTCTCCTCTCTCGGGGCTCTTTCAGAGGCCTTCTGAAGACAGGGCATATCTGTGACAGAGCAGCTAGGGAACTGGACCCCAGGGACTCCTGTCTTCCTGGGACCCAAATGCAGATCCTAACTCTGACCCACGACCAAGGATCAACCTTTCTGCATCTCAGAAATGCCATCTGTGAGGTGGGGTTCCTTGGTCATGGGTCTGTGTGAAGATTTTGTCTTAATCGCAGTCACATGGCCTGGTGATAGTAATAACTACGTTTAAGACATAGGTTATGAAAACATCCAGGAATATACATGTGCAAACTAAAATGTGTATGATGTCATTAGGTGTGATACAATGTCACAGAGGCGCTGACACATGGGTGGTCCCCTATATAGAAACATTGTTATGTAAGACATGGCCATGTTTATCATATTTTTATGATTAGCTATTACTGTGGAATATAAATGACATACATCATATCTGAATATATACATATATATGAATAAGCCAGGCATACCTTTAATCCCAGCATGTGGAAAGCTGACACAGGATTGTAAGTTTAAGGCCAGCCCAGGCTGTTTATCTGTCTCAAGAACAAAAACAAAACAACAAAAGATAGAGACTTTAACAAGTTGTACATTATACAACATTCCAGAACATACAGTAACCATAAGAATAACACCT
Organism: Mus musculus; assembly: GCF_000001635.26. Classification (NCBI taxonomy): domain Eukaryota; kingdom Metazoa; phylum Chordata; class Mammalia; order Rodentia; family Muridae; genus Mus; species Mus musculus. Next base: position 114,077,055 of record NC_000072.6, on the reverse strand, counting down.
TAAAATATGGCCAGGCACACCATACCTAATGCAAACGCCACTGCCTCCAGGAGTGGAAGGACCAGGCTGAATGCCTGCCTTTCTTCTGTAGAATGGCTCTGGGCTATTGGAGTGGTGAACTGGGGTAAAAACATGCTTTGGGGAGAGAATGGTTGGTAACCCTAGGTCATCAGAGTCTTCAGTGTGTAGCTGCACTCTCAGGCCAGGCACAGGGTGGCAGCCACACTGCAGGCTGCTGTTATGATCCAGGACAGCACTGGGTGGCAGGCTTGTCCTGGTTTTAAGGACACCAAGTCCCTGCAGTGTGGAGGAGGCACTGCTGGCTAAGTGCCTCTATTTTCCCACAACCTCCGCTGTCCCGGAGTGACCCCAGTCAGCCTGGAATGCAGATTTGCCACCCACCCTTGTCTCAGCCCTGGGAGCCCACTAGAGTCAGGGTGCCCACGGCTTTCCAGAATGCTCTGTGCAATAGGCAGATGCACTTTATCCCTTGGGGTCCTGTCACATCTGTTCTTCCCCTGACCAGACACTAACCACACAGTAGACCTGCACCTTAGTGCAGGACATCTTCATTCATTCCTTACATCAGCCCTGATGAACCTATCCAAGCAGCAGGACCAAGGCAGCCACCTGCCTCATAAATTCTGGTGGGGGTCATTGAAGATTGCCCTTCCTGGCTGGCTCTGCCCAGTCTGTCAGGGCCCCTCCCCAGCCCTGGAAACTAAGCATTTTCTTCTAGTCCTTCCCCAAGGTCAGCCTAGGACCATTTCCCGGACTCCCCTCTCCCTCTAAGGACACTGATGTAGGTCTCTCTCAATAGACACCCCATGCTGCCTGACCTCCAAGTCGAGCCTGCCTAGCGTACTCTGTCACCATAGATCATGTCTTCCAAGGTTCCTGCTCTCTGCAGTGATCTGAGTCTGAGCTGTCAGCGGATAACCATCCCCACAGGCCTGAACACAGACCCCCCCCCCGCCCCCAGCCCAGATCCCATCATTGTATGGCCTTGAACAGGGTAATTTCCTTCCAGGTGAGTCATTCTGACATAGAAAAGTGGCCAGTAGCCACTTCCCTACAGTGGTCAGCAGGATAGGAGCCAAAGTTCCCAGCTAGGTAACATGCTTCTGCCATAACAAGGAACATTCATTCATTCACTGTATATTGAGCATGCTCTATGAACCTAGCTCTAAAGACACAATGGTTGGCAAAGTCCAAGGCTGGACCAGCCTTTCTGAGAGAGCCATTTGAAATAATGTACAGCCAGCATGTCAGAATACTGGCAGTCACTGGACCCACAGTCTCAAAATTCCATGAGTGACCTAGTGTTGGGATTAGTGGTGACTCTATATCTGGTCACCAGAGATGCCGCATCTTGATTTCAGCAGGATCCAGGCCTCTGAGGAGGGGTGGAGTTACACATCTAGAATGGGGACCTTCACATTGTGGGGAAAGAAATCCAGAAGCCGAGACCATTCCCAAGAAGTTCATAGACAGAGCGCTTTCCCAAACTTTAACCTCAGGCCCTGCACAGCAGGACAGCATAGATCCCACCCTGGGTCTCCAGAGAGAGCAGGGATGGTGGCATGGTGACAGAAGTGGAAATTACCAGTGCTGGTGCCTCCAATCCCACCCCCTTGCCATGTTTTGACTCCAAGAGAAACTCAGTTTTAGCCAGGGAAGCTGGTTAAAGAGGAGGGCAGGATTCAGGGACACCATGACTTCTGCCTTATTGGAACAAAGTTTCAAATTGTTCCCACTGCACCTGCTTGGGGAAACTGTGTCAGAGCCCTTCCGGACCTGTCAGTGTTAGCCACCCACAACTTCTCAGAGATAGGCACTGAGTGGCTCAGGGTGGGAGGGGGAACTGTCCTAGTTTTGTAATTGGCTCCCATGGCGCTGCTCAACGGTTATTAAAATACGGACACAAAACCTCCCAGAGAAATCGCTCTGGGCCTCTATTTATCATGTGCTTTGTAAGACGGACAAGTGGGGGCCAGTCCATGGAAGGTCAGCGACCCGATGCTTCAAGGTCAGATAATTAACTTTCTCAGGATTTGCAAAGGGAACACGGATGACGACTTAGGGTCTCCTCACTTGACAGAGCCCACTGCACAGCTCTGGCCTCAGCACATGCTGTTCTCACCCGAGTCCTTTCTGAGGTGACTGTCCTCCCATCCCCAAAGCCTGCAGAGAGCAGGCAGGAGGTCAGCAAACTCAAGAGATGATACACTAAGTTCTCTTCCTGCCTGTGCTGTGTATTTTTCTAGGTCAGTGATTCGTGCAGCTGTTAGGCCAGCAGTGACAGTCTGCCCTAGGAACATTCTAGAAATGCCCATTTTCAGGTCCCTTCCCCAGAGAAACTGGACGTGCAACCCAGACATGCATGTGTTTGCACCTACTCCATGGCCAAGTCTGATGTCCATGATAGCCATACTCTGTAGAAGACAGCAGTAGAGAGCAAGGACTGGGGTGCCACTCCAACAGGGCTTCTGTCACCAAGGGGCTCCCTTTAGGAGCTGGGGAGCTCTAGGTGACCACTGTTGCAGATCTCAGGACAGCAGTCACAGCCAGTGTGACAGCACTCAGGTAGGTGAGGAGAAGGAGATGGAAAAGGGGCAGGATGAGGTGAGGTCAGGGCCAGAGGGTGAACTAACTCACTCAGCAAACATTTGCCAAGCTCCTGTTATATGACTTGAGTGTTTGTCATGTCTTGGAAGGTCACACAGTCATGCTGTTTGGAGGGGAAGCCTCTGGAAGATTAATGGGTCCTGGGGGCTCTGCCCTCGTGGAGTACTAACAGGCTTGTGGGCCATTCAGGAATGGCTTTCTTAAGAGAGTGAGCCCTGTCAGGCACTCTTGCTTCCTCACCAAGCAGTGCTCTGTCACCTATGGACCTTGCAGAAGGCTCCTGTCCTTTGCAGCCCCATTACCTGGGACCCCATCTTCCAAAACTACCAGGTAAAGGGATGGGATTGTTTGTTTTGTTTTGTTTTAATAAATGATCCAATCTCAGGTACTCTGCTCTATTATGTTTTAGAATTAAATCTAATTTATATCTACATGTATGTGTGTGTGCTTGCACATGTGTGTGGAACTGCCCTCTAAGGCCAAAAGACAATGTAAGATTCTCTGGTTGCAAGCTATCTAAAGTGGATGCTGATAAATTCAAGTTCTGTGCAAGAACAACACATGCTCTTAACCACTGATCCATCTCTCCAGCCCAGATTCTGTTCTGGACTCTGGGAACATGGGCAACAGAGTCCCTGCTCTTAGGAAGGGTGTGGGTTTGCAGGATAAAAGGATGAAGGAGCCTTGGGCTGTTGAAGGCAGTGAAGGTGGTCAGATAGAGAGGAGCTAACTCAGAGGAAATGGAAGGGATGACACACAGGGCTGGAGGTGCACATTGGGTGTGGGGGAAGTGGGAGGGGCCAGTACACTCTTGGTGTGGAGGAAGTGGGGTCACAGAGCCGCTCTACTTCTCCAGGTCAGATGAGGTCCCCATGTTCACCACCACCTCCAGGGGCAGCTCAGGGGCCGCTCAGGCTTGTACGTATGACAGGAAGATCCTAGACATTCATCAAAACCAAACTACATCTGGGCTGTGGAAGTGCAGCTGCAGACATTATTGGGCCAGGTATTGGGAAAGGAGGTGACATATGACACGGCAGTTGAGCATGAACCCTTGGGGTACGAGAGTCACGGGACGATCCTCATCCTTAGGACAACCAGGTCTGCATTTACCTGCTTCATAGCTTAGGGAAGTTCTGGCTCCCAAACACAGCCACCTCCCCTGAAGGGAGTGGAGTGGCCGCTCTTTTATGAATGTCCCTGCCAACCCCATTTTAAAACTCAGTTGCCACAGGAACAGGATCAAGAGGTGGGGTAGCATCGCTAAGAAGTGACGGCCCTGACGGAGGGTTCTGCTCTGTGACTAAATTGTCACTGTAACTGCAGTGGTGACTTCCTGCCTCAATGCTTTACACCCTCACTTGCCTTTCTCGCCAGGCTCCTGGGCTTCAGCCTCCAAAACCCTGAGCCAGATAAACCTTCACTGTTTATAAATTACCCTGTCTAGGCTGTTCTGTTACAACCAAAGTAAACTGAGACTTTGTCCATAGTAGGAAACATTTGTGGGGTCTAGCCTCTGGAACAAGCTGGCTGAGCTCTGGTAGAAGCTTAGGTGAGCAGTGGGAAGCTGGGAATTTGGAATGGCTCACAAGCAGCCGTAGATGGAGTGACTGGATACATTCTTTCCAGCCTCACTTCAACAAGCCTTGATTTTTTTCTTCCCTGTACAATGGGTGGGAGAGTGTCCCATGTCTGAAGACAGGCGTAAAGATTAGGTGGGGTTTTTGTGCCTGTGCATATGGAACATCGAGGTCCAGCGTCACCCTCAGTCCCTTCCCATTTTTTATTTTGAGACAAGCTCGGCCATTGAACTAGGAGTTTACTGATGGGCTGGGATTGCTGGCCAGCGAGCCCTAGGAATCCTCCTCTCACCCCTTTCCCAGATCTGAAATTACATATATGTGCCACCACAGATGACTTTTTACATGAAGCCAGAGATTCAAACTCAGGGTCCCATGCTTGCCCAGCAAGCACTTCACCAACTGAGCCATCCTGCCAGCCCCTGGAATAGGTAGTTCTTAGCATAGCATCTGGAAGAAGCTGAGCCATCACTGAAAGTTGCTGCTGTTACGGTTGTCACCATCGTCATCGATACTTGTGCGTAGGGAATAATGTCTCAGAACTACCTGAGGGACATCCTGAGTGCTGATGCCCGTGTGGTCACCCACAGGGCCCTTTGATGTGACCCTCAGGAAGGAGAGAAGCAGGAGGGAACAGCAAGACACCAGCCACAACCCTCCCAAGAGTGGCAGAGCTTTGGAGAATACTGGTTAGGGCAGAATGGAGATGAGTTACAGTCATCCTGTTCCCAGACATCTTCCTAGATTTTTTTTTATGAAGGCTCCTTGCACTAACTTTTGGGAGCACAAATCCTGATTGTGCCTGTCCCTCTCTCGGAGTAAAAGCCCCAGATGCTGAAGCCGGGAATGGTCCACTCTTATACTTTCAGGTTTGGTCTCGAGGTATACAGCAGGTGCTTTAATGAAAAAAAATAAGTGACTGTAAAAAAGAAAGGAATACCTACATGAGTAAATCTATCCATTGGTTGCTCCAAGAAGAAAGAAGCTGGGCTTGGAGTCGAGGTTCCCTAGACCCTAGAAGCCTCTTGGCAGCATCCAAACGGCTCTTTCCATTTGGACACAAGGTGGCGCCACCACCACCATAAAGCCCTACAGACAAGGCCATCACCCTTGGTAGATGGATCAGTGAAAGTAGCCCTCGGTCTGGGCAGCAGCTGCCTGAAAAGGAAAAGGGAGGCTTCACTGTCCTCTCCACTCCTCCTTCTTCAGTAGATAATCACTGGGAAAGCTTACCCAAACAAGACCCATCTTCTCTCTCCATTTGGGGGCCATCCTCTTTCCTTCTGAAGCATCCCAAACTTACAGAGGGACGCCCCTGTCTCATTACCCTTCTTATCTCATGAGTGGTTTGGGTGTTGTTGTTGTTGTTGTTGTTGTTGTTGTTTTAAGATTTACTTTCTATTTATGTTTGTGTTTCTGTGTGTGCACACCACAAGTGTGGATTCCGGCAGAAGCCAAAGACAGCATCAGATTCTTTGGAGCTAGAGTTACAGGCAGCTGTGAGATACCAGACACCGGTGCTGAGGACTGAACTCAAGTCCTCTGCAGAAACAGCAAGTGCTCTTAACCACGGAGCCATCATGCCAGCCTTAGTATGTGTTTCTTACAAACACGGGAAGCTCAGTGGACAGTGTAAGCTCCCCTGATGGGATGTGATTATCCACTCCTCAGAGTCTGCCTGTTTCAGCAGCTTCCCCGTGATGCCCTCAGGGCCAGGCATCCTATCCTGGTCCACGAAGTGCACTTCACTCTCATATCTCACAGGGTGGTGCAGTTTGGTGCAGTCCACATGTTCCCAGGACAGAGGCAAATCTCCAGCCCCAAATTTACTTTTTTGGGGCCAGCCAGTTTGTTCAAGCCTTCATCCTTTATTGCATTCATTCATTTGTTCATTCATTCATTTGTTGCTTTATTTCTTCACTCAAGAGTCCCTCAACCTGGAACACCTTTGTTTTGCAGAGAGCTGATCTTTTTAAGACTACAGGTCACATATGGTATCAAATGATCTTGAACTGTAGCTTGACTACTGTTTCTGCTTCAGATTGCTTGTTTTTTGTTGTTTGTTTGTTTGCTTGTTTGTTTTTCAGAAGGAACGTCACCAAAAAAATAGGCCAGAGATGGTAGTGAACACTTGTATATCTAACACTTAGGCGGACAAGAGGATTCTGAGTTCAAGGCTAGCCTGGATCTTATAATTTACTTACTGGTAAATACAGGCCTGATTTGACACCTGAAGAAGCAATGTCCACTAAGCAAGCTATTCAAATATTCAATGTGTGTGTGTGTGTGTGTGTGTGTGTGTGTGTGTGCGCGCGCGCGTGTGCATGCATGCGTGTGTGTGCATCCTTCCCCTCTGACTGCTATGGCTATCCACAAGCTCTGAGACTGGGGAGCAGCTACCCCATCTATTCCCTTCCAACCCTTGGGAAGTCGCCTCACTCATGCTGTGCTAAACAGCAGCTGGCTCGCTCAGGGTCTGAGGAGCAACTGCTTGGTCCTCTGTGTCCTCTGTGGAAAGAGACGTCCACCAGAGAGGAAGCGCAGCACCAAGAGCTCCCTCATTCCTCGGATCACTCTGCCATGCTCCTGCTGCCCCGGAGCAGAGGACCATCACTTCGTGTAGTTTTCTCTTCTCTTTGGTCAGTGTGGTGGGACTGGCAGTGGTGTTTGGGGCTTTAGTGATGGTGCTGCTATTGGCGATGACGCGATGATGTGCTGTTATTGTTGCTGCTGATGATGTTTCTGGTGCTGGTTGTAATATTGGTGGTGCTGTTGGTGGCAGGGCTGACAGTGGGGCTGGTGGTGTTGGGATGGAGGTGGTAGCATTGGTGGTGGTGAAGGTATGTAACCTCTATGCATGTAAACTGTATGTAATCTGGTTACTGTCACCCGGATCAGAAGTCTCTATTATTTGTTACTGAGTGTATCAGTAGGGAAATTGGATTCTCATGGTTTTAAATTCTTAGTTTGTCTCCACACTACCAAGGATAGTGTCTCCCACACTATCATTTTTTATTTCAAATATATACAAATCTCCTGTGTCAATGAGATTTCCCACCACTGTGACAAACCCCAGTGAGAAATAGCTTGAAGAAGGAAAGATTTCTTTTGGCTGTGGTTTCAGAGTATGGTTTTCAATTCCATTTTTCTGGGCCGTTGGTGAAGCAGAGAATCATGGCCAGGAAGCACGGGGTGGGAAGTGGGTATACCACTCAAATTTACACCCCAGGGATTGATCCTCTGCCCCAGTGAGGTATCCCTTTGATGTTTCTACCAACCCACAATTTAGTGTCACCAGCTGTACCAACCTTGTCTTGTCATTTACCATCATGCCTCCGAGTCACTAAAGTTCATTAGAAAGAAGGGTCTACAGGTCAAATCTCTCCTTGTTACTGATTCCTATACTCCCAACACAGAGTCTGTCTCAGAGCAGCACTTAATGATTGATGAATGCATGGATGGATGGATGGATGGATGGATGGATGGATGATGGATGGATGGATAGATGGATGATGGATGGATGATAGATGGATGGATGGATGATAGATGGATGGATGGATAGATGGATGGATGATGGATTGATGATGATGGATGGATAGATAGGTAGATAGATAGATAGATTGATAGATAAGTGAATGGACAGGTGGATAGACAGATTGACAGATGAATGGATGGAAAGGTGGGTATATTGCAGGGGGACTCAGAACCTATAGCTGAGTATCTTTTAAAATTTTGTGTTTTATGTGGTGTGTGTGTGTGTGTGTGTGTGTGTTTAGGGGTATTTGATGTGTGCAGGCACATGTCTCAAGATGCCGAGGTCTCCACTGTCAGTGAACAGCTTTCCGGTATCTGTTCTCTACTCCGCTGTGGGATCTAATTTAGGCTATCAGGCTTGCAAGGCAGGGGCTTCTACCTGCTGACCCAGTGGCTGAGTTTCTTCATGCAGGATCAAACGTGGTTTCTTTTCTCTTCTTAGAATAAAACTAAAATGTGAGTTCTCCTCAAGAAGGAGCACCCAGGCTTCCCCTTTTTGCAGAGGGATTTCTGCTTAGCTTATCATCTGCTTCACTTCGCTGAGCTCTAGCAAGCTGGTGCAATCAATAAAGCAACTTGCAAAATTTTTCTAAAATAGAATGAACAGAATCTGATCTTGTGCATAGGAACCTGGAGAAATCTGCTTGAAACAGGGCTTCTGCTCGGGTTGCTGGGTTGTGTCCAGCCTCCAAAAGCTAAATGCCCACACCGCAACCATTATTCTCTATTAAACTTGCTAAGTTAGAACCAAGCACTTGGCTTTTATGCAAGCTTGCAGGAGGATGCATGCATGTGTGTGCAGGTGTGCTCACCTGTGTGTGCATCTGCAGGAGCCAGGAGTCTTCACTGGGTGTCTTCTTCTATCAGATTTGTCATAGAGTTTCTCACTGGTTGAGCTAGAGCTCAACCAATCTGTTACCGTGGCTGGCCAACAAGCCTGGGGACACTGCCTGTCCCTATCTCTTCTGTGGCTGTTGTGTGGAGCCACGCTTTCACATGAGTACCCTGATGTCCATGCATGTGTGACAAGTATTTTATCCCCAAGCCATGGCTCCATCCCTGAGAGTTCTTGGGGGTGGGGTTAAATTTTATTTTATTTTTATGTGCATGGATATTTTGCTCATATGACTATCTTTGCACCATTTTTGTGTCTGGTGCCCACAGAAGCCTTAAAAGGAAACCAGATCCCCTGGAACTAGAGTTAAAGATGCTTGTGAGCTGCCATGTGGGTTCTGGGAATTGAACCTGGGTCCTCTGGAAGAGTAATTAGTGCTCAAAAGTGAGCTCTGTCCTGAGTTCATGTTTTGTTGATTTTTATTTTGGTATTTCTCTTTAAAAAAAAAAAAAAAGAGAGAGAGAGCTGGTGAGATGGGCAATGTGATCGACATGCAACTGTTATGGAGTTGAGTTTGGATCCCCAAGCTGGGCATGGTGGCCTGCACTTGTAATCCCAGAGCTGGTGGCCTCTGGAGCTCAGGGACTATGACAAATCTGTGAGCTCCAGATTCAGGGAGAGACCCTCTAAAGGTAAGGTGGAGAGCTATAGAAGACACCCATATTGACCTTTGCCCTCTTTATGCATGTACACACATGTACATTCACACACACACACACACACACACACACATACACACACACACACACACACACACACACACACACACACACACACACAAATGTAGACATATACATACACCACACACAAAAACAAAAAGTAAAATAATAAAGGATATTCTTGGCTGTGAATATTCTGCCTGAAAACTCAGTTACTACTCAGTGTGTGGTTTGGAGAAAGCTGTCGGTAGTAGAGTTAGCTTTGCGACTATTAATGGCAAAAATATTAATTGCTCTCACATTTTAGTGGCTTAAAATAGTAGTTTTATTCTCTTGTGGTTTCAGAGGGTCGGGGACCTCACAGAAGCCTCTGCTTCATGATTCTGTGTGGGATTTGTCCTCTGTGGCAGAGCAAGCCAGAGGCTGAGCAGAGTAGGGGTAGGGCTGGCAGGGCTGCCAATGTCCTCACAAGTCCCCAGTTCTCTCCCTGTGGCCTCTCTGCAGGAACGTGTTTGGGATTTCTTACAGCCCGGTAGCTGAACACTGACTTCCGTGGTGGCTCAGAGCTCTGAAGGAGAATGTCTAAAAAGCCCCCAGGGAGACGACATTGCTTTTTATGATCTAGTCAGAGAAGTCAAATAATGTCACTGCTGCTGGTCTCCGTAGGTGGAAACAGAAAAGCCCACCTAGTTTAAGGGTCTCATACACCACCTCTCAATGGGAGGAAGATACGGTCGTATTAACAGCATCTGTAGGGGGCTGAGGAGATGGATCCACGGATAAAACAGCTTGCCAGAAAGTAGGTATGAAGCCGGGAGTGTTGGCGCATACCTTTAATCCCAGCACTCGGGAGGCAGAGGCAGGTGGATTTCTGAGTTCGAGGCCAGCCTGGTCTACAAAGTGAGTTCCAGGACAGCCAGGGCTATACAGAGAAACCCTGTCTCGAAAAACAAACAAACAAACAAACAAACAAACAAAAGAAAGTAGGCATGAAGACTGGAGTCTGGATCCCAGCACCCCATAGCAGCTGGGTGGGGCCAGTGAGATGGCTCAGCAGGTAAGGGCTTTTGAGGAGCATGAACACATTAAAGATGGAAGGAGAGAATCACTCCACAACGCTGTCCTTTGGCCTCCACTCATGTTCCATGGTATATTAACTGTCCCCTTTGATTATACACATGCACAATAACAAATGTTTAATGTAAAGCAGACTTGGTGGCTCATCTGTACTCTATCACTATCCATGGCCAAGCTCTGCATTCGTTGAGACACCATGCTGTGCTAACAAAGTTGGAAATGGCAGAGTAAGACCCTGGATGTCATGGGGACACACAGAGACTAAACCACAAACCAAAGATCATGCAGGAGCTAGACCTAGCCCCCCCCCCATGTTTGTAGATGTGCAGCTTGGTCTTCATGTGGGTCCCCTAACAATTGGAGTGGGGGCTGTCACTGACTCTGTTGCCTGCCATTGGAGCCCCTTCTCCTACTTGGACTGCCCCGTTGGGCTTCAGTGGAAGAGGAGGTGCTTAGTACTGCTGAGACTCCATGCCCCACTGTGGGGTGGTACCCAAGGGAGGCTTCCCCCTCTCTGAGGAGAAGGGAAGGGAGTAATGGGAGAGGGATTTGTAAGGGCGGGACTGGAAGAAGAGGAGGAAGGGGGAGTTGTGATTGGGATGTAACGTGAATAAAAAAATAAATTATGGGAAAAAAGACATTGGATGTCAGACTCTGGCTTCCACATGCACGTGCAAATGTGTACCCACACACTTGGATGTGCACACACATATGTGAACACACATGCACATAAGCAAACACCATACCATGAGCAGACACATGCCTAAGAAAGGAGCATGTCTTGAGATGGGGGCGGGGGGAGGCTTCCTTACATCTATCTTTGTGATGGGTGTCAGTCTCTGGCCTCAATATGCATGTGCAAATGTACACACACACACACTCAGGTATGCACACACACACTTTGGCATGCACACACATATGTGAACACATATGCACACGAGCAGACACCATATACGTCCCGAATAAAGGAGCATGTTGGAGGAGGGGCTTTCTTGCATCCTGTTTTGCAAACTGGCTTGTCACAGCAAGCTTGAGAGACATGCTCAGGATGATTTAGATTGTACCAACGGGATCTATAGAGTTATCTAATAAATTACAACTGCAGAGACTGGGATGGGTAGATGGTTGGGAGCAACACATATGGGCCAGGCCAGGAGGATTGGGTACAGTGCAGTTATGTGGCTCAGGAGTAAGAGAGACAAAACGTGTTAGTGCTCAAGGAGAGGATGAAGGATGGAGGACCACTTAAGGAGGTCAACACCATCATGTGGCTGACTTAGCTTGTGAGCATCTGGAAACTTTAGGGTCTTTTACTTCTGCATATGAGGTTTTTCCCACATCCTAATCATCATGGTATTTACTGAAACCAAATTTAATTAGAGTTAATTATTTTCCATCTTGAAGAATTTTATGTAGTTGAAAACAAAGAAAGAAACACACAAACCAAGCTTGTGATTCCCCACCAGCTAGGGATACCATGACAGTTCTCTTTCTTTCTCCCAGATGTTGGCAGCTGCTCCTGATGCACTAGCATGTGTGCTATGTTACCATTGGCTGTAACTGTGAGATATGTGTATAGGGCATTGTATTTTCCTGTGAACATATAATTGCTTCAAGTAAAAGTCTTCAAAAATTCATGAATATTTTACTTTCTGGACACTCTGGTTGGCTATTTTTATCCTGTTTGTTTTGTCTTGTTTTGTTTTCATTTCTGCAAACAGTGTTTACACTGTCACTGATGAATCTGATCTCTCAAGGGGTGTGTGTGTGTGTGTGTGTGTGTGTGTGTGTGTGTGTGTGTGTGTGTAAACTTGGATGTAATTCCTCAGGCCTATCTCTTGAGACAGAGTCCATCATTAGCCTAGGTTCCACTGACTGGGCTAGACTGTCTGGCCAGTAAGCCCTAGGGATCTATCTGTCCCTCCCTCTCCAGCTCTGGAATTATAGACGTAGCCACTACACAGACCTTTTCCCTTGATGCTGAGGTGGAACTCAGCTCCTCATGCTGTGTACCAAAGACTTTACCCATCTGCCCAGATCATGAATATTTGTATATATGTGTATATGTGTATATGTGTATATATAAATAAATATATATATATGTATGTATGTATGTATATATATATATATGAGTGGAAGTGTGTGAATGTGTGTATATATGTGTGCGTATGTGTGTATGTATATATATGCATATATGTTCATGTGTATATGTATACATGTGTGTATAGGTATGTGTGTTTATGTGCATATATATGTGTGTGCATACATGCATGTGTATATATGTGTATGTGTGTATATATGTGTGTACATATATGTGTGTGTGTGTGTGTGTGTGTGTGTGTGTGTGTGTGTATGTGTATGTGTGTATGTATGTGTGTGTGTGTGACTTGTTAGTTTTTCTAGCTCTTTCTTGGGGATAGTTGGTTTCAGAGTGAAAACTCACTCTGAAGTGTCTGTTTTCCTTATAATTTTATTTCTGCTCATTCTCTGAAGTCTACAATAGGACCAGGTTCTTCCAGAATAGAAGTGTTTGCTTCTTCAGTCTGGTGTGAGTGGTGCCAGACCTGGACTTTGTTAATCTAATTTTCCACTTGTGGTTTGGGGGCAGTGTTAGTTTGAATTCTTAGGGATGTCTCCTGTCTCATCAGGTACCAGGGTCAAAATGAACAGATTTGCTTTCCATCTGCTTCTATGTGGGTTGAGCTTTTGAGGGGCACATTTGAGGTCACTTTGTCTGTACTCTGAGTTGAGGTAAGTGAGTGTCAGCTCCGGCCTGTTAGTGGGCTCTGAGCAATCTTCCTACCAAGGGGTGAAGGCACATTTGTGCTATCTTCCAGCCCCATGACCTGCTCCATCACCACCTATGGCTCAGTTTCCTAGTGCTTTACAGAATCAGTCTCATTCCCTTAGGCTTTGCTAAGGATTTAGCCATGCTAAGTCAGGAAATGCACTCAGTCCAGAGGCAGGCCTCCGAAGGCCTCTCAGTATGCTGTTGTTAAGACCTGGGAAATGCCATCTGGTACAGGATCGAGGCCCCGTATGGTGAGGTAGAAAGAGTTCAGGCTTCCAAGGAAGCCTCCAGTGCAAGGTCTGGATGGACCACTTGTTATCCATATAAGTAGACAAATCACTTCATCCATGCCTTCATGCATCCATCTGCCTACCCACCCACCAACCCACCCACCCACCCACCAACCCACCTATCCACCCATCTATCCACCCACCCACCTATCCACCCATCTACCCATCCCTATCCACTCATCCATTTGCCTACTCACTTATCCATCTATCCACCTAGTAACTCCTCTGGCTATTCATGTACTTGCTCACCCACTCATCCACAAATCCAAGCATGTGCGCGTACACACACACACACACACACACACACACATCACTCATAACCATCTGCTCATCCATCCTTCTGCCCAGCATCTGTTTTTCTGTTTTCTCCACAGATTTCTTTCTCTACCTAGAAGTTAATCAATGTTGGGGACTGATCAGTAGATAAGGCAAATTCTAGCAAATCAGGCCTCTGTCACACTATACCATAACTATGTGTAAAAACTGGGTTGCCAATTAAAACACTTAACGTGTGTGTGTGTGTGTGTGTGTGTGTGTGTGTGTGTGTGTGTGGTGGGGAGAAGCTTATCATCTCATTAAGTTTGGGTGTTAAAAACTGTGTCCTGGGGGGTGTGATTTGGTTGCACCCACCTTGCTGGGTTAGAAAAGGGCCTAGCTTCCCCCAGGGTTGCCCCCTCCCCCACCCTGCCTCCCTTTTTTCTGCTGAGTCATTGATTCACAAGAAAGACCCATAGAGGTTATTCATGAGCCTGTTACCACAGTGGTCCTGGTCCCAAGAGAAGAATGGGAAGAGTCAGAGTGGGTTGTGGGGAGGGAAGAGGGTCCAGAGGAACCAACATGGCCCAGGGGCTGCTGTCTGCTCTAAGAGGGTAATCCTCTGGAAAGCCCCCTGCAGAGATGTCCTGTACCAGGAAGCTGAGTGAGGGCTATAAAATGGCCTGTAAACATAGGGTCTCAGTTAGCTGCTAAGAATGAGCCCTTTGGGCTGGGTGTGATGCCTCCCGAAAGCCATGCTGGGGTCCTATAGCAGCCAGGCATCGAGCAAGGAGCCCAGGCAATGTTGAGAGCTTTGGGCCAAATCTGGAAATCTGCATGTGAATCTAGGTTTGGCCTTGCCCCTCTCTGAACTCAGTTACCTATATGATGATAGATTTGACCTTTAGTCTTGTGCTTTAAGGTCAGAAGCACTGGGGCTGACACAGGGTAGATGCTTAATAAACATGCCATAGGAAATGAGGTTTCGTTTGCGTGGTTTCCCCTCCCCTCTTTCTGGGACTAAGTATTGCACAGTACACAGCGTCTTCATCACATCCCAGCACTCCTCAGAGCCAGCTCTGTTTCAGTCCTTTCTCTGCCTATAGCCCATGTGACCCTCCATATTCCAAGTACACCATCAGTCCTCTGGCCACCTCTCACTGCCCCTCCTTCCCACCCTTTGCTTTCAGTCTTGTCCCATCACGATCCAGTGAGCCTGCGTGGCCAGGAGAGATCTCCCAATACAGACTGCTACGGCTACCACTCCCAAGAACCATCATTCACCCCCTGCCCAGACCAAAGGGGCAGGAAAGACCTCAGTGCAGCAGCTGACCATGGGTAAGAGCTGAGGGGGCACAGGAGCCAATACCAGTAGCTGTGGTTCCCATGTTGACTCTGAGGCCAGCACCCGTCTGGAGTGTGCTTTTCAAGGATGCCCAGCTACTCTGCAAACTGGCTCTCAGGTCTAAATGATGAATGTGTCATGTTACAAATAGCACCTCCAGCTCCAGTGTCTTAGGATGCCTGGGGAGACATACAGCTTCTTTAACACTCGGGAGCACGGTGCTGAGTCAAGATGGGGTCCTGTGTGCTAGAGCTAGGGCTGGCCACTCCTGGGTGGAACATAGCACTTCAGGGGCAAGGCAGAGCTTGCTTCTCTCTTCTTTTGTTTCTGAAGCTTTGCAACCCTCTCAGTAAAGAACAAGCCAGACTGGGTTGGGAGTGTGACACATGTTTGACTCATGGGATTCTCTCACACTGCTGGTGGGACCTCTGTCTTCCCCCTTCCCACTCCAATGAAGACATAGATAACAATCACAGAAAAGTGCTTGCTGAGGACATAGCCACCCCTAGAATAGCAAAGACAAGGTCAGCTAGTCAGTTCCACAAAAGAAGGTGAACTGGAGGGAAACACCCCCCCCAAATCCTATTTTGCTTGGTGGTAGCTATCATGATGTGGTCCCACAAAAGCAGGGACAAGGGCATGAAATCTTGCCATGATGGCATGTTTAGACACCAGCTTCTGAGTTGGCTCACCCTAGTTGCACCTACATAGAAACCTGTTAGGGAGTCAAGTCTGTGATATCTTCATGTTAGAATGCATACAAGTTGAAAGTCCTGGGGCTTTTTCTGCCGTTAGGAATACACATGTCAACTGGAAGACAGTGAGCCACCAGAACCCTATGCACAGACTTTTCTCTCTGTTTCCCTAGTCTGCCACTCCTGCCTGGACCCAAAAGTAACACCCACAATGCCCTGCTCACCAAGCCTCTGCAGCAGAGTCAGTCTTCAGGGGAATGTCTGACCGCCTCATCTTTACCTCAATTGCCGATCTCAGAGCCTGTCTCTCCCTACACTAAGGGGCATCTGCCTGTGTCACTGCTGTGTCCTTAGCACCCAGGACAGAGTTTGGCAGCCCTAAGTCACACACCACATCATGACACTCACATGATGGTCCCATAAGATTATAACAGAGCTGAGAAATATATCTGAGAGTCCACTCACACAATCCTTGATGGCCTATCGCACGGCACGCCACACACACATGTGTACACACACGCATAGGAACACATTCAATTGCTATTCTTCAGGCACTGATGGACCAAACAGTCCCAGATTTAATAGAGCACAAGAAAAAAAAACCAAAAAACGACACCCTCATCCAAGACAGGCTGTAAACATGGGATACAGGAGGCTGCTCCCTGTTTCCTAGTGACATCAGAGTTGTCATAGCTTGACAACAACATGTGACTGATATGTCTTCAGTGATGTTGGGCTTATAAATCTGGGCCAGTTGGGTGACAGCAGGGCACATACAGTGACATCAGACACGGCGCTGAGGGTGACAGGCGACTGTGCTGTCGGGTCACATACACTGTGATTTCAGCATTTCTTCCTGATTTCCACAGTTGACTGCAGTGTGCTCTGCTCTGCTGCCAGGAACCTCCCGAATCCCATGTTTACTGCCTGTCCCCGATGTGTGTGCGTCACTTTTTCTTGTGCTCTATTTAATCTGGGGCTGTTTGGTCCATCAATGCCCGAAGAACAGGAGTAGATGGTGTTCTGATATGCATGCACACATATGTGCGTGCATGCAGTAAGATGGGCCACCTAGGACTGTGTAAATATACTTTCAACGATGTTCACACTGTGGGAGAATCGCCTGATGGTGCCTGTGACACAAGATGCCCCTGGTGTTTAATGAGGCATGGCTGCATGTGCAGCAGCAGCAGCAGCTCCATGAGTGTCTGTGGCTTGGATAACTTGGGGCATCCATTAGTGGGGTGGACTAGGCTCAGAAGCCCTGTAGCGGTATATATAAATGGTGTCTCTCTTGGTTTTTTATTATTGTTTGACTCTTCTGTTTGGCGCCTCGGGTTCTTTCTGATTCTGCCATTTTCACTCAATGGAAGTAGCACACTGGCTTCTCTCTGCATTAGTTTGGAAATGACACATACATACGTGCGTACATGCTTACGCACACCCTTGGCTCATAGTCTGCAGGCCAGATGTAGTCAGATGACTAACTTGAGGCTAGGCACATAGAAAGATACAAGCAGCTCCTAGGAGCTATTCTACCCATTTGGCTAAGATTAGCCTAGGAGACACAACTCTAGAGTCCACTGGAACCCAAGCAGCATCCCTGGGGGCCAGGCAATGCCTGAGGGCTTTGCAAGGTTCTCTTGTGTGTCTGATCCCAGCATTTCAGAGAGGTGGATATAATATCTCCAGGACAGGAAGAAAGTTCCGCCAGCAAAGCGCTTTCCTCACAAGCATGAGGACATGAATTCAACTCCCAGAACCCACACGTTAGGCGTGATGGTGAATTCTTAAGCCCCAGCCCTGGGGAGGCAGACAGGAAGATCCATGGAGCTCACTGGCCAGGCAGTCTAGTCTCATTGGTGGGCTTCAGGCCAATGAGACACCCTGTCTCAAATAAGGTGGACAATGTTTCTAAGGATGATTCCCTTGGCAGTCCTCCAATCCCCACCACAGGCTCACACTCATGCACTTTGACACACATATGAACATACACACATGTACTCATAAGAACATGAATCGTAGTAACTCTAAGGAGCAGACAAGTAAGTCGAAGTTCAGTGTGGATGGCCCCTGCCTAAGGTCAGAGGGCCAGCAGCGGCAAAAGGCAACCCAGAAGAGAAGCCCTGTTTTCTCTCACCAACCTCCGGGCTCTCACAGAGCTCCAAAGAGCTGAAGTCGCTGCTTTTGTCAGGGAAGGGGTAGGGCCTGGCATGGTGCAGAAAAACTAGGGTAGGGACTGAAAGGGGAAAGGGTCACAGGCTGGCCTTGGCCAGAGGGAGCCCAGTGCCTGCAGTCTTCAAAGGAAGGCTTCACTGTGCTGAGAAAAAGCACCACAGAGGTGACCAGAGGTGAAAGGCAGGAAAAAGTAGAAATGAGAACTAATCATAACTCCATAACAGAATGTGTGCTTAGAACATGCCAGGCCCTGGGTTCACTCTCAACAGTTCCCTAGATAGATACAAACTACAAACATCCATGCATATGTACACACCGTGCCTTGATTTATTGGCTACTTGCTGCACAAGCCCCTGGACCCTCCATCAAGTCACTTGGGGCTTCGTCTCCTTTTGGTGAGATGAGGACTTCCCCCACCCTCCCTACCCTGAGTTCTCAGGTTATTTTTGAAACGAACATTTTTCTCCACCCCGCGGAGAACTCATTATTCAGAGCTCTTTTTTCTCCCATCATCTTCTTTTTTAGTAGAGTTGAATCCTAGAGGGGATAATAAATATGTATACATACAGTCAGGAGCCAGGCAGAGAGAAAGAGGTAGAAGCAGGCTGTCAACAAACCAGCCCAGGAAATGCTACGGACTGCACAGTGGTCCCTGGGGGAGCAGCCAGCCTTCACCGTGTCTGTAGGAGAGTTTGCCTGGACAGGGTCGTGGAGAAACATCAGCGGCCAGTCTCTTCTGCCCATGAGAGCATTCCCTTCTGTGCACACTCCATGGCTGCCTGCCTGGCCTTGGCTCCCCCTTTGCCCTAATTCTGCCCCATTTCCCTTCCCTGGGACAATCCACAGGGGCACTTGTTCAATTGCATTTCCTACTCAGCCCCTGAAAAGTAGGTCACAGATTTGTCTCGCAGAACCTGGAGCGTCAGGACTGCTGCATCAGGTCGTAGGTGGCAGCTACCTTGGGGGAAGCGTGGGAACCGGGAGGACGGCTTCAGTGCAAGCCTGTCTTGCAGAGGGATGCAGCACTGAGTTGCCCAAGCTCTCCCAGAAAGTCATCTTTGTCGCTCTGATTACTGGGAGCCCACCCATGGCTTTCTGTCACCTGGGCGATGGACCCAGACACCCTCTGAACTCCAAAGCCTGAGGTGTTCTGGCCTCTACTGCTCATTCTGCATATGCTTCCTGCTCCAAAGGCAAGGATGTCTCTGGCCCCTCCACACCCTTCCCTTCCCGCACACTACATTTGCTCTTCTGTGCCTGGCACCAGACTCTCCTTTCCTCCCACACCCTTCACAAGGCATACATGCATGCACACGCATGTGCCTCCACACACAGTGCTATAGGGCTTTAGGACAGACAGTAGTGTCCTCAGATTCCTTATTAAAAGCCTCACACCTGAGATGAAGGTGTTGGAAAGTAGAGCCCTGGGGAGGTGACAAGTCATGGGGAGAAGCCCTCACAAATGGGATTAGTGCTCTTAGGACAGAGATTCCAGGAGGTCCCTTTGCCTCTCCTGCCTTGTTAGAAAGCAGCAAAAATGATAATCATGAACCAGGAAGTAGGACATCCAATACCAAATCTGCAGATGCCTTGTCCTTGGACCGCCAGCCTCCAGAAGTGTAGGCAGAAAAATCTCTGTTGATTTTAAGCTGCCTAGACTAAGACATATGTGCTTCCTGAAAGTGAGCACATACAAGCACATGGGTACACACACAAAACATAGGAAACATGTATGTGCACACATATGTGTGTACACATATATACAAACACATTCACATATATGTACACACATGCACATACCTGAAAACAAGCCCTCATATGCAAACACATGCATACACACATACAGGAACACAAAAACATGCATGTATGCACTCGTTCCTGCTTTTACACACACAATCACAAACAGATATGCACATGAACCTGCAGACAGACACACACATGTAAATGTACCCGAGCACACATGAACACACATGCATACCTACACATGTGCACAAACATCCACCAGCAAACAGAAGCATGTGTATACAAACACACACATACAATAGCACATGAATGCATACATGTACATACACAGATACATGTGTGTACAGGTACATGCAAATGTGTGGCACATATTCATGTATGCACCCAAATGTGTGCAAATACATATACATGCACATACTTACCCATATACACACCATAGCTCTCCCTTGGACACTCAGTTCTGGCTTCTACACACACCTGAAAATTTCCCAACATACGTGTCTCACATCCCCTTATAGGTCTTAAGCTAACATGTGAACATATTGACATGCATATATGCCTGTGTATATGCCAGTGAGTGTGCAGATGTGCTTTCACATAGCATCCCACCCTTTTTTACAACCATGGTGCGTGAGGATAAGCATCCTAAGTCTTATGCAGCTCTTCAACCCACCTTTAAGTAGCCAGGCATGGTTAGTGGCTACTGCACTGGACAGCACAAGGCCCACTGGCTATCAGGATCAATGGTTTCAGTGGAGGCAGTGTCACAGCCAGGTCTTAGTTTAAGGAGCTTTGTGGAGGACAGAGAGACAACCAGAGAGACGAGGCAGCAATGAGGTAACAGCTTTCTTGGACAAGGTGAGAATATTACAAAATTAGGTTATGGTTATTTTAAATACCCTGAAATCTCTGATTTGTCACCCAAAGTAGGTAAATATTACATTACTAATGAATATTATGTCTCAGTAAATTCATTGAAACATAAGGCAGTGGGCAAATGGCTCAGCCATTAAAGTTTTGTCCCACAAACATGAGGACTGGAGTTTGAATCCCCACCCAGGAAGCTCTGTAAATGCCATGTTGGCAAGGCGACCCACCCACAATGCTAGCCTTGGAAGACAGAGACAAGGCTCCCCAGAGCAAGCTGACTAGGAAGACTTAGCATGTGGCAAGATCTGGGTTTGACTGAGAGACCATGCCTCGATGTATAAAGTGGAGAGTGACTGGCATCAACTTTAGGCATGGGTAACTACGTGCGTGGGGAAAGCACATAAACACACACATGAAATGGAGTGTGGGAAAACAAGGTGGAGGCCCCAAGTCTGCATGCATGTGAACATTTCACCCTCTGCTCTTTCATTTCATGGTCTATTCCTGTTTCACAGTCTAGCCTGCTGCTCTTTGCCAATCACTGCTTCCGAGTCTTCATTCCTTCTATAGCTCCAGAAAATTCCATCATATGAAATCACCTGCCACTGGACACTAGGAATGATCTCCAACCCTGGATGCTACAGACAATAGCATCTTAACATAGACCACTCCAGAGTCAGAGGAGTGGCCCCGAGACTTCTTACAGGCATCACAAAGCTCACCCTGTGGGCTGTGCTGGCTTTCAGGCTCCCAGGACAACGTGTGGGAGTGTGCTTCCCAGGCCTCATGGGTGTGTTGTCTCTCAACTGGGCATGGTGATGCAGTACTGTGATCCCAGAACTTGGGGGAGCTGAGGCAGGGGGATTGCTGCAAACTTGAACTGTCCTAGAACGCATAGCAAGGCCCGTCATTAATAAACCAAAGCAACAACAGAATCCGAGCCTGCCACTGGGGAACGGCAGCTGCTATGTGAATCTGTACTCGGGGACCTGCCTGCCCACGCCCTTTTGTGCACTTTCTGTTAGATGACTCATCTTTTCCATGTGGTCTTCTAGAACAACATAGATATTTCCAGGATCAAACCTTTGTGACTCCAGTTTGACATTTGTCTTTGCCGATTTAGTTTATGGCCTGCTCTTTTTCACCATATAGAATGTTAAGAGGCTTTCTTTCATTATACTGAATTCATCCAACTTTTTATTTTTTTATTTTTTTCTGGCTCTTGTATTTACCGTGTGAAAAAGACCTTGCCCGATGCAGAGGCTGAAAGGAGACTACCTATGCTTTGTGGGTCCATGTTTTTGCCTTTAAATTAAAACTAGGATCCATGAAATCCACTCCTTCTCTCAAGGGCTACCCCCTTCACTCAGTGTTGTCCATTTGTAAATGTTTGACTTATTTATCTTTGTTTTACATGTATGTGTGTTTTGCCTGTATGTATGTATGTTTGTATGTATGCATGTATGTGTGTATGTATGTACGTATGTATGTATGTGTACCACACAAATGTCTGTGTCAGAAGAGGGTGTCTGATCACCTGGAACTGGAGGTATGGTTGTGCCATCACGAGGATGCTGGGAACTGAACCTGGATACTCTGCAAACACAGCAAGTGCTCTTAATCAATGAGCCATTTGTTCAGCTCAACTCTGTTCATCAATGACTCTTTTGGGGACCCATTGATCTGAGGCCTTGCCTTTATCTTACACCAACTTCCTGTGAACTAGAACCCGTGTCTGTCTGTCCACCTCTGTGTGCCTGTCTTTGCATGTCTGATGCCAGCACTGGTTTGGTTATTAAGCATTTATAGTGAAACCTTTCCAGACATCCCTAGGCAAACAGTTTTCCTTCTTTGGTTTCAGTGTTGGATATGGCTCAGACCTGGATGTTTCTGCATTTTGCCAGTGCTGGGGTACTCTTGAAACCCAGGACGCTCGACAGCCTCCAGGGGCCACTGCTCCTGTGTTCTCATGCACCCTCAGCCCCCACAGAGCCAACCCACCTGGCCTCACCAGGATTGCTCTGTGGGAAGTGGAGCTGGAATCCACTTGATCTTTCTCCCGTCGCTGTGACAAGGGCGCCCGGCTCCGCTGTGGACGGCCATGCCTCACTGAAGATGCCACAGTGGAAAGCCATTTCCACTGACCCCAGAGATGTCTTGGCAGACTGTGGCTACCATTTCATTTAAACTGCACAAGGCCGCTTGAAGGGCTGCACTGCAAGTGTCTGTCCCCCTTAGCGGATGAACCAAGATGGCTCTGGTCTGCCCCGAAGCACAGCATTTCTACTATGGAGTATTCAAACACAAGTTAAAAATCCCCACAACCGGGCAGTTCATACCATGGGCTATCATTTCTGGACCTTATTAGCTCCCTTTCTCCTTATTAGACAGAGAACCTATGGCACTCTCCAGCAGGGTGATCTTAGCTAAGCCCCTCTGTCCATTTTCCCAGCTGTCACACTGCCTCTTAGGAGAGCAAGGTACTCAAGGCCCCAGGGAGGCCAATCTTTGAGCTTGGGCCTGGTACCTGGGCCTCTGGTCTTCCACCAGCACACCTGCCAGTCATCTCCTGCCCCTCCCACCAGCACACCTGCCAGTCATCTCCTGACCCTCCCACCAGCACACCTGCCAATCATCTCCTGACCCTCCCACTAATTGGCCCAATTCCCTTGCAGCTGGAGTTCCCACTGCCCACACTAGCATCTTCTCTCTCCTCCATCATTCCAAGGTCTCATCTAGTCCTCAAAACTCTCAGTGGATCTCCACTGTTTGTTTCTTATTATCATTGCAAGCTTTATCTTTGAAAGAACTATAGATTTAAGCACTGTGTAGAGGCCCTGGGTACCCTTTACCTTCTTTCCCTCAGTGGTAGCATTGTGAACCATGTTTTTCTGCTACTTTTGAGATAGAGGATTGAATTACAGTTCTGATGTGGATCCAGAGATCGGGGTTCAAATCCTGACTTCAGATCAAGGAGCTTGGCAGCTTATATTGCTCTTCAGAACTCCAGGTCTTTGAATGATTATGTCTAATAAAGGCACACCCCTTGAAGAGTCTTTGAAGCTTATATGAGATAATACAAAGTTCTCAAAAAAGACGTTGACATATGAGTGCCATAATAATGACTTGTAGTGGTTTAGCCTTGACACTCAATAATTAATAGTGATCTGGATGGTCTTGCCCTTCCTTGCCTGCCCTTTCCTGTCTGCAGACTTCTTTGCTCTGTCTGCACCAGTAATATTGACTCTCCTCCCAATTTTTCCTTGTAGTCCTCCCTGGCCCCAGGACATTTGCATATGATGTTCACCCCCATGCTCTTTCTGGGAGCTTCTTATCCCCAATACTTGTTCCTTCTGATTACTCTAGTCTTTAGTCCACACATTGCTTTGTCTCCTTTATCAGAGAGACCTCTCTCAGCCATACACCAACCCTGTAGGAGGTTCATTTCATAGGGCTGTGTGGGTTAGATTTCCTCCATGGAGAATCACTTCAGGATACAAACATCTAATGCAGCTGTATCTCGACTCTCTCCTCCATAGATTGTGAGAACATGGGAATCAAAAGTGCACGATCTTTGCCCATCAAAGTATTCTGAGAACCTGGCAAAGGGCGTGGCCTTGAGAAGATAGCAGTGAAGACTTGCTAACCGAATCACCGAACAAATGGTTAGAGAAAAAGGTGGAGAGAGGAGGAGCAATAAGGACTGTGGTGAATATTGATCATCAAACATTTACTGAGAACTTATTATGCACCTCAGGTATGCACTATCTCATTTAACCTACGGAAGTCCTTCTTTATCCTGCTGTATGTTTTCTCTCAGCTTTTCACCTGACTGATATGTTTATTTTATGTCTCATTTTTCTCATTCATGTAAATATAGGAACTCAGAACTTTTATCTTGTTTCCTCCTCTGTCTCTAGGGAAGGATAACCAATGCCCGGAACAGCACTGATGCTCGGTGGCTGGAGGAAGAAAAACCTAAGTGGATGGATCATCACAAGAAAGATGTGAGGGCAGTATGGCTACTGTGTGATTCTTTTAAATGAATTTAATTTTATTTGAGAATTTTCTACATGAGTAGTGTATTTACATCATTACACCTTCCCTCTCCCCTGCAACTCCTCCCATTCTCCCTCCCTCTCTTAAACTGTTGCTCTCTCCTGTAATTATAATATGACATAAATAAGTATGTATGTGTCGTAGTTAGAGCTACTATTACTGTGATGACACACCAAGACCAAAAGGAAGTTGGGGAAGAAAGGGTTTATTTCACTTGGAATTCCACACCACAATTCATCATCAAAAGCAGGGAGGGAAGGAACTCAAGCAGGGCACAAACCTGGAGGCAGAGCTGATGCAGAGGCCTTGGAGGGGTGCTGCTTACTTGCTTGCTCCCCATAGTTTTCTCAGCCTGCTTTCTTATAGAACCCAGGACCATCAGTGCAGGGATGACACTACCCACAATGGGCGGGGCCTGCCCCCATCAATCACAATAGAAAATGCCCTACAGGCTTGCCTATAGCCTGATCTTATAGAGAGGCATTTTCTCAATAGAGGCTCATCTCAGTGACTCTGGCTTGTGTCAACTTGACATAAAACTAGTCAGCATGGTGTGTGTATAAATCCAACCTACTGAGTCCACTTAGTGTTGCTTGTATGTACATGTGTTTAGGACTGATCACATGGAGCTGAAAAACCTATGGGGGGGGGGGCGGAACCTATCCCTAGCAAAGTCTCTCGGGAGCCACTAATTGCCTGTGGTTCTTCATCTGTGGCTTTGTGCCAAGCTTTGCATCCACACTGGGGTGCTAACTGTTGTTGCCATTGTTCGGGTCTCCTTTAGGTAGCCATATTGTTCCTTCCTGGATGTGTTCTGAGCCTTGTGTAGGAGTTGTATTGTAGATGTATCAGCTGGGGTGCAGCACCCCGTGGTCATTTGTTCTCTGCATTTTGACCAGTTGTAAATTTCTGCAATGGTCTCTGCCGGCTGTGCAATGAAGCTTCTTTGACAAGCAAGGGCTGGGAGCTACATTTACCTGTGGTTAGAAGGATGCAGTTAAGAGATTATGCTGGTTTGGGAAAGCAGTGGGTTCCTCTCTGAGATCCATGACCTCAGCCACTGGTCACTGGCTGGGTTTAGAGTACGATTTCCCTCCTTTTGAGTGTCCCCTAAACTCCGATTAGATGTGGGTGCCATCCGTGCACCCCGGGGGCATCTTCCAGGCTGGTCATTGTTGTGGTTTATTGGCTTTACATCCGGGTAAAACTTTTCATTGCTTTTCCCCTTTGGCAGCTTGCATGGCTCCTTCAGATACTACGGGAGCCATTCCTCAGGGTGGAGTCTTCAAGGTCAGTTCCTGCTGGATTCCTCCAAATCCTTTTGCTGAAGCCCATGGCGTCTTGAGTATGCCCTTTCAAGTCCTACGGTTGTGGGGCACGTGTAACACAGACCAGCTGTGGAGCAGGGAAAGAGGAGCTGAGGCTTACATGAGATTTCCGAAGTGGTAAAAAGAAAGAGGGGCATATGACTGGTACTCAATAAAAAACAATGTCCTGGGATGGTCTAGACTTAGCACTTAACATATGATAATGGCCTGGAATGGTCTATCCCTGCCTACTCTTCCTGCCCATAGTATCTTCTTGCTTCTCTAATGCTCTAACTTCGTCCTGGGAGGCCCCTACCTCCTAAGGGCCCTGACACCTCCCAATGACACCATATCTTAAGGGCCCTGACACCAAGTCCACAGTGCATACACCTCAGAAACACTGCAGGTGGGAGCCATAGTCAGAGGAAACTGAAAATTGGAGGAACTGAGCCAAGGTTAGGGCTGGACCTGGGCCTTTGAACCTAATAAGCCTTTGCCCATAAGTCCAAGTTCTTAACTAAGCTGACCATCTGGGTTGGATTTCCCCAGAAGCAAACCTGAGATGAGACACCAGGACTTTACTTGGTGGATGATCCCAGGAGAGTCCACAGGAGACAGGAAAGCAAGGCAGGGATAGCATCCTGGGTCTCCAGTGGCAACCAATGGATAACTTATCTCAGCGTTACCATGGGGGTGGCACTACAGCATGCATGCAGATACCTGCTCCATAGGCCACCATGAGGGTTGATCATGGTTCACCAACTCCCTGAAGGATGGCCCTCCGTCAGCATTGGCTTGGGGATGAGCCGCACCCAGAAAAAAGGCCTCCAGCACAGAGCTGTTGTACCTTCTGCGGAGAGAACACAGAGGGACCCTGGCAAGGCTGTTTTGGGATACCACACAGTCACACTCCCAAAAGCTGCCCCCTCTTCACCAAGATGACATTTAAAGGCCATAGACACGCTAGAGAGAAACCTTTTCCTCTTGGCAGCCCTCCACCTCCACACCCCACGCATCTCTTCACACTTCTTGTGACCTACAGTTCTTCAAGGCTCAGCTTAAGCCACAAGCTAGATCTGGCCTGGTCTAGGCTTATCACGGCTCTCTTGGGTTTAATCTTCTCCAAGTGTGAAAATTTTAAACTAGCTGATGACATTTAAACATCAAAGTATTCACACAAAACTCCAAATGTCCAACTTCTCCCAGCAACATTAAAAAGATCTAAGCTTCTATCCCCGCTTGGCCAGAGCCACAGGGAACCACATGGTATCTTCATTCAACAGGGCAGGTGACACTACCTGTCCTCTGAAGTCCTTACCCCAACCCTTCCTCCCTCACCCTCAAGCAGAGCTCTCAGCCAGCAGAGCCACTGAGGGTAAAACCCTGGCAGGGTCGTGTTCTTGAGGGCCTGCAGCTTGATCTTGGGTGACCCCATTCAGCTTCCTTTCCCCCCTCCAGTCACAGCTGGTCCCTTAATGACTTAGAAACTGTCCCTTGTCCCCAGCATTTTCTGCAGTCCCTGAAGTGACAGACAGCATTTCCTGTCCACAGCTGCATTCACTGCTCCTCCAGCCAACCTGGCAAATAGCACCACAGCCTGAATCCCGGGGTTCCCTGAAGTGGACTTGCCCCTTGCCCCATGAGATTGCTCCATCTGAACTTGAGGGACTGTGTTCTCAGACCTACAGTGCAGAATGGCCTTGTTTAATCTTACCTTCATGCACACAGTCTCTCTAAGCACAGTGTCTTTGAAGCCTGGAATCATTTTTCCACAGCCTGCTGGTCTATATATTCTCCCTCATGGAGAGCTATGTTCAATGCATGGTCCCCACTTCTGCATTTCTTCCTCTGAGTCCTCTTGTGCAGGCCCTCTTGCTACAATGGCCTGGGCCTGCCTTCCTAAGCGTTTGGCTTTGGTGCAACCCTGAGCCATGTGGGACTGTCCTCTTCCAAGTCCCACCTTAGGGGAACCACACTATGTCTACACACCTTTGAGTCCTACCCCCACACAAGGTCCACTCACTGTGGTGGACGAACACAATGGAAAGTAAACAGATGGGTGACCTCAGCCTGGGTCCCTCAGCTGTGGCCACCTAGCCACCTTCCCTCTCCAAGTCTCACCTCACATCCTCACCCTCCACACCTTCCCCTCTGTCACATGTTGCTCCCGATACTTTGCCCTCTCAAAAAAAAAACCAAATAAATAAATAAATAAATAAATAAATAAATAAAAACACTCTGGGGCAGCCAAGAATCAGGCAGCCCCCTGTTCAGTGCAGAGACATTGTCTATAAAACTGTAAAATAGGGTGAGTGATGATTTATCATTTATTTTCATTGTTATAAGGATTAACATATTAATTGTGAGAATTAATGAGTTTCATGGTGGCATTTCCATATGTGTATATAACATGTTTCCATCGTGCTTGGCCTTTCCAAGCAAGCCTGACATTTCGTCATCTGTGTTCAGTTTGTTCCTTTTATTTAATACTTTCCCCCTTCCTCGGCTTCCCCTCTACCCCCCCCCCTTTCCTCCTCCCTACCTCTTTCCCTTTCATCTACTTTTCATCCTCTCCTTCAGTTTCACTTTTAACTTTTTTTTTTTTTTTAAAGATTTATTTATTTATTATATGTAAGTACATTGTAGCTGTCTTCAGACACACCAGAAGAGGGAGTCAGATCTCGTTACGGATGGTTGTGAGCCACCATGTGGTTGCTGGGATTTGAACTCTGGACCTTCGGAAGAGCAGTCGGGTGCTCTAACCCACTGAGCCATCTCACCAGCCCCCTTAACTTTTTTTTTTAAATAAACGAAACAAGTTCTCACGGTGCGGAATGTGGCATCACACAGCCCCAGCTGGCCATGACCTCACCAGGTATCCCAGGCCAGACTAGAGCTCACAGTGACTTCCTGCATTGGGATCACAGGCACATGCCACATGCCAGCCTCTTCATTTTCCACATATGAGAGAGAAAACATGTGATTCTGTCTTTCTGTATCTTGCTTGTGCAGAGCATTGATGACATTGCTCCACTTTCCTACGGAGGACCAAATGTCAATATTCTTTATGATTCAATAAACTGTTCCCCCAACACACACATACACACACACACACACACACACACACACACACACACACACACACACATGCGCACTCATGCACACACACTCATCTGTAGGTGAACACCTAGGCTGACCCAATATCTAGGCTGCTATGACTTGAACTATAATGGACATGCATGTGCAAATGTCTCCTTTGTATGCTGACCTCATTTCCTTCAGTTATATTCCCGGGAGTGGCATGGCGCTGTCATATGGTATTTCTATTTTTAGTTTTTTAAGGAAGCTCCCTACTGACTTCCATGGCAGCAATGGTAATTTACATCCCCACCAAAAAATCTGTAAGGGTTCATATTCTCCACATACAGCATTTGTTACTTATGTCTTTTATTATAACTTTTCTCATTGGATGAGAGAAAAATCTCACTGCCATTTTGATTTGCCGTTCTCTGATGGCTTAAGAATACTGAGTGCTTTTGTGTGTGTATTTTTTTTTAAATAATTTTTACCTCTTGGCTTGAGCTGTAGCTATTCCATGTATCTGCCTACTTGCTGATTGGATTATTACAAGAATCTTGTTGTTAAGTCTTTGAGTTCTTTCTATATTGTGGCTACTAATCCCATGTTAGATGAATGACTAGCAGACTTTCTCCCACTTCTTTCTGTTCCCTCTTGTGCATTTTATGGGGGAGTACTCTCCAGGGAAATTCGTGGGGGACAGGAGCTGTGTGGAGAGAGAAGCAGAAGGTTGGTGCAGCCTAATACTATGGATGCACTGGCTGAAATACACCCTTCAGTGTATTACTACCTACTGCCTCCCACCAGCTAAAGCCGAGGTCTTCTGGAGAAGGTGCAAGCAAGAAGAATCCAGTACTGTGGAGCCAGGCCTGGGGGAGCCTGCCAAGTGGACAGAGGCCTGGTGGGACCTGCCTTGTGGAATTTCTGGGCGGATGAGACCAGCCCATGTCTTTACCAAGGACAGGGCTGGGGATGCAGCTTGGTGGTGCAGTACTTGCCTGCCATGTTCAAGGCCCTGGGGTTGGGGGAGTGGGGGGGGCAGAATCTAACTGAGAGTCAGAGTACTCTGAATGCAAAGTGCCCCATTGTCTCAGGTATTTAAACACCTGTCCTCAGTTGGTAGTACTGTAAGGTTCAGCTTAGGAGGTGCTGCCTGGTTGGAGGAAGTGCATCACTTGGCCGGGGCTCTAAGAGTTAAAGGTTTCCTTCTCTGCTTTGTGCTTTCAGTTCAAGACACGAGTTTTCAGCTCCCAGTTCCTGCCACCATGACGGCCACTGGTTGCCATGCCTCTTCTCTGCCATGGAGGACTCTTACCCCTCTGGAACCATTAGCAGATGGCCAGTTTCTTCGTTAAGATGCCTTGGCTGTGGTGTTTCATCACAGCAATGCAAAAGCAACAGATGCAGGTGGGAACTGAAATGTTGCAGCTCTTTCTTGGAAACCCAGCTGCCAATCCACCCCAAGGCTCCCTCGGTGCCATTCATTGTTCTTCAGAGTTAATTGGCCTCCTCCTCACTTGGTGTGTGTTGTTGTTTTTCATGTGTGTTCTGCGCGCACGCACGTGCACACACACAACACACACACACACACCACACGCACACACACACACACACACACACACACACACACACACACACACACATACACATGACCAGAGAAAATGCCATGCTCATAAAAAAAAATCCTCCCAGCTCTGAAATGTACAGGGTGGGATGTCCCTCTTTCTGTTCCATCTTTGCTGGTGGCATTTGGTACTGTGAATATGTCATCCTGACTTTTTTTTTCCCTACCCTCAAAATCCCTTAAAGGGCAGGGACTGTCTTATAAATTTCTTTATCCCCAACTCAAAAAAAAAAAAATGTCCACTTAGCCCAAGAGCCAGATTGTCCCAAGTTCTACAGGACAGGATGAGGTATGGGCTGCACCTTTCCAGCCTCCCCTGCCACCCAGAGCCCCAGTCAGGAGCCCAGCCACAGACCCAAGATTTTAGTCACCAGTATGTCCTGGTGGAAGTTCTCCAGGTAGGTGAGGTGAAAACTCACCTTAGAATTCACTGTGAAAGCAGGCTCCATCTACTGGGTGTCTGACATCCTTCATTACGGTACCACCCGCTTTCTGCACAGTAGGATTCTCTGTGAGTGTGTGCACATGTTTGTGTGTGTGTATGTACATGTGCATATGTGAGTGTACATGTCTGTATGTGCATGTTTGTGTGCATGCTTTTGTGTGTGTGCAATGTGCACACGTGTGAAAGTCAGAACAATATCATGTTTCTTTCTTTACCATCTACCTTGTTGAGAGCCTCTCTCTCTCTCTCTCTCTCTCTCTCTCTCTCTCTCTCTCTCTCTCTCTCTCCTCTTGTTCTCTCAGTGTTATCTTCATATGCCAGACTAGCTGGCATCTGAGAAACACCTGGCTTTAAATGAGTTCTAAGGATTTGAACTTGGGTCCTTGTGCCTGCATAGCAGGTGCTTTCCCCATTGAGCTTTCTCCTCAGGCCCATAGTAGGATTATTATATTGTGCCTGTGTAGTTACTAATTTCATCTGACTAAAACAGTAGCATGCAGGCATTGCGGGAAGTCAGGAAGCTGAAGGCAGCTTTAATTCTGGCAGGACAAAAGTACAGGGAGAACTCCCTCGGCTGTGGGTATATTTCTCTCCAACACACACACACCAGGACCATCTTCCTCTACTGAGGAAGTCAGGGATGCTGGGCATCCCAGCTCACCCTGAGCGTGCTTTCTCCTCACTCTGCTTCCTGGTCCTGCAGACAGGAGCACCCATTTCCCTCCTGCCTTCTAGTTCCATCTCCCAAGAAGTCTCCAACTTTCAGGAGTCTGTCAGGGCCCTATTTTTAGTGGAGTGAGACTTCTGCGGGGTGTCCAGATTGGCGCACTTCCTCTTTACCAGATGGGCTGCTGCAACCGTGAAGCCTACTGCGTCCTCAGTTCCCGCTGTGGTCACCTCATGTAACCTTTGATAGTTCTGCAACCTCACCCTGCCCAGCGCCAGTCCACTCCCAGATTCAGAAACGGAGGTTCAGGGAGGACCCCTGACTCCTTGTGACCCACTTCCACATGCAGTAGGGAAGTCTCATCCCAGCCCCTCAGCTTGCCTCCCTCCATCAAGGGGGCATGGTGTTTCCTTCCTGACACTCCCATGATCCTTTGTGCCTTTGAGATGTTCAGGACCACAAACTACCAGAGAGGAGAGTGCGAGTATGTCTATGATGTCAGTCCCAAGCATTGAGCTGCCTCCTAACCAGGGCCATGAGCTGCCAGCCTAAGGACCCAACAGCACTTACCACAGCTGTGCTCATTGGTGCCCCTAAAGTGGTGCATTTTAAAAATTTGTTGATGGCATTTAAAGATCAAGAATGCTCATATAAAAATTCAAACGCCCAGCTTCTCTTGTAAACTGAAAACACACTAAGTTCCTATCGGTGCTTGGCCACACTCAAATGGAGCTGTGCATTGCCCACCCCCAGATACCACAGTCTTCAGTGTGCCTTATGGACTCCCTGCAGTTAGTACCCGATGCTGGCTCGCCTTGAAGGCAGCATTGCTATCTCATAGGAAAAGTCCAGAACAGAGAGCAGGAAACCCCAGTGAGCTCACCCCACTGGGAATCCCCTGGTCCTCACGGGGGTTTGAGGCTAGCCTCCCGTTTTCCATCGTACCTCCCAGGTCATCTTGAAAAACTCCAGCACCTTAGTACGCAGTTGGTGCTCAGAAGGAGCTGTGGCTGAATGCTCCTCAGATGAGGCCAAGGAATGTGTGATTCCTCAACCAGATGAACCAGTCGATTCAGAGGCTAAGAGCAGGCCTCTGGCCCCATGGAACTATAAGTCACCACTCTGCCTCTTGACTCCTGACTTTTGTTTCCTGAGACAGAATATCACTATTGTAGCCTAGGCTAGCATGAGACTTTGTAGCCTGGGCTGGCCTCCAACTCATTAGCAGTCCTTCTGCCTCAGCCTCCCAAGTGCTGGGATCACAGGAGTGAGTTGGGGTTTTATTTGTTTTTTGGTTTTTTTTTTCCTCTTCCCAACTTGGCTGCTGGTTCCTGAAGATTGTACAAGAGACAGTTGCTAAGTCAGTGCTTTGACACCCAGACTGGGGAGAGACTGCTCAAGAGAGGAAGAGACAGCTCCATAGAAGGGCAGCATGGCACAGAACTTTGGAGAGCGGTACTGAGGCCAAAGGGAAGGGTGTGGAAGGCATTGGATGGAGTCCTGAGGTGTGGGGCTTCTGGGTTACTATTGCTATGAAGAAACACCATGACCAAAAGTGACTTGGAGAGGAATGGAGAGGAATGGCTTACACTTCCATCTCACTGTTCATCTGGGAAAGAAGTCAGGACCAGAACTCAATCAGGATAGAAACCTGGAGGTAGGAACTGACACAGAGGCCAGAGGGGTGCTGCTCACTGGCTTGCTCCTCAAGGCTTGTTCAGCCTACTTTCTTATAGAACCCAGGGCCACCAACCCAGGGATGGCATCACCCATAATGGTCTGGGCCCTCCCACATTAATCACTATTTAAGAAAATGCTCTACGGGCTTGTCTATAGCCAGATCTTACAGAGGCATTTTCCTGATTGAGGCTCCCTCCTCTCTGATGACTCTAGCTTGTATCAAGCTAACATAAAAACTATCCAGCACACAGGAGTACTAGGGAGCTACCTCAAGGCTTTGCAGTAGGACCAGCATGATCAATGTCTGGCTTCAAGGCTCAGCAGAGGTTGTGAGAAGCTGCAAGGACTGAGAGCAGGTTCTGGGGAAGCTCCAGAGGGCTGTGCTGACTGGTGAGTGGGCTGCTTAGCAAGCCCACCACCGTGTCTTCACCTGGGACGGGGGAGGCGAGAAGAGATAGGCGTGGATGTGGTATTGGTAAAGAGATGTCCTCTCCGCGCCCAGGGATGGTGTAGAAGATACAGGTGTTGCCTGCCAAGTGTGGAGTGTGGATCAGCGAGAACCTAGCCCTGAGCCAAGCCGAGCCTGGGGATACCTTCAGTCACACCTAAGAGGTCTCCACCTAATGGCTGGCTCCCAGCCCCCTCTCACTGCCCTCCTAGCTTAAACCCTGCATAGAAGTAACCATTGCTCCACCCCAGGGCTGCTGAGCTCAGGCCTGGTAAGTTTGGGCCCATTGATGGTGTCAAGGTCCAGAGTGTCCCCTGAAAACAGATATCCCAATATGAGAACTTCAGGATCTGCCCAGTGACTGACCCTCCCTCACTCAGGAGACTAACCAGGGGAGGTCAGTTACCCTTGCGGGGTGCATCGGGTGGGGGCCCACCTTCTATTCGCCTGCCTTCTGCGAGGAGTGCATTTGGCTTTTTATAAAGCCAATAAATAAATAAACAAGCGGGCATGATTAATTGATGGCATGGCGCGGACCCAGGCGCTGGGAGTCAGTGGCCTGGCTTTTGCAGGCTCTCAGCTTTTCTGCGACTTGGGGCCTGCGCCAAGGAGGGGAAGCCTAAGTGGGGAGGTTGTTTCCCAGGGTGCCTGGGGTTTTCAACTTGCTTCGCAGACAGGGCCCCTTGTCCTGGACTCAGCCAGGCCCTAGCGGGGCCACAACAGAAGCTGAGGGCCAACCATTGTCCTTTCTAGGAGTGTCAAAGATCTCAAGGCTAAAACCTTCAGTGTCGTCGATCCAAACAATCCCCTCCAAAGCTGGCCTCCCCGCAGACACCTCACCCTTAGTCACCCACGGGTTTCCTTGGGGGGTGAAGGGGTGGGTGCTTCTGACCCACGAGAGATGGGGAATGTTTAGGGGCTCTCAGTGAGGGGTGTCTGGGGAAGGGGCTACGGCCAGCAGACAGAGATGGAGCTGGTACCCAAGGAGGGAAACGAGTCCTCATGGCCCACCTGCGTGAGTGGCGGGGCGAGCGAGGGCGGTGGGGGGGGGGGGGGGCGCTGTCCGAGCCGAGTTCGGGGAGGGCCCGAGGGGAGCGGGGGAGGAGAGAGCGGGAGGAGGGAGCGGCGGGCGGAGCGCAGTGCAGCGGCGGCGGCGGGAGCTCGGGCGGGCGCGGGGCGCAGAGGCGGCGGCGGCGGCGGGGACGCAGGGCCGGGCCGGGCCGGGCGCGCAGCAGGGGCGGCGGCAGCGGCAGCGGCAGCGGCGGCGGCGGCGGCATCGTCGCCCCGGAGCGGGCGCAGGTGAGGGTCGGCAGGACCGGGCCGGGGCCTCTCTTCCCCGCTGCCCGCACGGGCTCTGCCACCTTTCCCGCGGCTTCTTCCCTGTAGCCTGGGGGACCCAGCGGCCTCGGCTAAAGCCAGAGCTTGGCCAGGGGGGCCCCGGTGTCCGCGGTGTCAGCGGTGACCTTGAGCGGGCACTCGGCAGCGGGCGCGGCGCGGGGAGGGGGCGCGCAAACTTTCCGGAGCTAGGGGCGTTCAGAGCGCGAGGACCCCCATTAGCTTGTTCCCCCAGATATCACCCGCCTCCTGCACCTGGCTTCCCCCTCAGTATTCGATAGGGCTGTGCTTCCGTAGTCTGGTGCCCCTGCGCCCGGGATGCTATCTGAGCTGTGAACAGAGGCAGGGACAGGCAGCTTCTCTCCCCAAAAGTGGCTTCCCGGTGTGCGAGAGAGCTTTCTACCCTATGCTCTGTGCATCTCAGGCCTCGCCTTTTCTGGGCGCCCTCCATCTGCCCACAGTTCCTCCCCAAGCTCGCATGGGTCCCCCACCTGGTGACAGGAGAGCTCCAAAGCTCGGAAGGCCAGCTGATTGTCACTAGAGCCGCAGTGTGGGTTTTCAGCCCCACTGCACAAGCTGTTTGTGAAAGTGGCCTTGGGCCAGTCTGTCTTTGGCCCTCATAGTGGACCACTGTGTTTCTGGACACCTGGGTTCACCCTGGGCCTGGTCACCCCAGAGAGCCTGGTCACCCCAGAGGAAAAGATATTTTGGCCATAGGGGGTGCCCTTGCTCTAGAAACACAGCCTCTTAGATCATTACCCTTGGAAAAGGGACATGAGGCCCAGAGAGGGTGAGCCAGCTTCAAGGTCACACAGCCAGGAGAAGATGGAGAACTGAGCCTTCTTCCCATGATTTATTTGGCTCCTATGAGAGAAGGTTCTGGATCTAGGATGTCCTGCTTCTCATTAGCCCTGGGTCTCTAACAAATCTCTCTCTCTCTCTCTCTCTCTCTCTCTCTCTCTCTCTCTCTCTCTCCTTATATGTAATAGTCATTAGGACTATTTTTGCCACAATGCTTAGTACGCCGTCTGTGACCAACCAACCAACCACCCTTGGTAGGATTCCTTTCTGTGCCCAGAACTGGGAATTAAAAAAAAAAAAAAAAGCCTGGCTCCCTCCTTCCACTTCTGGGTTCTAGACTGAGGTGGGCTCTCCCCTGTGTCCTAATGGACGGGTGGGGACAGCACCTGCTGGGCCTGTGTCTCTTTGTGTCCTGTTCTGTAGAAATGAAGACCCAGCACCCTCAGGAGCCTGCTGCTCCCAGTGGGACTGTGGTCTCCTGCAGCCTCCAAGGAAGAAATCAATACTGATTCCCAACTGGGACAGGAAGTTGGGTGCTGCTGTGGCCAGGGGCGGTGGGGAACACACTCCTGCTCCCCTCTACTAGGCATAGGCTCACTCTTGCATCTGACCTACTCTGCTTACCTCAGAGAGGCTATCCCTCCTGCTTCTCCAGTGGTGCTGGCAGCAAGGTCTGGGCATGGAGTAGGGACTGGGGCTCACTCACTTACAGACTCACGTACACAGCCTTGATCCCTGCCTAAGAAATACTGGAAGTCACTCACAGTTTCCAGCAAGGCACATTCCTGCCAGAGGCCAAGCATGTCTCAGACCTGGAGACATATTCATTCATTTGATTTTATTAACTACATGCTAAGCACTCCTTAGTGTGCCAGGGGCACATTGGTAAATAAAAATAGACCTGGCCTCAGCCAGCTAGGCTGGCTATATAGCTTCTCATTTAAACTGAGGCTTTTGAGGATAAGCCATAACAGTACCAAGGCCAGGCATAAACCAGGAAGACCCAGTCCCACTGGGACATGGGCTGTCCAGCCTGTGGTATTCACATGCCAGTGTCCAGAGGTAGCCGTTAAATGCTAATGGCTTGGGGTCAGCATCTGGTTTATCCCTCACAAACCCACAAGATTGGCATTACCATATATGTCATATCTATGCAGCTAGTTAGGAGTGGAATTGGAACCTTTCTACTCCTTTAACTGCTGTGCTGTGCTGTGCTTCAGAGATGAGGACTACCAGAGCCTGGGGTACTCTCATCTCTCTTATAGACACTAGCAGGTGGCTGCCAGCCAGCAGCACAAAGGCTGTGGTGGATATCGACCTGACCTGGGGTTGGGGGATGATGAGGGTAGTAATAGCTACCTTATTAGGGCTATTTTGCATTGGGGCCTGCTTCTGCATAGAGAAGTCAGCGGCAGCTTCCTGGAGGAGGGGACTTTTGACCTGGACTTTGATGGGTGAGTTAGGAACTTGACAGACTGTGGAAGTTGGTGGGGGAATCTGCAGTGGCAGCATCTCCGCCCCAGATGCTCAGCAGAAACTGTGACTATTTGGAGGCAGCACCCCCAAAGTAGGTCCAGGACAAGACTCAAATCTGGAAGAGCAGAGAGCTATCAGAGGTTCAGTGTCATGAGGGCAGGCAATGGCTTGTGACATGTTCTGGTTTCAGAAGGACCGGCAAAGGTCCAATAACGCTGTATTTGGGAAACAGAGAGAGAGGAGTGGAGACGAGGCTGTATTGAGCAGAGAAAGAAAATCAGCGCAATGGAGTATCCATCCAACAGGGCTTTTCTTTCCCTACATCTATCCTGTGGCCTGCCTGCAAGGTCACACAGTCAGTGGGTGATATAGGGTCACTGCAGATGAAAGGGGCCTGTATCTGTAGCAGCGCAGAGGTGTCCCCCCCACCCCAAAGCAGACTGACCGCCAAGAAGCGAAACACTAACCTAGCAGAGGCCCAGGGCTTTTAGCAAAGTACTTTGAAAATAAGAAACATGAGCACTATAAATTAAGTATTGCCCATTTGTTCAGCCCCATACAAACCACTTTAACTCCCCTGCTCTCTGTTAACCTCAGTTGCCGTATGAATCTGAGGCTAATAAAATGCACTTTAGTAATAACTTTTTTTTTCTTGGAATCTTCAAGAATTCTGTCTTGCCTCTGTCCCCTGCTCTCCAGCTACGTCAGCCATGAGCCAAGCAGAGGACTGGGGCTCACTGGGGCCTTAGAGTTAGAAAATCTGAATAAAAATATCTGGGAGGTAGGAGAGAATCTTTCTTTAAAAAAAGAAAAAAAGAAAGGGGAGAGCAGAGGTAGACATGTGCGCGTGCGCTTGCGCGTGCGTGTGTGTGTGTGTGTGTGTGTGTGTGCATGTGTGTGTGTGTGATTAACCTGCTGAGCCATCCAGTCCTGCAGTTCTTATCAACTGTAGAGGCCCACTGTTTTGTTTAAATTGGATCCAAATATGTAGCTGATCCTGTGCAGGGGTAGGGGAGAAATGGGAGGTAGAAAGAAGGGGAAAGACAGATAGGAGAAAGAAAAAAAAGGAATGTGTTTAAAGCAGCATTGGAAACAAGGAGGCAGCTCAGTGATAGAACATGTGCTTAGCATGTATGAGGCCCTGGGTACACACACAGACAAACATACACTCACACACACACTCACACACACACACACACACATGCATCCATTCACACACACACACGCATGCACACACATTGCACGCACACACGAACACAGGCACACATACCAAATTTAAATATAAAGCTCCTGCCAGGTGTCCCCAGCTGTGTGAGGCATTTCCCCGTGTTTATCTATTATCTTCCCAGCGATACTATGGAGCAGGCGACACTACCGCTGGTTGAACTCTATTCAGGTGTGGTAAGCCAAAAGGTAAGGAGAAGGCTGCTAGTGAAAGTCGAGTGTGTAGCTCAAGGTCTCAAGGGGTGGGAGCCCTGTGCCAGGCAGGACATCCAAAGAAGTGTCATTGGCCAAGAAGTGGAACACGTCGGTGGGGAACAGGCTTTGCCGTGGTCTGCCTGGGAAGGCAGGTGGGCTTAAGAATTGTCTAGTCAGGGCCATTTCAGTAGGTTTGGGAGTAAAGGAGATGCTCCTAAGTTCTCTTGCTCCTGGCCCCAGACTGTAGGGCAAGGGAATCCTGGCCCAGAGAACAGAGTTGTATTAAGGAGGTAGCGGGCATGCAGGCTAAGCTAACTCGTTTACTGTCTCTATGATTGAGCGCCCCTCACAGGGACTGTCTTTCCAGTGAAAGACTCAACAAAGCCCAAAGAAGTGAAAAACATAAAATATAGAAATCAAAAAATAACTATTATTATTAGGATCTACAGTGATAGATAAGGAAAGTGAGACTCAGAAGATTTCAGTAAATGCCCAGATACCTCCAAAGAGTGTGCTAGGTAGAAGGCTTGCTGGGTTCCTGGGTTCTAGGAAATGGCAGGTGTTGAGCCCTCACAAATATCATCTCCCACACACATACACTCTTACAACAGTTGGAGGAATGGCAGAAGACAGAAATAGAGCCTCCCAACTCCCCTCCCCCCAACACACCCCCAGATCTACAGGTTAACATGCCTGGATTCAGTCAGCTTTTGATGAGAAATATTCAGGGGAAAAATTATATCTGAACCTGTGCTGGTTTTTCTCCTTGTCATTATTCCCTAGACAATACAATGACAACTATTTACATATTATTTGCATATTAGGAGATATTACAGGTGAAGAAGTCGGAAGGGAACAGGAGGATGTGCGGGGTGGGAGGGGAGTCTATGCTAATACTGAGCAGTGTTAGACAATGGCCTTGGGCACCTGCAAATTTCCACACAGTGAACTGTCCTGGGTACCAAGGGACAGCTGTGCCATTTGTCTTCCTGATGGCATAGAAGTGGAGTTAGAGGGCAGGACTGGGACAGGCTGAGGAGAGTCCAGGATTAGCTTTCTGACAGACTCCTTCCCTCCTGAGAGGAGGAAGGACAGCCAGTCTCCTTCCCAAGGACCAATAAGGGAAGACTCTGCCTCCATAGAGCAGACCTAGGAAATGGACTGGAAAGGTCAGAGGGAGCTTCAGAGTGGAGTCTCTTTACAAAGAAGGATCCCTGGGGAGTGAGCAAGGGGCAGGCGTGTTCTTGCTCACCTGGGAACCCCTTCCTGGGCACAGTATTGTGCCTGGCTAGGCATCTTGCGAAGTGTAAGGATAGGATGCCCATATCTTCTTTCAGAGTCTCAGAGAGCTCTTGGCTCAAGACACAGGAAGCAGAGGAGAAGGCATAATGGGGGTGTAGGGGTGCACTAAAAAGAAAGCGTTCCTCCTTGCTCCAGCCCTAGCCCAAATGCTATAACTATTGTAGCCTATCACTGAGGTGAGATTCCAGAGCCTGACCCACTTCATTGTTCAGAAATCAAATGTGGAACTGAATGGGGCTAGTGAGGTGGTCCCTTGAGTAAAGTACTTGCAGTACAAGCCCAAGGACCTGAGTTCAAGTCCCAGCATCCACATAAAAGTTAGCCTGGTAATGCACATCTCTAAACCCAGTGCTGGGGAGCAGAGGCAGGCGCGCACACGCACACACACATACACACACTCAAGAACATGCACATGTACACACATGCACATGCACACACACACACAGGCACACACACACACACAAACACACACATCCATGGGAGAAAAGAAAAAGTGGCACCATTCCTTTTATTATGTTCAGCTTGATAAAATGACTGTGGAGGTGGCTGGCCATGGCCGAGGCAGAGCAGGTCAGGTTAATGTGTCTCTGTGCATTGATAGACGTGTACATTCTTGCACATCTGTTTCAACGCTGAACTGTCTTTATGTCATCCTGCCAGGAAGTGATTCAGGTCACTGAGCAGTGTGGCAAGAGGATGCCCATGTGCCCATGGGTATTTCTTCTGCATGCAAAGCCAAAATAGACGTTGCCCCACTGTGGCTCTACCTATATCTCCATAGCCAGCATCTTCTGCTCTCTCTGGGGTCCATTTGCATAATCTCACAGGTTCACGCTCCTGACCCCACCCCTTTGTTTAACCTTCAGATACTTGACCTCACTGTTTCTGAGTTTACCAAATGAAAGAGCTTTAGGCAGAGACAGTGGCAGAGGTGTGGGGGCTGGGGATCTTGCCTGGAAGAGGACAGTAAACCCCGAATCTTGTCTCACGTGACTAGGGAAGCATGCCCAAAGAAGGTGGATCCTGGCTGCAATTCCATATGTATTTTTTCCTCTTTTCAAAATAAAAGTAGTTCTGTCTCCCCCTGGCTATAGAGATGTTATGTAATGATTATGTAAAATTCAAATGGTATCAAAAAGTATAAGGAAGAAAGTAAAACTCAGATGAAATGTGGTGAAACAAAGCTCGCTCCTGCTAACCTTCTGTCAAATGTCCTTCCAGACGGTTCTCTGTGGCTGATGAATACTATATTTTTGAGCCTTTTACATACTAAAAGAGCTTGAATATCTTAGATATCAATAAATACATTCTATCTCATCTTTTCTGGGTGACTCACCCACCACTTGTTTAATGTGGCTTTTCCTGGTGGGCACCTAGGTTGTGTACAGAATATTCTAGCAGAAGTAACACTGTGCTGGGACTCTCATGGACTGTTGGGCACAGATCCAGGCATTCTAAGGATATGGCTGCAGAATTGGAGCCAAAGACTCTTCCAGAAGTATTTGGGGCAAAAGAAGAGAAGAAAGCCTCAGGATTGCTGGGTAGAGAAACTGGCTTAGGGGCCATTTATGAAGGTCTGTAGAAAGAGGGATACATGCTGGGTATAGACTGTGGAGAGTGGGGCGGGCCAGACTTCCAGTGCTATTTCAGAGGAGACATTGTACAAACAAAGATGGACTTGGTGAAAATTTTACTCTCTGGGCAATAGGCAATCAGGTAAACTTTCTCCTATGTGGCCTCCTTTGAACTTTTCTACCACTCTGAAAAGAAGGTCTCTTCCATCCTTGTTCTACAGAAGAACCTAAATGGTCATTTTCTTCTTTTATCAAAATTTCTCACTCTATAAAACCACCTCATTCTTGTGTCTCAGTGGCAGACACTGGGTCACATGGCCATGACAAAACCAGGTACCATCAAGAGAATGAAGCAGCAAGACCTAAACAGACCACAATCAGTAGCCACAGGGCCGGACTCCCAACAGGGTCCTGCCAACCAAAAGGGTACAGGGAGAACCTTCTGAGGGGACAGTGCCCAGAAACTGTCCACTGTGCACTCACTTGGCCAGAAGTGGTGTGTGGAGAGGGGTTCTTGTGGTCTTCAACGACTACCACAGGGCCAAGGCACATAAGTAAACTCTGAATGCTGGTTGGTTGGTTGGTTGGTTGGTTGGTTGGTTGATTGGTTAGGTGATTGGTTGGTTGGCTGGTTAGCTGGTTGAATAACTGGTTAAAATTAATCAGTACCTGTTACTCCTAACTCTGATGTTCAGGAGTCTCTGGGTACCAGAAGAGCTGATGCTATGACAACTGGGGAGGGTAGCTCAGGGTTTTCAGAGAGTGTAGAGACAG
Source organism: Mus musculus (assembly GCF_000001635.26). Taxonomy (NCBI): domain Eukaryota; kingdom Metazoa; phylum Chordata; class Mammalia; order Rodentia; family Muridae; genus Mus; species Mus musculus. The sequence goes on along the minus strand of NC_000072.6, from coordinate 114,034,526 downwards.
TGTTGACCACTGATATGTTGCAATACAAGAGCCCCTGAAGAGCATGGCACTGGTCTTGACTCTAAAGCACACAGGGCCTACTGGGAAGAAGCCATATCTGTAGGTGCCAGAGACATTGGAGGTGACCCACAGGTACAGCAGCAGAATTGTGGTGTGGACAAGGTCAATCAGAGAGACTGATGGTGAGAGCACTGGAAGGGAGCTCTCCTCACAGGAGGGCTTGTGGTATTCTGGGCACTATGGCTGTCCTGCTGTGCTCTTGGCTTTCCTGTGTCTGTGCAGGGGCATCTTCCCCTCTCAGACTATAGATGAGGAAACTGATTCAGAGAGCGAGGTGACTTGCACAACATCAAGAGCCAGGAAGACACACGCTCTGATTGAGACTATGGCTCTGTTCTGGAAAGATGTGGGAAGTAATGAGCATGATGGACCCACTCAAGACCAGTGGGTGGTGGACTGTGAGTGGGTAAAGGGGAGCCTGGAAACTGTCAGGAAGGCCTAGAAAAGGTTTGATGGGAGAGGCGCCTAGAGCAGGATCCAAGGTCGGCTTGAGGAGCTGTGGTCATTAGCACTGAACCTCACTTCAAATTTCTGCTGTACCTATTAGGTGTGTGACCCTGGACTTGATACTTCCCTTCTCTGGGCCCTAATTTCGTCATCTGTAGAAGGGTTGTGCTTAACCACGGGCTCAGGGCCCAGCACGTCCTACAGATTTAACAAATGGAATAGTTGTTAGCATTATCCAACATTGCTGTTTTAAAAACATGGTCATGAGAGCTCCATGTACTGGGGTCCTGGTCTCCCTTTCAACTTTAGTTATTGCCAGCTTGCTTAGCTCACAGGATGACTTTCCAGCCTCTACCTACCACGGGAGAGTCGGTCTGACCATTGGCTAGCAGTGACACCTGCTCAGGAGTCCATGTTGCATCAGCTAGAAAGGAGAGGGCTGCCATGAGTGAGGGGCTCAGAAACGAATGTGTGAGATCTGAGCCACCTTTAGAGAAACTAAAGGTAAGGGCAGGGGTGAGGATGGGTGGAAGAATAGCCAGGAGACAGAGCAGGCTGAGCTCTGGTCAAGACCAGGCAGTGATGACCTGGGTTGGGAAAGCTAGGGGTGTCCAGAGGTGATGACCGGGAAACATGGCAGCAAGGCTTGAGAACAACAGAGAGAGAGAGACAGAGACAGAGACAGAGACAGAGAGACAGAGAGAGACAGACGGAGAGAGAGACAGGGACACAGAGAGACAGAGACACACACAGAGAAAAAATCATGCCCCCTCATAGATATTTGATGCCCAGAGTAGGACTTTGAAGACTGTGTTCAAAGCCTGAAGGTGAATTTCCCAAAAGGTTTTCAAGAATGGCTGAGGCTATGCTGGGACACATGCCTATGAAATCCCCTTGTGTTCTATATCTGGGGCCAAGGTTTTATAACCAGAGTCAGAAATCGCGTGGAAGTGTGTAGGCGGCTGACCCTGGACAGCTTCCACAGTGGAGAGGAGGAGAAGGTATTTTTATCTGCAAACACGGAGCCATAGTGGGTGAGGCCGGGAGGAGGCTGCTTCCTGCCCTGAGTGTGTCACCCACTGCTGTGTTAAGATGCAAACTGTTTTTTGACAGAAGTTGCAGGAGCGTTTTTGCTCAGGTCGCAGGTCGCAGGATCAGACTTAGAACCAGGGAACATGTCTGGGAATCTAGAATACTGGATCCCAGTCTGCAGATCGGTCCTAAGAGCCTCCCTTGGTGTTTCCTCCTGCCTCTGCAAGACAGATCGGCTGTTAACATGCACCAGATCAGCTTGTGCATATGTCTGGTACAACCTTTGAATCCAAAATCTATAGGTCCACACACAGCTGAGGGCCTTCCTAGCCTTGGATGGCTCCCTCACTGTTTTATGGTCTGCTGAGGCTGTGAAGACCATTCTGCAGAGCCAGGTGATTTCCTGTGTGGGGAGAAGGTGCTGGCTCCAGGTCCGGTTATGGTGACCTCAGCTGAGAATGCTTGTCTCTGCTCCATGCAGAGTCTCATCCCTTCTCTAGCCTGAGTTCATTTGTATAGTGTGCAGAGTTAGGGGTGAACACTCCAGGACAGCCAAGTACCACACTCAGAATTAACACCACATCAAATCTTAGTACACCACCCGCAAGCCACACTATCTAAACATCTAAGAAATGGGAAAGAGAAGTCCCAAGGCCTCACTGGACAGGGTGTGAATACTGAAGGTCCTGAGTGCCTCTGAAGGCCACGGATATCTTCAGTCTCACAATTGGCAACATTGCCCCTGGCCTCAGAGGCTGTTGATGGAAGCCACCTCCTTACAGTCTTGGTTGTGCTCACAGGTCTCTAGCTGTGCAGAGCTCTCCAAAAGAATCTAAAGGAAGACAGCTTTTGAATTGGACTGGCAGGTGTTTAGGATTTTGTTTTTGTCTTCGTGTGTGTGTGTGTGTGTGTGTGTGTGTGTGTGTGTGTGTGTGTGTATGGTGCATTCGTGCTTTGGTTGTGTGAGAGTGTGTGTGTGTGTTTTGATTTGTGTGTGTATGTGTGTGTTTTTGGTTTGGGTGCATGAGTGTGTTTTATTTTCTATGTGTGTGTGTGTGTGTGTGTGTGTGTGTGTGTGTGTGTGTGTGTGTGTGTGAGAGAGAGAGAGAGAGAGAGACAGACAGACAGACAGACAGACAGAGACAGAGGCAGAGAGAGAGACAGAGACACAAAGAGAGAGAGACAGAGAGACACAGAGAGAATGATGAGAATTGGACCCTAACTGTATACTCAGCTGAGCAGTTTCCACACTAAGGATTATTATACCGGAACAATTCAGCAGTATCTACTTGGATTAACCCCGAGTGTGAATTAAACAGCAATGGCATGCCTAGTTAGTAGAATACTACCCAGTAATGAAAAGGAGCAAACTCCTGACATATGCAACAGCCTAGGTGAATCTCAGAGTAAAAAACGTCCCAAAATGCTTCCCACTGACACACTTATCATGCACAGGTAGTATGATAACATTCCATTAGGCTACACATGCATGTGCTCCAACAGACATGGAGCAGGAGCCTGGGCCACAGTGATGTCACCTCGTGACCACACCCATTTTTGACTTTGGTGCTTTACTCTCAGTAAGATGATAACTTTGGGAGAGGTCAGGGGAGAATGCATGGTCTTCTCTGTTCATGTCATTGCAACCCCTGTGAATCTGGAATTATTGCCAAACCAAAGGTTAAAAATGAACGCACACATGCTCCACCCTGGCAAGTGCACCGGGCAGTGTCGGCAGCAGAGAACTGGGAGTCTCATACAAATGGCCTTTGGGCAGCACAGAGAACAACCTGAGTACATTCATCCACCTAATGAGCACTTGCCGAGTGCCTACTATATGCCAGCTGCTGTGCCTGTCTCTGGGGATGCAGCTGTGAGCAGATATCACACACCCCTGCTTGTAGTGTCAGCATCCTAACACTACTACATTCTAATGCATCCTAACGACTGACTCACAAGAGGGAGCTGGCTCTACCCAGTGCCCCACCTGAGAAACTCTCAGGGACAGAAAAAGGTAGGGAATCGTCAGCCTCGCCACTAACAGGGTTTCACCTGAAGATCTCATTGCCATGGGGAAGGACAAGAAGCTGAACCTGGCCTCCAGTACATGATTTGCTTAAAAATAAACACAGCTTCAGGCTGACCCAAAGGAAAGACCTAGCTTTGGCACGTACCTGGACAACCATTAAATTGGTTGTCTTCATTAGAATAGAAGTCCCCCAAGGTGAGGAGTGCTGTCCATTCTGTCCCTGTGAACTCCCACATTGGAGCGAGAGATGTACGTGGGAGATGTCACATACCTGCTAGAGGAGACTGCACCAGCCCAGGTTATAGATTGGCTTGGCATGTGCTCCTTCACAGGAACATCATGCTTTGCCACTATAAAGGGCTGTGAAACATGCATCAAGTGTCCATGTCCTCGAGGACATCAGACACTGTGTCTGTCAACTTTGTCATCAGGCACATACTTCCCATCCTGGACTTGAAAACTTTGTGTCACCATTAAGAGGACTAAGTTATTAAAGAGGACTGGAGTTCAGTTCCCTGCCCAGCCCCTCCGGGAAGTCTACAGCCACTCACAGATAGATACCTGGAAGCTAGGGTCTGTTTGGGGTCGCAGGGTCACAAGTAAGGACCAGTTAGAGGTAGCCACTCAGCCACCCTTGGAGAAATCCCCAGGCGCACAAGGGAGCCTTTGGAGGCTGGAAGGCGACTTCACTTTTCTCTACCTCTGCTAGGCCTGTTCTTACCCGCCACATGTCTTGACCTCAGGTGAGCATGGCTTCCGCCACTTTCTGTGGTGCCTGACGCCCACAAGATCGTCACAGCTCAGGGAAGCTTCTCTGAACCATTGCAGAGTTAACATGGTTAACACGAGCAGATGGAGGTAGGGGTTGTTTGGGTTTTTTGGTGGTTTTTGCTTGTGTTTCTTTAGTTTTAGTTTTCCCTCCTTTTTTGGAGAGTGGGGAGGCGGATTTCTGAGTTCGAGTCCAGCCTGGTCTACAGAGTGAGTTCCAGGACAGCCAGAGCTACACAGAGAAACCCTGTCTCGAAAAACCAAAAGAGAGAGAGAGAGAGAGAGAGAGAGAGAGAGAGAGAGAGAGAGAGTGCTGACTGCTCTTGCAGAGTACCCAGGTTCAATTCCCAGCACCCACATGGTGTTTTATAACCATCTCTGTAACTCCAGTTCCAGAGGACCCAAGGCCCTTTTCTGGCCTCTGCATATGCTACACATGCACGTGGTGCACAGATATACACGCAGGCAAAATATCCATACACATAAAAGTAAATAATTTTAAAAAGGATTAAATATAGCTTATTCACTCACTCACTTATTCATTCATTCATTCATTCATTCATTCAATAACCGTGCCTATGACTAACCCTGAGCACTTGATTCTCACGAGCTTTCAGGGGGTGGGACAGGAATCAGGAGAGTTTCCCACTGTGGCCTCAGAGGCTCCAGGAACTTGCATCCCAGGAATCATACAAGCCAGCCAAGATGTCTACACTGGAAGATGTTCTGGACATTGTGAAGAGAATCATTGCAGACCCAGGGATCCCCCAGGGAGAGCATGGCCAGTCAGGCTCCATCATCTACTTCTTACTGGGTCTTTGTGAACATCTTTTAGCCTGCTACAGCAAAGGCAACAGAGCCAGATGACTTCTCTGCAGCAGGCAAGCCCCAGTGCACACAGAACAGAAATTAATGAGTGATACTGGGGAAAGAGGCAGGGAATAAGGCAGCAGCTATTGTCGGTGCTCTGCCAAGGCAGCATCCAACACCTGCATCTATGAGGCGACTCTGCCCATCCTTTGAGCAGAAAGCAGAATCACATTGGCCTGGGTTTTGTTTGCTTGACAACTTGAGGCTTTGTGTCTTCTAAAAATATTCATTTTTAATTAATAAAAAACTAGAGTTCGATGCCCACCCCCAATCTCTCAAAAGAGGATCCATCTATGTCTTACTCCAGTGACATAGAATAAGGTTGGATGAACTGGGTTCAATCTTGGTCTTTCTGTCAGTTGTTAAGCTTCATCTCTGGACTTCAGCTTTCTCAGCTGTAAAGCAAGGATTGGATGGTAGCAGTTTTAGATTAAGAAGGGGTCTGTATAGAAAATGCCCCACCCCTCTAGTTGATATTAGACTCTACTTATAGAGCAAGCCAACACATACACATGCACACAATGCACACACAATACACACATGCATGTGTGCATATGAACACTCTAAAAGTCTCTCTTATGCTGAGCAGTGTCTAGGCACCGAGGTACCAGAGTGAGGTACAATATGACTCTGGAGATTTTGCCTGTCCTGGCTCACTGGTTTGAGGTTTCAGAGGTTGGAAATCACAATCCTCTGTCTTGATGTCCAAGTCTGGAGCAGAGGAGTTGAGTCAAGACATTCTCTAGTTATCAATTTCTCCTGGAAGCTCCCAAGTCTTGGCACACAGTGACCCTGGAGACTTCCACAGGGCCTCGATAACTGGGCCCAAGTGGTGTGGACTTGGCCCATGTTCAATTTTCAATATGGTGTGTGTCTAGAAAGCAGCTGTTTGTCTTTATGGGCAGCCTGAACATTGCCTCTCTTAGGGATGCTATGGGAATAGCGGAGCTTGTATGGGGACAGAAGTGTCTCTCGTGGGATGATATCAAAGCAAGCTGTTTGGTACTGAGGACAGCTGTAGGGTCCATATCTTCTCCTAGACACACAAGCTTCTTGTTTTGCTCCTCCCCCATACTGGGCCACACAGTCTAGAAACCAGCAAAGTGAGGAGCCTCATGCGGTGGTCCTAGGAACACACTACATGGGACTCGTGACCTGGAATCCTTCTATTGTGACATGACCCTCTGTGCAGTTACTATGCTCATCACTCTGTAAATAGGGGAGGTAGAATTTCCCACACCCCATATTGCAAAGGAGACACCTGGGCTTCCAGGACACAAAAACTTCCAGAAGCCACACAACCAGCCAATGGCTGGGTCCGGGTTTCCTCAGTACCTGCATTGGCATTTGTATTCTAGAGGATATATATCAGCTGGGTATGGTGGTGGATGCCTGCAGAGGCAGAATGGTGGCTGTGCCTTCCAGGTCAGCAGAACAGGGCCTGGGGGATGGCTCGGTGGATAGAGTGTTTGCTGAGCTAATGTGAGGGCTTGGGTTCATAGCCTCAGCAGCCACATAAAAGCCAGATGGGTGTGGCAGCCACCTGTAATCCCAGTGATGATAAGAGAAGTGGGGGCATCTCTGCGGCAAGCTGGCCAGTTAGAGTGGCTGAGTCGGCAAGTTCTGGGCTTGTTGAGAGAGACTGCCACGGTTAAAAATTGGAGAACCATGAAGGAAGACCTTATATCAGCCTCGGGCTCCCACATGCATTGTAGGCATGTACACACTCCCAAACACACACACACACACACACACACACACACACACACACCATCCCACAGTCACATGAGCCCTCCTACATGCACTCTACATACATCCCCATACTTAAATACACACATATCCAAAATGTTCTGAGATCTAAACCTTTTGAACGTCATGTTAGCACCTAAGACATTTTAGAGTTTGGGTTTATTGAATTACATAACCAGGCAACATGTCCTGTCTGTAGGTGAATACTTTTCCTCTAGAGGCCAAACGTTCCTCATCTCGCTGCTCATCACTCGGTCATTCAAGTAGGCCCTGCACCCACCAAAGCCACTTTTGATCTCCAGGGATAAGTGGGCACTAACTGACTTACCCTTCAATCATCAGAGAGGAGAGAGTTCAGAGCCATAAGAGAGCACCTGTAAGGAAGTGACTATGGCAAAGAGAAGCTGCAGAAGCCTCAGTTTGTTCTTCTGTGAAATGGATAGTTGCTTTTGCAGGGCACGATGGAAGTGTGGAGAGTCATATCTGTATCTCTTCTCTCCATCTGCCTCTCAGTCACTTGGGCCATTCCAGCAGGTACACATGCAGAGGAAAGAGCAGCTGAGGGAGGGGGATGTTCTGTGGTTTGAACATGGTATTCTTGATCTTAGAGACCTCTTTTGAGGATCCAGTGTGTCCATCTCATATTGTGAGCAATGTCACTGGACCTTGGATCCCCTAGTGCCTCTGTATGGTTGACAGGAGCACAGTATTCTTTTGATGTCAATGTTACTGTTGGGGTGTGAGTGCCCCACCCCAGTCTTCAGGCCTGCCCTGCGATTTAGCAGCAAAATTTTCCAGGTGTAGAGGGTGAGTAGACTAGGGAGTGGTTATTAGTGTACCTTTTTGATCTCTGCAAGCCCTTCTTAACTAGCTTCGCTTCATCTGGAATGTTCTTCCTCCTCTGTCTTGTTCCTTCATTGAACACCTGCTGAGGGTTCCGCCTACAAAGCTCAAGACTGGGAAAGTGTGTGCAGACAGACCAACATCCACAAGGCTCTCCGTGTGTCAAAGCAAAGCATCTTAGCGGCTGCTTGGCAACCAAGCCAGGACAGTGTGATGTTGGTCCATAGCTGGTGAACTGGTCCACAGCTACAAGTCACGGAAGAGAAGATGGAGATGGTAGGGACTGTTCCATGAAGCTGATCAGAAGCCTCCCTTTCTCCTGTCTCTCTGCCTTCTTGCTCTGTCTGTGTTAAATCATCCTTCCATGATATCAAATCTAGAAGTTCCTTTTCTTTTAAAACTAATCCTATTCGACAGTGTGTTTGGCTCACCCAATGTTTCCTTCTGTTTGTTTTGTTTTAATTTTACTTAGCCTGCACCTCTCTAAGTGTGGGGGAAATCAAGTTACTGTATTTTGGGGGAGTGGTTATTTTATTTAATTAGACCACTGGTCCCACTAAATAAACATTATTCCCACCACACAGCTGAGATAGCTGAAGTGCTGAGAGGATGCCTCGCACCCCTCAAAACTCCACAGAACCAAAGGTGGGTCTCAAACCTCTTTTCTAGTTCAGGCCAAAGTCCTTGTCTGCATTAAGCCTTAGGCTTCTGATCGAGATTCTGGGTGGCCTATGGGGTGGACCATACAGAATACACGGTGCTGCATCCCATCAGCTCAAGGGTTTGTTTCACAGGAAGACCCAAGACTCTTTAGTTGCATTGAGTAAATCCTCATATGGGGCACACAAGACCATTTTGGGTCACAGACCTGCTCTCCCCAGACCCACAGCCGGCAGTGTGATCCTCTGCTTGGCTCCCATAGCAATATGGTGATATACAAGACCACAGCTGCTCTCGTTGGTAGTTGGGGGCTTTGTAAAATGGCTACTGGAATCAGATGGCCAGAGGTGACTTGTTGAGGGTCAGGACACCCATTGTGGAAGAATGCTTGTGTTAACATCTCTCAGATTGAGTTCTCTGTCTCTGGCACCTAGAGCTTTTGACACAAACTCACGGAGACAGACCTATAACTAACATGCATGAAATTCTTCCAGCTTTTATTTTCTAGACAGAGTTTATGTGTTCTAGGCTTGATTTAAGTTTCTTATGTAGCCAAGAGATGATCTTGAACTCTGGTAATCCTGCCTTTACCTCCCAGCAATGAGGCTATAGGCATGTGTTCTCATGCCCTGTTCATGGGGTGCTAGGGAAATCAACCCAGAGCTTTGTGCAGGCTGGGCAAAGACTCCCTCAACTGAGCTACATCCCTAGCTCCATTTGCCTTGCTGTTTGCATGGTGGGACTCTAGGATGAAGGGCTGTGAGGAAGATGTGCCACTTAAGATGTGCGTGGCTTGAGAGAAGCTTCAGGCCAGATTCCTTAGAGACCAGACCTCTCCTGGCAATGGCAGTATCTATCCACATGGGCGTTCTGTCCATGTTTGGCAGGAAAGTCTACTTACATTGTCTTCACACATCATCTTCTGGATGTTTTGTGAACCCACTAGATCAGTAGGTATGGCCTGGCCTCAATCATAATTGGAAAAACTGACACTAGCGGCAGGAAGGTGATGAACTGAGATGAAACTTCAATTCCCTTACCCACAAAATGGAAAAATGGAAACAGCATTTAATACCTTCCTCTCTGGGGTCATGGTGAGAATTTTATATATATATATATATATATGAATTTTAAGACTTCATATAATATTAATTATTCAATGAGCTATATTATGTAATAAATATATTAAATATTATCAATTAACATTTAATATATAATATAATGAATATGTAAGATATTCATTATTCATACACATATATAAAATTCAGTTTGTGGGAAGCATTTTCACTAAATGTTAGCTACTGCCTGTGATTACTCCCAATGTCACCCAAATGATAACTGGAGGTCTCTGTAAGCCTCGGTGGCCCTTTCCATTCCTGTTTTATCATCAAATCCCCCATCGGCTCTCAGCCTCTATGAACCTTAAGAGCATCACTTTGAGAAAGGTGTTCCACTTTTCTATGGGGAATGCTGGGGTACAGAAAGACTAGGTGGCTTCCCACAGCAGCAAGAGGAGGACCGTTCCCCGACCTATGCCTTTTCATCCCTGAGATGAAAGGACTAAGAGTCTCTGCATCGCTTCAACTCTTCCATATGCATCTTTGGGCCATGGTACATGTGTGTCAGGCCCAGACTGCTTTCCTAGCACTTGGTGCATTCAGAAGCCAGATCCCTAATCCTGCCTCTCTAACACTCCAAGCTCCTCCTCTGGCCTCAGCATCCTCATTTGTAAAATGGGTGTGATAGGCAGTGTGCTGAGCAGTTTCTTGTTGTACACACACACACACACACACACACACACACACACACCACACACACACACACACACACACACACACACACACACACACACACAAACTCTGATAGAATCAAGTCTGCTAGTTAGCTTCAGCTGGTTAACTTGACACAGCCCAAAGGTATTTGGGAGCCTCAATTAAGGGATTGCCTCTGTCAGATTGGCCTGTGAGCACGTCTGTGAGGCATTTTCTTGATTGCTAATTGACACAGGAAGACCCAGCCTGCTATGGGTGATACCATGCCTAGGCAGGTGGGCCTGGGCTATGTAAGAAAGGTAAATGAGGAAGCCAGGGGAACAAGCCAATAAGAAGCTTCCTTTCATGGCTCCGGCCTCTATTCCAACTTCCCTCAATGATGGACTATAACCTGCAAACTGAAATAAACTTTGTCCTTCCTCTTTGGTCATGGTTCTTATCACAGCAACATAGAGCAAAATGAAACATCCTAATGGTGGAAAAAATCATTTTGACTCATGGGTTGGGATGTGTCTGTCATGGTTGGCTTGGCTCCACTGCAGTGGGTCTGTGGTAAGTCTCTGTTCTGGCAGAGGGAGGATGTGAGAGATGCGGCTGCACACCTCATGGTAGCCAGGAAGCAGAAGAACACAGAGAGGAGGAGGCCATTTACAGATTACATCCTTCAGAGGCATGTCCTTCAGCAACCCACTGCTCCAATCAGGCCCCACCTCACCCAAAGGCCTGAGTCCACCAGTAGATGAGGGCAGAGTCTCAGGAGATGGAAGGTCACTTCCCAAAACCCCACATGACAGCATTGCCCTGGGCACCTACCCTCAACACATAAGGATTCCAGAAGAATTCTTTATGCCTAAACCAACCCATAACAGGAGGATTTATAGTGAACCCTCACTCCAATATCTCAGAATTAGTTGTTTTCCCAAAGTGAACCCCACTTCACATGATTTTGGATTCATTTATCAAAAGGGGTAGAAATAATGACTACCTCAGTTTACCAATCTATGAGACAGGGTTGTGGGGGGCATTCAGTAGATGTATGCTCACTAGCACAGTGCCCTCAGCAGAGAGACTGTTAACCACTCTTTGGTTCAAATGAAACCCAATGGGTGACACTTGTCCTAGATCCCCATGGGGTTTGCCAAGGCACTGTCCCTCTCCTAGGCACTTGCTCTCCCTCTGAGAAATTCCTACAGAACTTTCCTGTAGGCACAGGAGAAGCAGGACTCTGCCCTTTGATCCAAGAGACATTAGATATCCCAATTCTCTCGGCCTCCGTTGGGGGCAACCTTGTCTCCAACAGAGGGATCGGAATGCAGGGGAAGAAGACAGAGCATGGGGAGAATTGACAGGCCACTAAAAATCACGCTGCCCCAGATGAGATCCTTTGACTGACGGCAGCTCCTCCAGGTGGATTTTAGAAATGGGAAGTTTCTCATCTGGGCTTAAAGAAGGGATCTGTGAGGGAACTGAACACTCTGCTCCTCAGATGTCAGTCTCACAGGTTGTCGTTTCAATCCTGTGCTGCCCCTAATGCTCAGGGTCATGTGATGCTCCGGTCATGTGATATTGGGGGATGGGATAGGCATGCACGCCCAAAGCTAGACTATAGGACACTCCTGGGAGCACATTAGGACAAAACACCACTCTGGTCAGAACTGTCCCCAAAACACTCTGGGAAATGGCGAGTAGGCTGGAATAAGCCCTTTGGCATCCTGGTTGGCATCCTGGCCCTGCAGGGCTGTGAGCTTATATCCCCCCAACACACACATGCACACACACACACACACACACACACACACACAGGACACATACTACACATCCTTCCCTCAGGCTGCAAGCAGAGCTCAGAGCTGGCTCCTCACAGGGAGGTGGAGCCGCTGTCTGAGTCCTCACAGGATGCCTGTAGCTTTTACTCTCCAAGAGTCCTTTCGGCAAAACCCACAGCTTCACTCTGCTTGTTCAGTGCCCATCTTGAAGATAATCTGTTTTGTTCTGGGCCTCTTGACAACCCATCTGCTCCCGGGGAGCTCACTTGTTGCGCTGACTCCGGAGAGTGATTTTCTTCCCGTCAGTTCCCTGCTTGTGCTAGAATACAAACCTGACCTCCTCCAAGCGTCCTGAGAGGGAGGCCTCGGCATATCCACCGGACAAGTGGGCCCTCAGTGGTGCAGAGCTCAGGGGAGGGACATGGCTGTGGGCTCTGTCACCTGTCACCTCTTTTAGGGTGACTCCCTGGCAAGAATGAGCTGTCTCAAGGTTTCAGCAGGGAGTGTCAGGGTGGGGGTGGTAGAGTGAAGAGACTCTATCCATGGTGATGAGAGACAGACAGTGTGAGGCTTCATCCATGGTGAAATAGCCACTTGTTCTATTTGTTCACAAGCTGTTGACCAGGACACGGAGGGAGCAGAGCAGAGCCACTGGAGGGTATAGCCCTCAAAGTTTGCCCAGGCCCCACATCCTCAACCTTAAAGTCACTATACACTAGAGGCCAAGAAAATTTCAAATCATGAGCCTTTGGGTGATGGTCCAAATGGAAACCATAAAACTGGTTCTCACCAGCTGCCCTTCCATCATGAGTGCACAGGACCAAGACCCAGATGTTGCCTTGATCATACCCTGCTCCCAACATCCCCTTCAAATGCATTCCTGAAAGCTGTCTGGTCCCTCCCTGTTTAGAAATGCTCTTCGGAGTCTGAGTCAGTCTCCTTGCCCAAAAGGCCTCACCAAATGATAGTCCTGCCTGTTATCTCAGTGAGGCAGTAGCTTATCAGGGCCATGCCCACAAAGGGACAGAGTAGTTGGGGGGTTAAATTGCTGGTAAGTCCTTTAAGGGTCATATTTAATGGAGCATTTTCTGACCCTGTGGCTGGGTCACACACAAAGTAGCTTAAGCAAACACATCTGTGTTGGCTCACACTACTGCAAAACAATATGTGGGGACATCACCCAGGTGAATGCAGTGGCTTGAGTCACCCACTCAGGCCTGTTCTCCAGTGCTGGCTTTGTCCTCAGGCATTTCTTCCTCTTGGTGCTTACGAGTGGCTAAACTCAGGTCTCAGCCCATTTTCTCTTTCCCGGTCTATAAAATCTGTGGAAGAGCTGGGGTTGGTCCAGATGATCTCATGTGTGCCCCTCTTCCACCCACAAAGAGGGATGGAGTTCCATGGTTTTCCAGGTGGGCATCACTTCCCATCTGCAACCCTGAACACAGGAAGGTATGATTGACAGCTTCCCCCAAGCACTGGAGTCCGGGCTGCTGCTTATCTCCAATGATAGTGTTCATGTCTGACATCTTCTGGCCTCTTCAGGTACCTGCATGTACATGAGTGTGTGCATGCGCGCACACACACACACACACACACACACACACACGTTTCCAAAATTTAAACGATTATAATTCAAGCAAATGAGATAAATACAAGACAAAGGTATATCTTTTTCTGATGCATTGCCACCGATGTTTTCAAATGGGCTTTGCAGTGGTATTTTCTGAGGCACAGCCAGAGGGAGCAGGCAGTGCGGTGGGGAATGAGGACCTTGGTGGACAGCCACCCACTGTAAATGCTAGAATGCCAGCCTTCCCTGCACAGCTTCTGAGGTGATGGCCACAGCATGTGTGGTCCCCAGCAACAGCCCCATGGGTCACATTGTCCATTAACTGAGCACCGCACTCAGAGCTACTAGTCAATATTAGTTCCAATTTGTAAATGGAAAACTAGATCCACAGATATTAAAGGACAGAGCTGGGGATAGAACCCCAGGATCTGTAGGACTCAAGGCTGCGTGTGGGTAAAAAGCACAGGAGGAAATGGGAGGAATGAGAAGCAGTGACTGGAAAGTAATAACTAGGATCTCTGCTGGCTGCGTGACCCACGTCCTCAGGTATATAGCTGAGGGCAGAGGCAAAGAAGACAATATGAACGGTGAGACGCCATATCTCTCCTGAGTAGTGCAGCACCTCAAAGCTGGCCCAGACCTGCCATGAGGCAAAAGTCCAAGCATTTCAGAGCTGATGGAAAAATCTGACCCTAGGAGGCAGATAACAGCAGTGTCCTTAAGGTTCTCTGCTTCTGCCTGTGACCATTGTGAGGTCTGTGTGGCCTGTTGAGAGAATAGAACATCAGGATGTGTAGTCCTGAATAAGGCATCTATTGGTTTGCCTGGCAAACTCCTATTCATCTATCATAGCCCTGCTCTAGCATTTAATCCTCAAGAGAGCCATCCCTGGCTGCCTCGGGCATCTCCCATTGCTCACACTGCCTAGCACCTATTCATCTACTAGCCCCTTTCGGGTACCACTGCATGCCTGGACATTATCAATTCTGCCTGTCAAACTACAGATTCTCTAAGCCACAGTCAAGGTGAGCATTTCCAGGCTCTGGAGACAGATGGAGGGGTTGATGAATGGACCTCATAGTGCAGAGTACAGGAGTTGCCAGTCACAACAGGGCAGGCATTCAGCAAGCTTACCGGGTAGCTTGTGCTCAGTACATGACCCTGTAGTTCTGAGCTCTGCTTTTCGTGATTGTACCTTACCTGCAGAGCCTGCATCCTGTAGGTGTCCTGTGAGTGTTTGTGTGAACAGGTGACTCCCTGTGCAAACCTCCTCATATATGTAGTGGTGATATATTTATCCACCTCCCAGCTTGCTGTGAGGATTAATGGGGTACATGGGACGTGCCGTACCTTAGAAACCCAGAGGTGGCTAGCACACCAAGTAGAGATTGCAATCATTTTTTGCCTCTGGTAGCGGTGGCCTGAGGCCAGGCCTCCAGGACCCCACTATGGGGTTGTAGGGAATGTGGCCATTGGGAGGGGGGGCATGGAGGGTTGGTAAGGCGTGGGAATCTACCAAAGGGATCTGCAGCCTACAGGAAGCCAGTTTAGGACATAGGACTCTGATGGCAACATTGCTCCCAGATATCTGTGAATCTGCTAGCCGCTGCTGTGTGCCTGTCAGTGAGGGAAGACGGAGTACCCTTCTCTTGTCCTTGGATGTGGGTGACATGCAAGGAGACCCAATGCCACAAGGTCTCAACACCTGTCTAGTGTGTTGAAGGTGGGTAAGGGTCCTCATTCTCTGCCTAGGAGCTACAAGGCATCAAGAGGTAGGTAACCTGCCCCTGGATCCCACCCAGGGATCCGGCCCGGCACTCACCACCGTGGTCCCTGCAAAGTCAGTCCTGTGAGGAAACCCCATAATGTTCATCATTTGTGACGCACTGTAACTATCCCATGGTCTTACCTGCAGGTTCCTGGGCTTCTAGATTTGCAGACTCTCAAGCAGGGAGCAATAGATCAGCCTCACACCCCTGCCCCTAGAACACTTGTTAGACGAGACAGTAGAACCACTGAGAAGAGGGAGGAGCTTCGCCAGGGCCTGGAGCAAGTTGGTGGCTGGGGCCAGGACACTGTGGTGACACGATCTTTGAGATTTTCTTTGTAAGTGCTGATAGGATATTTTTCTTTTGAAATATTTTTGCTTTTCTAGAATGTGCACATAGGCAATGTGCTTTGACCATATTTCCCCATTATCTTCTCTCCCTCTCCTCCCAGCTTCAACAAACCCCTTCTTCCTTCCCAGAGCCCCCTCTGCTTTCACGGTGTTTTTGTTTTTGTTTTGTGGTCCAATTCATTTCATTAATCTCTTTTGCATAAGTCTGGTGGGGCTATAAGTTTGAGCAAGGAGAACCCACTGGTGCCTACACCCCTGAAGGATACAACCCCTACCCCCACTCCACCCCCAATATACACACAGTATCCATACAGCCTGTCACTCCTCAGAGTGGGCGGGGCCTCATGATCCCTTCAGCCACCCATGATGGTTGGTCGTCTCACTTTTGCGCAATAACCAGAAAACTGGGTCACCTGTGCCCCTCCTCGTGTCAGGATTGTGCAGAGGATGATAGAACCAGCACCATTCACTCGAGTAATGTTTATTGAGGGCCAACTATTTACCGGGCTTTAATTAATACACACACACACACACACACACACACACACACACACACACACACGGTGGTGAGTGCTAGGGTCCCAGGAATAAGCCAAACAAAGCTCCCATGGGGGCTTGTGTGCTGCTAATATTTTCATATCATTGGCTGGAGATGTGGTCCATTGGTGGAATGCTCAGTAGTGTGCAGGAAGCCCTGGTTCCATGTACATGCAGCACCATATAAATTGGGTACGATGGTATACACCTGCTACCCCTGCACCTAGAAAGTGGAAGCAGGAGGACCAGAAGTTCACAGTCCTCCTCAACTACACAGAGGGTTTGAGGTCAGCCTGGACTACATGTGACCTTGCCTCAAAAAACCAAGACAAGAAAAGGATTGCAATCATGGAATCTTCTTCCTATCCACTGCTTCTTTCCCCACCAGGACACACCGTTCTCAGCCGTCAGGTCCACGTGCAGTGAAACTCTCCACACTGTGCGTATGCATGTCTTCCTACACTTGCTGCTGTTTGAAGACGCTCGCATACAGCCCTGGGAGGCTCTGGTTGGTTGTACATTGACTGCATGTGGTATAGGAGGATGTGCCCATACCTCCTGCTGCTACTTAACCATGACAGAGCCCAGCAAACATCCCCTCCTGCTTCTCCAGCCACGGCCTCAGTGACCCCTTCAGCTCACCTGCATCTGCCTCAGCCCCCGACCCCTTCTGCTCATCCCCCCGAACCAGAGTTCTTATGACACTTCCCCTCTCATCTTTCCTTCCCATGGCCTCATGAAGGACTGGCATCATGATTGGTCTTCATACCTTCATGCAGTCCGAAACCCACAAAAAATAAGCCCCTTAGATGAAGTAGGGTAGGCTTGCCCTGGGACCTATACGCATCCTTATCTTTGGGTGACCTATGACACCCACCTAATGCCCTGTCAGCACTGCGTCTCTAGTTGGCCCACTGCACTGTACAGCCTGTGCGGGCAAGGGTTTATTCCCCCAAGAGATTTTTCCATCTATGCTTGTTAGAATACACAGATGCAGGATGTGTGACTATAAGAGGTCAAATATAATTTAAATTATTTAAATTCCTACATGCTGTCACATATTGTGAGACTCTGTTGGCACCTCAATATCTCTGGCTGGCAGCTTGTCTCTGCAACGAGGAGCAGGCACATGGGGCCAGATATACTCGGGTTTGGTTTCTTGGTTTGGCTTGGTTTTTGTTTTCCTGAGATGCTGGTATGTTTTCTAACCTCCTCGTGCCTTGATTTTCTCATCTATTAAATGGATGCATCATTACATCTGCCATGGAGGAATGTGGGAGGAGTGTGTGTGTGTGTGTGTGTGTGTGTGTGTGTGTTTATGAGCGTGCTTCAGCATGGAAGCTAGGTGAAATTTTGTGCATATCTATTCCTTCTTTCTACCATGTGGATTCCAGGGTTCAGGTCATGGGGCTTGGTGGCAAGCACATTAACCCACTGTGCCATCTTACTGACTCCTATCTTATCTTCAGAGCAGTTTTAATTTCTCAGGAAAATTGAGAGGATGCCATAGACAGTGGCCATAGGCTCTGCCTACCACCCATATTCTCCACCTTCAACATCACCTGCCAGAGTGGCACATCTGTCATCATGGCTGAAGTCACATGACAGGTCACTGTCCTCCATACGTGCTACATCAGGGCTCACTCACTCTTGGCACTGTACAGTTCTTGCATGACAGTGTCATGATCTCTGTCACCATAGCAGTGCACAGAACGTCGCCACCTTGAGAGTCTCATGCTCTGCCAATTATCTCTTCCTCCAGCCCTAGCAACCACAATCTTCTTACTGCTGCCATAGCTTCTCCAGAATGTCCTATGGCTGGAATCATGCAGAATGCAGCCTGCTTAGACTTGCTTCTTTACTTACTAGTACGTATTAGCAGGGTTCCTTTGTGTCTCCTCACAGCATCGTCCTAGCTCATCCTTTCTCAGTGTACCGCAGTGTACATGTACACAGTACACTTATCCACTTGTCTACAGAGAGGGGTCAGTGGCTTCCAGATTCTGGCCATTAAGACCAAAGCATCTGTAAGTACTTGCAGGCTAAGGTGTGTGAGCATATACGTCCTCAACTCCCTCGTGGAAATGCCCAAGAGCTGGATGTTTAATTCTACAAGAAACTGCCCCACCATGGTCCCAGGAAACTGTCTTTCCACCAGCAAGAGTTTCTGTCACCCCATCTCCTTACCAGCATTTGGTGGGGTCAGAGTTCTGGACTCAGGCCCTCTAATACATGTGGGTCATGTTATATGGTCAAAGGTCACCGTCACTCTGTATGCAGTTTATTTATCCAGCGTTCATTTGGACCTCGGTGGGTTTTCATTCTGTTGCTTTTATGAGTGGCACTGGTGAGAGTGACCTTGGGACAAGGCTTCTGTGACCCTCACCCTTGGTTTTGTTTCTCTTTGTAGTTTTCTAGAAAGAGTGGAGGAGCCCCCCATTCAATTCACTGGGAATGTCTTTGCATATATCCTCAGCATGTCAGCAGTCTCACTGTTCAACGAGGTCCAGAAGGTGCCTGCAGGCTGCCAGTCCCATCCCCAGCAGGAGGGTTCAGTGCGGGGTTCTGTCCCTCACCTCCACCCAACCCCCACAGGGTCATATTCTAAACTTGACATGTAATGGGTGAGTGAGGGAGATAGAGTTTTGTGTTTTGTTTGTTTGGGTGCACTAGTGTCTCCTACAAGCTGTCTTGTCTGTCAGGGTGTCACCTGTGGAAGGGTTGAGGCCACCACTGGGGCAGTCACAGGTCCCTCAGGGCACGTGGCATGTGAGTCCCACAGTGGGAGTGAGTACAACCCACAACCAGAAGAGACACAGAAGCAAGCCTGAGGAGCCTGCATTCTGCATGCGTCCACCCAGTGGGCTGGGTCCTGCTTCTACTGCTCATTCTCCTTTCTCTCGCTCCATCCCACCTCTCTCGTTCACTGAACTTAGAACATGGAAGATTCGGTGCCAAGGGTACCACCTAAACCTCTGCTCTCCTAGAGCAGGTAGGATGGGCAGACAGAAAGCACCTAAATTTCAAGTGTAGTTGTTTGTTGTGGTCAGATCTCAAAGGGCCAGTCTGTGCAGCTGGGTTGGGGTGACTCTAGTCTTTGGGGACGATCTCTTGGAGGAAGTGACACTTGTGCTGAACCCTGAAACACAAACAGGAATCTATGACGCAGTGAGGGAAGGCTATCTAGCACTAGTTCAGCATGTGTAAAGGCCCTGGGGTGAGGGTGGAAAGAAGCCTGGACCACTGTGTGTGCACAGGAGGGAGGTGAATGGAGGAAGGAGGAGATAGCAGTCGCCAAGGCCTCTTAGCTTCAGTCAGCAAATCCAGAGGTGGAGAGGTGGCCTGACTCCTGTCAGGGTCAAAGTCAGAGCTGAACTGATCTGAAAGACAGCAGACCTGGTCACCCTCCTGTGTATTTATGGCAGTTCCATTAACATTCCAAGTGGCTAAACCATGTCTCCCACAATGCCAAATGTTTCAGAAGAACGTGCATATGAGAAAACAATTAGGAAGACCTAGAGAAAGGGTCTTCCTCCATCGCCCATTCTGTGAGAAGCCTGGAGAATGGCTCTAGTAAGAGGATTGTGAGCCGGGGCAGCCAAGCACAATGTGTGATCCCAGGGAGAAAGGAGGCTCTGAAGGCAGAGGTGTCAGAGGCTGGTGTCAGAGGTGGACTTCCAGGCTAAGACAGTGGCTTGTGGCTGGGCAGGAGGCCGTATTGGTTCTTATGTCCAAGTAGCCCAGTGTAAGTGGGCTAATGTCTCAGGCAACCCAAGAGCAGCAATCAGGGGAGGGGAGGGGAGGGGAGAGGCAAGAGAACCTGATAAGCAAACGTTAACCACCAATGACTGTAGCTGAGGAGTGTGTGGTTTATGACCATTCCTTGAACTCTTCTTGGAAACTTACAGGATTGAAAATTTTCATGATAAAAATTTAAGAAAGAAAAAAAGTTGTAGTTTCCATTTTTTTAAAAAAAAATCACACATCACATTATAACTGTGAGTTTTGTCATAGTAGACAATTAATATATCATGATAATCCTATAAGCTAGTTAAGGTTTTATCATTAATTTTTTAAAATCCAGTCAAATAATGGAAGTAGCCCATCTTATGGACCAACACATGGAAACAAGCTGTAAGCAGCAGACTTCAAGTCAGGCTTGATCTAGGACCAAAGTAGGCGACCTGCTTTCTCTGCTGTGCCTCCTCAGCCCAGTCTTTCTGGTTCACGCTCTTCTCCTGGGCTTTAGATGCTTCTCGGAGCCAACCAGTCACAGGGAAGAGTCCACAAAGGAGGGCAAGCAGATGCTGGAAGGCTGCCCTGAACCAGGATGTGACCGAGAGGCCTGTGGCCTTCATATTCTCTCAGTGCTGCAGGAACTCGGGACTGTGTGGCCCATCTAAGACTATGAGAAAGGAAGAATAGCTCTGGAGGGATATGAATCTGGGCTGCTGAGATTGGCTCTTTTTATAGAACCCCTGCTCTTATTATAGGAAAGCAGGAAAAGAATACCTGACCTCCATCAGACACCCTTAATTCCATATCTTCTTTCTCACCTGCAAAGGTCCATCTCTCCCTCCCTTCCTATTTCTCACCTCCCTTCCCCTCTATTCCTTCCCCGGAACATTGAAATGAAATGTTCTTGTGAGACCCGCCCCGTCCCCCCAGACTTGTCAGCCACCTGGCTACACTACATGTGGAAATATCCAAAAGCCCCAGAGATGCCTGAGCTCAGGCTAACCCTTTCCCATGTGGCTACCCAGGGCTGTCCCATAGATGATTTATCCTTGAAGGAAGAAAAGTCCAGTGACAGAATTGGCAGAGGAGTCCCTTGTGTTCCAGATTCTCCTATCCTCTCTCACATCCAGACCCTCACAGGGTCCTCCGGGAAGCCGTTCCCACCCCAGCTCTCAGAGAAGGAAATTGAGGCTCTTAGAAGAGAGAAGGCTCTGAGGTCAGCCAGCAGCAGGTGGCTGAGTCCCCACCCCCACCCCGTTCACATCTGGGGTCCCACGGTTCCTGAGAAGCCTGGGATCCAGGTGTGGATCCCCAGGTTATAAGAACTGCAGTCAAAGGCTGCTCTGTTTGTCCCCAAGGAAGCCTAGGAATTCTGCTCCAGCCCGGGGACTTTTGTCAAGTGGGAGGATTTGCGCTAATAAAAACAAGTGTCGTTTTACAGCGCTCTCTGTAAATCTGTTAGTGGCCTTTAATAAAAATGTATGACCCTAATAATCTTGTTCCGCACACCCTGCTCAGATTACCACCCACCAGCCAGTCATCTGCTGGCCTTTGCAGCTTGGGGACGGCGGCCTGGGTCCTCGCCAGGGGTGGCTCCCAGGGATGTCAATGACCTGGTAATGATTAATCCAAACTGCCCACTGCTGCGGCAGGAAGGAGGAGCTGGGCCTGTGACAAGGGCTGCTGGCTGGGGAGCCTAGCCACAAGCCCAGGGAGCCATTGTTACTATCTCAGGCAGTCAGGGGAGGCCGACCCCAGATGGGACCTGGGCCAGGGCCAGGGACTCTCCTTGACCTACGGGCGCGCCCACCATTGCCTCTAGGGTGAAAACGGGAGGCAAAGAAGTCAAGTGAGCCAGGGACTCTGGATCATGTCTGGCCCAGGTTTCTCATGGAAAAAGGAGGTTTGGGTTTTTATTTTATTTATTGTGTGTGATGGGTTAGGGTAAGGGTGAGGATGTGAGGTCAGAGGTCAACCCCGAGTGCCATTCCTTAGGGGCCATTCACCTTGGTTTGTTTGAGATGGTGACCCTCGCTGGCCTGAAACTCACCAAGTACTCTCTAGGCTGGCTAGCCAGAAAGCCCCTGAGATGTCCCCATCTGCCCTTGCCAACACTGGGATTATAGTGTGGGCCATCACACCTGGCTTTTCATAGGTTCTGGAGGTCAAACTCTACCTCGTCTTCGTGTTTGCACAGCAAGTACTTTATGCACTGATACATCTCCCCAGTCAGAGCCTGTGGGTTTAATCTTCCAAGAAAGTGTGGTATCTCAAACCCACTACAGGCCCGTAATCCTTTTCAGATGCACACTTGGCTGCTAGGCCACAGAAATTGCTGGGATGCGGCTGGTTAAATATTACAGTGTAATGAGGACCTGTGGCCCTCTCAGCCTTCTGTTACTTGCTATTTGTGGAAATGTCTAGTCACAGACTTAGGGAGGACTCCAAACGTCCTTAGGTCCCATCCGCTAAGCAGTTGAGTGTGCACATGCTGCCAGCCTCTTACTTGGAGGAGAACTTTGCAAGTCACTAAGACATCTATTCCTGATGGAGGAGGAAACGGAGATCTGCTAGGTTGTCCACGTGTCAGACCTTCTGACAGTGAGGTCGATATGCACAGGATGAACCTCAGACCAGAACTCTCACAGTTGCACAGGGATTTCCTCTCAGAGGAGCATCTCAGCTTCTCTCCCAAGAGACCAGCTGACCTAAGGTTGCCCAGGCTGGGGAAGTGGTGTGAGGTTCCAGGAATAGGGCTTTGATGCTCAAATTGAAATGAGTACCCAACCTGAGCCTGAGCCTGAGCCTGGACTCCACAGGGTCCCCAGAGAATGGTGGGGTCCTGGAAGTTTAAGAAGCTACTGCCTTGTGTATATAGCCTTGTGTATATAGCCTTGTGTATATAGCCTTGTGTATATAGCCTTGTGTATATAGCCTTGTGTATATAGCCTTGTGTATATAGCCTTGTGTATATAGCCTTGTGTATATAGCCTTGTGTATATAGCCTTGTGTATATAGCCTTGTGTATATAGCCTTGTGTATATAGCCTTGTGTATATAGCCTTGTGTATATAGCTTTGTGTATATAGCCTTGTGTATATAGCCTTGTGTATATAGCCTTGTGTATATAGCCTTGTGTATATAGCCTTGTGTATATAGCCTTGTGTATATAGCCTTGTGTATATAGCCTTGTGTATATAGCCTTGTGTATATAGCTTTGTGTATATAGCCTTGTGTATATAGCCTTGTGTATATAGCCTTGTGTATATAGCCTTGTGTATATAGCCTTGTGTATATAGCCTTGTGTATATAGCCTTGTGTATATAGCCTTGTGTATATAGCCTTGTGTATATAGCCTTGTGTATATAGCCTTGTGTATATAGCCTTGTGTATATAGCCTTGTGTATATAGCTTTGTGTATATAGCCTTGTGTATATAGCCTTGTGTATATAGCCTTGTGTATATAGCCTTGTGTATATAGCCTTGTGTATATAGCCTTGTGTATATAGCCTTGTGTATATAGCCTTGTGTATATAGCCTTGTGTATATAGCCTTGTGTATATAGCCTTGTGTATATAGCCTTGTGTATATAGCTTTGTGTATATAGCCTTGTGTATATAGCCTTGTGTATATAGCCTTGTGTATATAGCCTTGTGTATATAGCCTTGTGTATATAGCCTTGTGTATATAGCCTTGTGTATATAGCCTTGTGTATATAGCTTTGTGTATATAGCCTTGGTGTGGAGTTTGGACATTGAGGTCCTTGACCACAGAGCAGGCAGTAGCTGAATGGATGCTGGTCCCTACCTTCCTCCTTCACATCTCCATGTAGCTTTCTGAGATGCTCTGTGGCTCCCAGAAGAGGCTCCGTCCCAAATTCTAGGTTGTCCCGAGGCCTGTTGGTCTCACTTGCTGTCCAGAGAGGCTACTATGCTCACACCAGAGATAACCCCATCCCAGGCTCACCCTCCTGGCACCTTAGAGGGAGGGAACTTTGAGGTGCTTTGATTACCCCCTCCCCATCTAATGCCAACCCCCCCTTTCAGTACATCCTACAGCCTGCTCCCCTCATCTCTGCTTGCATACCTGTAGTGACAGGGGGCTCACCACCACACAAGGCAAGGTGTATTGTTGGAAAACACAGACTGCTTTGACATCCTTTTCCAATATTAGACTTAATCATTTCTTGATCTAACTTCTTTTTTTTCCATTTTTTATTAGGTATTTAACTCATTTACATTTCCAATGCTATACCAAAAGTCCCCCATATCCACCCACCCCCACTTGATCTAACTTCTACACACCAGTTCAGATTCTTCTCTCTGGGATAATTTCAATCACCCAGGCCCTCTTCCACAATGCTCATTTATTTAAAAAAAATAATAATACAAGTCAAACTTCAATTTATTTTTACTTTGTTCTTTTGTTGAAATTGTACTTATATTTCTTCTCCCAACCCTCGGTCACCTATTGTTATCTTGATCATTATTTTCAGAGTGACAGCTGCCAGTCAATGTCCCTCTTACAGAAAGTCAGATCTGATCTACCTCCTATAATACAGCCCACTCCTGTCATGGATTTATTATTCAGCACCACTGTTAGCTCATCTTAACCTGTGAAGTATGCCTCTCAGATTCTTGTCTTTCTCACAGAAGCTACTCTAGGCAAATCCCTCCACCTCCTGGTTTATACCTAACTTCTTAAGTCCATGTGTCTGACTGGAATCATTCCTTGAACTTAATTTGTTTTCTCTCTAGCTGGCTAGTGGGAGGATTCTGTTGGCCACATTTTCACCTTGAGAGTCATCTCACCCAGCTGGAGTGACTTCAGTGGTCCCACTGGGATTTGTTAAGCACCTACTGTGTGTTAGGTTCAGAGAGAGGTCAACTCTAGCCTGGTGTTCTCCTCTCTCTCAGGGGCTTGTCAATGGGCTATAGAGTGGGAGCTCACCTCCAGGTACAGGGTAAGCAGAGACAAAGGTCAAGGTCGAATATCCAGGAAAGCTGTGGACATTAGAACTGTCTCAGAGTTCATGGAGGGCATCAGAGCCTCCAGCTGTCTGACCCAAAGTCTACAAGGTTTGCTCCTATATGTGAAGTCAGAGGCTGTAGCTAGGACTGAAGGAGTGAGGGCAGAGTAGGGAGGTGAGTCCAGACCAGGGCTCTCCACTAACGGACAGCCAAGAAAAATCTGGAAGGAGGCAAAGACCCTGAAGCAGGGCTGGCCTGGAGGTTGGAGATCAACTGCTTACTACTGGCATCATTAGCCTTAGTAATTAGTGTAGTTATTCCAAGCAGAGCTAATTCAACCTGGGTTCAAATCCCAGCTCTGTAATTCTTAAACTGTGTGGTCCCAGCCAAGTCACTTAGCCTCTCTAAACCTCCTCCAGCTGCAATAACAATGAGCCCTGCAGCTCAAGTTTATCCTGGGGATCAAATACACTGAAGCAAGGAGCTGACCAGAAGTACAGGAACTGTGACCTGCTATGAGCCCCCAGCATGCCTCTCCCACTCAACAGCCTAGGAGCCCTCACCGTGATATACAACCTCCATGCCTAAGGCCACACTGCACCAGGTGGCCTTGAAAATGAGGTCTCCTACCCAACCCATCTTACCCCAGATATCCCAGGCCAGCAATTTCTTTATGAAGAAACCAGGAAGCTGCTAACCTTCTGGACCTCTCTACCATGTCCCCAGGGACTCATTCTCCCCAGATGGTGCTGAGCTCTGAGATCTGTGGAAGGTTCAGAGACCATGCGTGGACGCAGCCCTGGCCACTGTGTGGGCTGAGCATCCATCCGCATGGTACAGCATATTGGTGGGACTCCCTGAGGCAGAATGACCAGAATAGGCATTACAGAAGGGACACTCCCAAGCCAGCTGACCTCTGCTTATTCTTGGGGCATTTACACCCAGAGTACACAGCTTTAGGGACCCATTTGCCGCCCTCAACCCAGCAATGTCCAGCATCCTCCGTGGCATCCTGTGACATCTTAATTTAAGTTGCCAAGGCTGAGGGTCCTGCCTGACATTTACCAGCCCCATGGCTATGCCTCTGTGTCCCTACCTCATTTCCCTCACCTGCAAAATGGGGGCAATCTCTGACTCTGGCCACAGTGAGTGTTCCAGCTGCATTCACATCTGCTGTGGCTGAAATGATCATTTAAGGAAGGAAAGATGAATTGAGATCTGTTGTTTCAGACGTTTTATTTCATCATGGTGGGAGGACAGGGCAGGGCAGAGCAGAGCAGTTCCATTATGGCTGAGAAGAGTCAAAGATACCAAAAGCATCTATGGGTACTATATCCCATAGTATAGTATATCCCAGGACCCACCCCCAGTGACCTACTTCCTCAATGTATGTCCCATCTCCCAAAGTTTCCACAATGTCCCAAAATAGTGCTACCAACCAAGAGCTAAGTATTCAAAACATGAGCATGGGGGACCATCTCAAACTGATAGAGACCACCTTTGAAGTAGTCCTGCCTGGTCCCTTCATTCTCTAGAGGGAGAAACTGCGGCTTAAAGGGGGAAAGGATATATTTATCAATATACAACTAATGTATCAGTGTCCTGATTGTGTCCTCTGGATTCTGAGCCCCTAGAAGCATGGAGAGACCACCCAGATCTTCACCGATTAAAGGAGGCATCCTCATTGCCTGATGACCCCACAGTATAGGAAGCCCAGAAACCTGGCTTGAAACCAGCCACGTGGTGGGAACTTAAACCACAGAGACTGTGTATGCAAAACTAGGTTCTTCTATATGGAAGAGAGTCTCTCTCTCTCTCTCTCTCTCTCTCTCTCTCTCTCTCTCTGTGTGTGTGTGTGTGTGTGTGTGTGTGTGCATACATGGCCGTGTGTATTTGTGTGTGTGCTCAAGGGGCATGGGGGAGCGTTGCTTATCAACTCACTTTTCTGTTCCTTCGGCAAATGATATTCAACTATATAAAGGGAACACATCAGACAGAGCTGGAGAGCCTTGTCAGGAAGAGTGAAATGGAGGTCTGTGGCAAGCACTGGGATGCAGACTTCAGCCTCTCCTCCCAGGGCGAGCCACAGTCCTCTTGCTGCCTCCGCCAGAGGCTCTGCTTTTAGAAATGGCTGGGGAGGGTGCAGAGAGGGGGGAATCATCCAGCCCCCCCCTACAGCCCCTTACCACTAGCTACAGTCCTCCCACACACATGAAGGTTCTGCACCCACAGATCTAACCAAGCTCAGGCAGAATATAGCTGAAACCAAAAGCAGTCTGTACTCAATATAGACAGGCTTTTTCCTTGCTATTCTTACAGCCCAGCAACCTACAGACTCTTTATATAGTATTAGGTAGACATAAAGTACACAGGAAACTGTGCTTAGCCTCTGCACAAATACCAGGTCATCAGCATATGGAATAACTGTAAATGTCTTTGGAGAACCAGCACCCAAGGACCCAAGGTGTGCAGCCCAGGACTGATGTGTCCAGTAGGAAAGTTGTAAGCGACTGCCAACTGGACTTTTAAACACATAAAGCAAGTCTTTAAAGTTCTGACTTTTGCTTCCTTTCTCCTTGAAATGGGATAGAGTGGACCCTTCAAACAGCCCTGGTAGTCCCTTCCCTCCTCAGGAAACCTCCCTGGGTTTCTCTGACAGTAAGGACAGAAGCCCAGTTCAGCAGTGTGGTCAGGACATTGGGTAGAGTGGGTGAGAACTGAATTTAGGGTTTTTCTTTTCAATCTCCGCTGCAAAGGGAGGTTGGAGGGGCAGGTATGGGAGGTGATGGATTTATGTTGTCGGCAGGCTAGATGGCAAGCCCAAGAGAGAGGCGCCAGTGGCTGGGGTTGGAGGAGGGCAGCAGTAACAGGGGACAAAGAATGGGCTGAGAATGAGGGCAGCTTGGGTGCAGGAGATACAGAAAGGATAAAAGGACTGTTTCGATATCTCCAGGGTCCTGGCTCCATCCTTTGTGTGCACGTGCATGCTGCCTTCTGGGATGGGGAGAGTGGAAAGGATTGGTCGGATTGCAGAAGGAGGAGACCAGCTCCTCTCCCACACTGCTTGAGAGTCCCTGTTTCTTCCTCCTCCCATAGGGAGCCCATGCAGTCGTGCATGTGTCTCTGATTGCCTCTCTGAGAACAAGCCTATTAAAACCCAGTGCCGGGCTCGAGGCTCACATGTGTTTTGGTGACCAGGATTAGCGCTTAATTTCCAGCAAAGCTGCTGGGGCCAGCAGAGTTTAGCCTGCCTGCAAGCCGAGTCCCATGACCAAGGACTCTGGGGATGGAAGTGCTGGGGGGTGCCTGGTGTTACCAGGACAGCTGAACCTGGCCTCTGGGACTAGCTCAGTGGCCCAGACTTGGTCAGGGAGGGGAGCTTTGCACTGATGGAAGAGATGTGTGTTGTGTGTGAGGGGGTAGTATATGTAGGGACCTCAGAGCTGTTACGTTGTTAACAAGCTGTATCCCCCATAGGGACGGTGATGTGATACCCTCATGGGGAAGAAGGGCAAAGCCATGCTGGCTTTGAGTCTAGTTGCCTCACCCCTGGCTTTGTGCCCTACTTCCAGGGATAGCTAGCATCTTGCCCTTGGAGGCTCAGTTGATGTCACGTGTGCTGAAAGTCACACCCAGGACACGGCCTTGATGGACTGCTTCTTTTAAACCCTTGTGACAACTCCAGTCACATGTATTCCTTGTTGTCTTGGCCTCACTTTTCCAACTGCCCTGTGAGTGATCTGAGGGTGAGGACCTTGTTCCCTTCCCTCTACCCTAGCTGCCCTTAGTAATGCCCGGTGGCAGCGCATGCTGGTGAAAACAACTGTCCTTGACTGGTGCATGTGTAGACTGGTGCATGTCAAAGACTGGGAGGGAGCTAGATGGCCAGAGGCCTTGGATGCCAAGCTCAGGCATTTGGACCTAATCCTTTGAGCTAACAGGAAGCTACTGCTTAAGGTCCTCACCTCAGTTGGTGGCAAGGAGGGGAGAGAAGGAGAGAACAATCATGGCAGACGCTCTGCATGGCAAGGGCCATACGAGTGGGCTCATCATCCTAAGTGTCCCTGCTCCCTTGGTGCTCCTGACCTCAGAGAGGTTTGATGTGTGAAGGAGACACGGACCCAGCCTTGGATCATTCGGAACCCCTCTCCCTGTGGCTTATACTCCTTTTGTATTCGTGGGGACCGCACCACAGTCTCTGTGGCCACATTTCTCTAATTGTCTCTGTGGCTTTGTCAGGTTGTCCCATGTTGTGAAAAATGCAGATTTCCTGGCCCAGCCTCTGGTCTCTGGGGAATGGCAGAATATGCTTGTTTTTTTTTTTTAATAGCAGCTCCCTGGGGGATTCTAATATGCCATGGAGACTGTGGAACCCTGCTGCAAAATTCCTGGCATTTATTTACCACTTTCCTTCTACAAACTTCTGCCCCAGATGGCATAAGATAAATACACACAGCAGAAAGCAGGGTCCGTGGATCTCCCCTGAGCCTCTGTCCTCTTGGGAATGTCTTCCCTGCTCTCATCCTAGTAGCACCCGACTAAGACCCTTCTTTTAAGAC
The DNA here is from genome assembly GCF_000001635.26 of Mus musculus. NCBI lineage: Eukaryota > Metazoa > Chordata > Mammalia > Rodentia > Muridae > Mus > Mus musculus. The sequence goes on along the minus strand of NC_000072.6, from coordinate 114,005,038 downwards.
CTGCCCTCTACAAGCAGCCTTCTGACCACCTCTCCCCTGTGGCATTTGCCCCATCTCCTCTGAAGTCTTGTATTATTCTGTAAGATCCTCAAATGGCATTGTCACTTCCGCTTAAGTTACTCAGTCATTGAATAAATATTTACCAAAATTAACAAGAGAGAATCGGCTTACCGTTCATAGCTCAAGGTTACACATGGTTCATAGCGATGGAAAAGCCTTCACAGCAGGAGCATGAGGGAGATGTCACTGTATATCCACAGTCCAGAAGCAGAGAGAAATGGATGCCTGGGCTCAGCTTGCTTTCTCTTTTTCACACAGTCTAGGACCTCAGCCCAGGGGATGGTGCCGCCCACAGTTGGGGGAGGGATCTTCCCAGCTCAAACTAATCAAGATCTTCCCCTATGGGCTAACTTGCAGGCAATTCTAGATCTCAAGTTGACAATTAAAATTAATAGTCACACATCTTTTAGCTGTAGTTCTAATTAGATGCTGAGTTATCAGACAGACAGCACGCTGTCCCCAAAGACACTCAACACAGTGAAGGAGACAGACCCACAGACACCATCATCAAGAATTCCAGGTGCGACTTTGTTGTCTGGCTGCTGAGATCTAAATCCTAGCTCCACCCTCAGTGTCTGTGGCCTTAGGTAGGCTGTTTCTCACCAATCTGCGTTCCAGCACTCCCATTTATAAACTGGGGCTGGTACTAATGCTTGCCCCAAGGCTTGGTGTGAGAGATGAATAAGGTGCTATGCCATAGTTCATTCTGGCCTCCAGCATGAAGATATTGAGTGAGGCAGGGTTGGTGCTGTGTAGAGAAGCCCCAGGAAAGGAGAGGTCATTCCTATCTCACCCAAAGTAGCCAGGAAGCCCCTCCCCAAGCGCCCCCCACCCCCCGAAGGCAAGGTGGATGTCATGCATGAATGACTCAGCCAAGAAAATGCTTGTGCAGAGAACAAAGGGTGTGCCAGGTAACAGAACAGCCTAAGCACTGAATGAAAAAGAGGAAGTGATGTCATCAGGATGTGCCGAGAAGGCAGTGAGTGGAGACTGCCTTCAGGAAGTCTGGGTGCCTGCCAAGCCTCAGTTTCCTCCACAGCTGCCATGTGGGGACAGAGGACAGAGGACCAGATAGAAAGCACACACCAAAGCTGAGCTAGGGGCAGCAAGGGTTGATACTAACTGTGGGAAGCCATTGCTAGGTATGTACTTAGTTCTATGGTCCTGCCCTTGGCAAAACATTCTGGAAATTTCCTTGGGACCAGCCTGGAAGGCAGCTGAACGTGCCACATGGAGGTTAAGGAGAGCGTGACTAACCATATTCTAGTTCTGTCTTGTTTCCAACCCCATGGCCAGGCTGCGACACCCTTCTTCCCCTTCCAGCACGTCTCTATCATATGTGGCAAAGATACACTTTATGCCACAGCTGATAAAGACCAGGCCTTATACATTTCAGACAAAATGTCCCCAGTCGGGAGAAAAGGCGTCCCTAGCCCTGTGACAGAAGCTGCCTCCTAGCCATGTGACATACTCACTAGACAGAGGTCAGCAGTGACCTGCCTGACTAGCTGGTTACACACCCAGGGAGGCCCCATATCTGGCCTGTTGCTTGAGGTACTAGGTTGAGAAATGCTTACTGAGAAAAATCCCTTGAAAAACTACAAAAGAGCCGGGTGTGGTGGCACACGCCTTTAATCCCAGCACTTGGGAGGCAGAGGCAGACAGATTTCTGAGTTCGAGGCCAGCCTGGTCTACAGAGTGAGTTCCAGGACAGCCAGGGCTATACAGAGAAACCCTGTCTCAAAAAAAAAAAAAAAAAAAAAAAAAAAAACCTACAAAAGAACTTTCCTGTGTGTATTTTGGTTTTGATTGTCATTAAGTGTGGTAAAATACACAGACTATAAAATTTATCATCTTAACCATTTTAGGTGTTCAGTTAAAATAAAATATGCATGCACACTGTGTAGCCATCCTATCTAAAACCCTGAAACCCACCCATCATCAAAAATTCCCAGCATCTGCCTTTTGCCTTCCGTCACTATGGAACTGACTGCTCCTGAGACCCCACAGAACTGGGATCATGCAGTGATTTTACTCTTGTGCCTTAGTTAGAGGTTCATTGCTGTAAAGAGACACGGTGACCTTGGCAACTCTTATAAAGGAAAACATTTAATTGGGGCTGGCTTACAGTTTAAGAGGTTTAGTCCATTGTCATCATAGGGAGAAGTATGGCAGTATGCAGGCAGGCATGGTGCTGGAGAAGGGCCTGAGAGTTCCACAGGCAGCAGGAGACATGTATCGTGCTGGGCATAGTTTGAACATATGAGACCTCAAAGCCCACTCCCACAATGACACACTTATTTCAGCAATGCCACACTTCCTAATAGTTCTACACACACACACATGTATATGCTTATGTGTATGCATGTGTGTGTGTGTGTGTAAAAACAAAGTTGTTCCTAAATTGGGGCTGTTATGAATAATGCTTCTGACAGCAGATGTGGTATATGCCGAAAACCCCAGCACAGGAAAGGATGCAACAGGAGAGCCCCAAGTTTGAGGACAAGTCTGGACTAAAATCAAATTTAAAAGGCCTTCACCTCCTATCTATTATAGTGCCATCTTTCTGTCCTTTGAGTGCATATTCTAGACTGTCATGTGATAATTCCATAAGATTTTCTAGGACTATCTACTGTTTCCCAGAAGAGCTGTGTTAGAGACACAACCATGAGACAGAGATTTAACTGGGAATGAAGTCTTTTGAAACATAAAAGTCTATCCCATGGTGACACAAGGTCATAGCTTCTAACCCTTCTAAGATACTTCCTCCAAGTAAGAACCAAGTACCGACATATATGAGCCTATGGCTGCCATTCTCATTCAAACTACTAGCATCTAGTTTGTGTCAGATGCTAACTCTTGAACCAGCCAACCTTCCCCAAAGTGGGGTCATGCTATTTGTGTGGGCCTAGTGATGTGTCTGTTCCCTGGCTAGGCTTCATGGGCAGACAGAAGCTCTCATAAGGGTTTCAAACTCATATTTAAAAATAGGTGAGGTTTTTTTTCTGCTTGAGGATGGTGAGGGGGTCTTATCTTAATTGTTAATTGACGAGATTTAGAATCACCAAAAAGGATTATCTTGATTCTGTTCATTGAGGTGGAAAGATTTGCCCATTGTGTGTGTGACCATTCCCTAGGCTGGGATCCTAGACTGTGTAAAAACAAGAAAGATCTGCTGCCTCGGGCTCCCATGGCTGTGGCTTCCCCACCATGATGGACTTTACTCTCAAACTGTGTGCAAAAATAAACCCTTTCCCCCTTACATTGCTTTTGCACATGTTTATCCCAGCAACAGGGAAAAGAAAGACAGATGGACTGGCCAGCAAGACATGGACCATGGCATTCTAGAGTGCTTGTCACATACACCAACAGCCCTTCCTAAATTGGTTCAAAATTGTAGGAAGAAGAACCGGACACCCCTGTCCACCCAGATACCTGACTGGCTCTGAGATGCCACTAAGCCAGCAGTGCCTGGGCTGGCATCCTTGCTAGCCAGGCTGCTTTCAGCACTCTCCTTGAAGTTTGCATTTCCTGATGCTCCCAAATTCTCCCCTCTTCTCCCACCTCAATGTTTCCAAGCACGCATCTTTCAGGACACATCAGAGAGCCAAATCTGAGCATCCTGGAACAGGAGATGCTTGTAAGCTTGCCATCTGTCCTTCATCCTAGCACCTGGACAGAGGTTGCCCACCCTCCCTGTGACAGCTTTCCTTCCTCTCTGCCCCTTTTGTCCCCTATTCACCTGTCCCCTTTCTATTCAACCACAATGATTTTCTGTGATCTCTTCTCGACAAGATTAAAAGATGTCACCTTCACTACCTGGCCCGTCGTGCCCTCCCTTGCCTTCCCATCTGGCCCCTCTGCAGGAGGCCTCTACATCCAAATCTGCTCTCGCTCATCCTCTGAAACTTCAGCTGAGCCTACATCTCTTCTAGGGACAACCTAGTGCCCTCTCCACCCCTCTTCCCTGCCGCCTCATAGTTGCTGGTGTGACATGGCGGAGGAAGGAGGCAGTGCCACCCATCCTCTGATTTCTGTACTCTGAGACTCAACTTCCGCAAATGGCAAGTTTTGAACGTAGATGATCAGGAGAGAAAGAAAAACACCGTAAGAAGTCAGAGCTCCTATTGGCCATCCCAACTGCCACCCTCACACCTGCCAAGCAAAGGCTCTGAGCATACCTGAGTCCATTTCCCCTGAAGCTAAGGTCTCTCCCTTGTCTGCCTGGCGAATCCTTTCTACACCCTGCATCTTATATCCTTGCTCTCAGAAAGTTAGGTACCACCCTTCCCTCGAGCCAGATATACTCCACATCCTTTTCCTTCCTGCATCCTTGCTCTCAGAAGACTCCTTCCTCACTCAGACCCCCACGCTTTCCTGCATCATGGCATGGAACCATTCTCCTTTGTAGTTAATGCTTCCCTCACCTGGCAATTAGCCGCATCCTGCCGTGCCTCTGATGTTGTGCAGGAGGGTGCTTCGTGCCTGGCGCTATTGTGCAAGGTGAGTGTTGTCTTGCCTGTTAGTTCAGGAGGGGGAGCAGGCAGGGTGCCTCACCAGCCCTGAGCAGGGCTCTGCACACAGGAGAAGCTTGATCCTGGAGTGATGATGGATGGGGGGGGGGGGGGGTTGCTGGTTTTCCTCCAGCTCGTCCTTTATAATGCTGTCAAGAAACGTTTCTGCAGATTGTTCTCATTCTCCGACTCATCTGGTTTCTCCGATTTACTCAGCCTGTGTACTGAGTCTCCTGGGTGGGTGGTACTTTGGGGATGCAGAGGGACACTCCCCCCAATCCCAGGGCCCTGCATACTCAAGAAATGATCAGACTCATGGCATGCCTGGGATGAGCAATGGAACCTAGGATCTGGCAAACAAAGCATATAGAAATGGGGAGCCTTGGAGCTCTGGCCTGGAGGATGACCTGGGATGGTGAAAGACCTTCAACTACGTCTCCAGGATGCTGTATTTGGGGGTGAAATAAGGAGACACAAAGGGGTTTCAGGTGGGGAGCATTTAAGGAGCAAAGCAATTCAGATGCCAGAGCCGTTGTAACCGCCGTGTCTTCTCAGGGAGCCCCAGTACAGAGGGAAAGATCCACAACTACCCTGGTCTACAGAAGCTATTGATTTCAGCCAGGTTGCCATTGTCTCTAAGAAGGCAGTTTCCCCAGATCCCTCAGATACCAGCCTTTCTGCTTCCTTGCTGTTATTAAAGACAGAGTTCCAAAGGGGTGGAATTCAGTGTCGTCTATAGGAAAGGCTGTCTGCCTATAAGGCTCCCAGTCACCCATGAAGAATATGAGGTTGGCATCATCCTGAATCTGCTGGTCCAACCTACCCTACTAGGAAGTGAAAATATTTGTAATTTTTTTGTATTTTGTATTTATTTATTTATTTATTTATTTATGTGTGTGTGTGTGTGTGTGTGTGTGTGTGTGTGTGTGTGTGTGTGTATGCATGTGCCACAACATGTGTGCAAATGCCAGGGACAGCTGGTGGGAATTGGTCTTCTCCTTTCTCCATATGGGTCCTGGGAATTAAACTCAGTTCTTTAGTCTTGGTGGCAAGTTCCTTTACCCACTGATCCATCGTCACAACCCATGAGAAAGTATTTGAAAGGAAACCATGATGGCTCTCAACATAAACAGACTCCCCTCTTGTCATGACTGCCTACCACTATTTATATGGCATTTACTATTTATATAATTTGCATTTATTTACCACCATTTATATAATTTGCATACTTATATGCAAATTATAAATGGTTCTTATACTTAGAAAAACTGTAAGGAAATCAGATTATTTAAAGCTCATGGTAGGAGGCTGAGAAGATAGCTTAGTGGGTGAAGAGCTTGCTGAGCAAAGGGCCCTGAGTTTGCATCTCCAGTTGCCACATAAAAAGTCAGGTATAGCAGTATGTGTCCCTAATCCCTGCACTAGGACGAAGAGGCAGGACAGTCCTTAGGGCTTGTTGTCCTGACATTCTAGCCAAGTCAGTGAACTCCAGGTTCAGGGAAAGACCATCTCAAAATAAAACAAACAAACAAAAAATAGTATGGAGAGCAATAAAGGAAGGTACCTAGTGTTGATCTCTGTCCTCCAAATGCCTGTGTACACACTTCCACATGTGCCTACACATGCACATACATGTGAGCATGTACACACGCTAACAATAACAACAATAATGTGTGGAAGAAGCTCTGTTGAAGGACTGCACAATTTTGTGTAAGGGCCTTCAGCATACTCAGGTTTGGAAGCCTCAGGATGCCATGGCAACAGTCCACCATGAGTACTGAGGGATACCTGTGTCTTCTGCCAACCTGGCAGAGTTCTGTGTTTCATATGGCTGCAGCAAGGTTCCTTCACAAGGCATCCTGGGAAACACAAGAACTATGCTGTGAGCATCATAATGCCAAAAACAGCAACAACAAGAAGCATCCAGCCCCCACACCCAGCCCAGACTACATTTCTGTCACGCAAGGAGCTTGGATATGTTCAGGAACAAAAAGCTCTTGCACCTGGCTGGAGCTAACCAAAGAGGAAGGAATGAGCAACACGGCAGTGGGACCCTCTTTTGAATGTTCCTCAGTTGATAAAGCCACACAACCGAAGCTGCCGAATTCTGCTGGCTGGGGCTGCATCGGCTTTCTGTTGTGGATTGTTCCCTTCACTAGCTAAGCTCTCCTTTGATTCCCATTTACAGGTTGGAAGCTTAGCTGGGCAGGGTCTTGCCCTGCAGTCCCCGCTTCCTTCACTCCTATTCAACATCAGGCTTTCCTTTAAACTTCTTATCTATTTGAGCACAGAACTTGACTACAAAAAAAATATTTTTTCCTGATGCTCTTTTTCTCCTCAGACTTCATTTTGCACTTTTCCTTGCTCAGCTTGTTCCTTTTCATTATAGATCTGCGTATGAGTGATTACTAGCAACCACGTGACAGAGTCAATACTAGGCTGTCTTGAGCTCTCCTCTGTCAATGCCATTAATCCAAATGCTTCAATTAAGCCTCCAGTGAATTTTTAGGACAAGGGCAAAAAGCAGCCACACTCTGTCAAAATATCACAATATAGTCTCTAGGCCACTTACTACTATCTGTCATCCTCTCCCTTAAACCTCGTGAGATGGGGCCACATTGTTCTCAGCACTACTCTCCTCCATGTTCCCTCTAGGAGGGCTCATTATTCTCTGATTACAGTGCTCACTGCTTTCCTGATCCAAAGTCTAGATTCCGCCAACAAGCAGCATGGCCAGGCTAGGCCTGGCACAGCAATGCCTCTTGCCTTGGTACCAACTTGTGTCTTAGCCATTGTTCTATTGCTGTGTAAGAAACACCATGGCCAAGGCAACTCTTATAAAAGAAAACATTTAATTGCAGCTGGCCTACAGTTTCAGAGGCTTAGTCCATTATCACGTGGTGGGGAGCTTGGCAACAGACATAGCAGGCACGGTGCTGGAGAGGTAGGTGAGAGCTGTATGCTGATACATGTACATGTGCACACACGCACACACACAAACACACACACACAAACACACACACACAAACACACACACACACACACACAGAGAGAGAGAGAGAGAGAGAGAGAGAGAGAGAGAGAGAGAGAAAGAGAGAGAGAGAGAACCTCAAAGCCCACCCCCAGTTACACACTTCCTCCAATAAGGCCATACCTCCTAATCCTTCTAATCCTTAGTGGAACAAAATAGTTCCACTCTTCCTTTCTGGCAATGGCCAAGGTTTTTAATCCTTCTTCTCTGCTTTTTCACTCCTGATTCCCACTATAACGATGGTTAAAACCAGCCAAAAGCAACCATTGCCATTCCAAATCCTTGAAATTTCCTCCATCATGTTAGTGAGTTGCCTTTCAATTCAGCTTCCTACAAAAGCTCATGACATGGACAGTATGCATAAGTTCTTTTACAGAATGTAACAGGAGTGGCTTCTAGTCAAATTGACACCTGTTTTCATCTGAAATCTCTTAAGCACTTGACTGAATTCCTGCCAGCATTCTGACATCGCACCCCTTGAGCCTAAATAACTTTCTAGCCATCTCTTCTATAACTTTCTAAACTTCTGCAAACCGACCCAGAGGCTTCTGGACCACATTCCTGGGTAATCACCCAGACACTACCCCACTCTTGGTACCAATTTCTCTATCTGGCTTTTCTTGACTGACAAAACAACTGAGGACTCATCTTAAATCATAAAGGACTTATTTGACTCACAGTTTGTGAGATGTCAATCCATGTTCAGTTGGACCTACTGCTCAAGGTGATAGGGTTAATATGATGGAGCAAAGATTCTCTCATGATGGCATAGTAAGAGAAGGTGACAGGAGACAAAGTATACCCTTCAAGTGACTTTCTTCTGCCAACTAGGCTCTATGGCCTGTTTTCTCCCATCACTAGGTAACATCATCAGATTATGAGTCCATTAATGGATTAATGGTGAGGTTGGAGCTCCCATGAGCCAATCACTTCCCTAAAATTCATATATGGTCTCTGCACTGGTGACTTAGGACCAATACATAAGTGCTCCCAATAGAGACAATTCCTAGCTTTGTTGACTGGTCTGAACTGTCAACTCTTCACCACCTAGAATCCCTTGGGAAGAATTTTAATGGGAAAGCATCTACTGCAGCTTGACCTGGGAGCATGTCTGTGAGGGATTGGCTTGAATGCTAAGTGATGTAGAGAGATCCAGTCCATTATGGGTGGCACCATTCCCTAGATAGGGTATCCTGAACAGTGCAACATTGGAGAAAGCTAGGTGAGTCAAGCAAATAGGACTGCATCTATTCTGTCTCCCTGACCTTGACTGAGGATGTGATGTGTGGCTCCCTGCTTGAGTTACTGCCTTGCCTTTCCCCTCCCACATTGGACTATAATCTGGAATTGTAAACTGAATCAAGCCTTCCTCCTAGTTTGCTTTTTATCAGGATATTTTATCACAACAGTGAGTGAAGGGCAAGGTGTTTCAGAAGCCAGGATGTAGGCAGAAGGCAGGGGTAGGTTGCAGGCGTGGGCCTGTGGGGTTGGATGGGATTCCAATGTCAGGCTGATCTTCTCCCTGACCCCGGTGTAGTCAAACAGCAAGACCTTTATCCCTGTCATCTTCAATGTTTAGAGACATGTGTTCCCTGCTGCTGAGGGACAGAATGTATGTCCTTGTCACTCTGGTAAGGCCAGGGCTCCTCTGCTCCTTCTCCTCCCCCCACCCAAGACTGAAGAAGGAAAGCCTGGGACCCAATGATGCCATGCTGTGAGGACAGGAGCAGGACTGTGTGGAGGGACATCTGCAGAGGTTATACTGCTTGTGAGGTTTACCAAGGCTGGACCAGACTTGGCAGAACATCCTAGATCACTCCCTTTGCCCTCTGGGTTCTCAGAGCACTAGAGTGGAAAGTGGAATATACAGCAGATCTCTTAGCTCCAGGCAAGATGGAGTGCACATGCACACACACACACACACACACACACACACACACACACACACACACACTGAAGTCACTCGTGGGATGGGCGATCATACAGCCTGGGTGTCCTCTGGCTGCCCACGGGGACATGGGGCAGACACACATGGGTTCATGCTGGTGTGATCCTGAATGCAATGATTCTGGAGTCTACTTGGGAGACTTCAACCTCATTTTTGTGAATGAATGTTTCACTATGTATGTGGTGGGGAGTTTCTACCCAAGGCTTAAAACTAGAGCAGGTGCCATTATTTGCTGGTAGGAAGATGGCACAGGCCAGTGTTTCCCACTCTCATGAGAAGTAGAAGCCAGGTAGCCTAAGCTGGCCAGGTGCTTACTGTGTCCTCACACTTCCCACTGACCACTCCCTGCAACCTCTGCATAGAGATCATGGGACCCATCACTCCAGTCGCCTACCCGACTCTTGCTGCCATCAAGGTCACAGTGGCATCAACTTTAGGACTCTTGAGTACTACAAAGGGCTATATTCTCTCAAACAGGACCAACACCCTCTGATGTCCACATGACAGCATGGAGCTAACTGTATATGTTGATGCCTTACTAATGTACCCCAAAGACCCTGGTCTGCAGCACACAAAGCCTCGCGTGTACATGGGCTGGGGGCTTCTTACTGATTTAGCCCCTCATTCCCACTTTTCTAACCCCAGGATGTCATCTCCTGGTCACTGTCTGGGAGACCAGAAAGTCTGGCATGCAAGCAGTGGGCAGATTCATGGGCAGAAAGGCCGTCTGACAATACCATCAGGGTACAGAAAGTCTCTGTAGTTTCCTCTTCTTTGGAGAGAACAAGTCACCAGGAGGAAGCAGTAAGTTACCCACATGGCCTGTCCTGGGCTCCCAGCCTTCTAAGCCTGGAATAAAAGCTTCCTGTCCAGTGACACATACACACACACACACACACACACACACACACACACACACACACACCATCAAGAGCCATATTCCCATGAGGCTAGAGAAGATCCTGGCCTTGTCTTGGGAATATTAGTCTCCTGAGTGTGTTGTAGGTGGCTTGGAATGCCAGTGAGAGGCCTTGGACGCCATGTTTTGAGGACAAGAGTTGCTTGGTCACCTCCTGGATGACACGCGGGTGGGGGGAGATGGGATCACCTTGAGATGCTGTGTTGTGACAGATGTTGGAAGTCAATGTCTCACTGTGCAGCTACTGCCAACTAGGGATGACTAGGCTGTAGACTGATCATGTGACCCCAGTGACTGCGTAGGTTAGCTTCTTGTCACCATGGCAAATGCCCGAGGGAGCAACTTCTTCTAGAAAAAGACTTAATTTTGTAATTTTTATTTAAGTGTCTGTGTGTGGTGTGTGCAGGTTTCCACAAAGGGCCAGAGGCCTTGGATCCTTTGACACTGGAATTACAGGCAGTTTTACACCACTAGACATGGGTACTGGGAGCCAAACACACGTCCTTTACAGAAACCACAAATAACTTAACAACTTCTGAGTCTTTGCTCCTGCCCTGAAGAAGCTCCGTTAGAAGAAGGAAAGCTTTGCTTTGGCCCCCATTTCAGAGGTCTCCATCTGTGCTCAGCTGGCTCCATTGTTGTGAGCCTGTGAGGTAGTGTCACATAGAGATGGTGTCATTGACACAGCTGCTCACTTCATGGTGGACAGAAAGCAGAGAGAACACAGAAAGGGCCCCAGGAGAGATGAAGCCCCCACAATGCACCCCAGTAGCCTAGTTCCTCCAACCAGGCCCCCCTAAACATTGTTTCCCAGAAATACCTTTAGATTATGGCTTCAGTAGTAACTTAATCTTAATCCACTGGTCAGGATAGAACCCCTTTGATCTGTCACCTGTGTTACTGGGCCCACCAGCTGGGGCCTGAGTCTTTAATCTATAAGCCATCCAGTCCAATACATGGTTGCTGTACAAACCAAGACAGTGGCCTTGTGTGACACTCAGGAGCATTTTGCCTGCTGTTACAGAGGTTATGGCTCAGCATAGTGGGGAACACAAACTTGCCCACCAATGTCCTTGTGACAGAAGCCCTGAAGGCTCCGTGACTCAATAGGCTCGCCAAGCTATCAACAACAAAAATATGTTCATAGTAGATTGTTCTGTGGGGTCAACCTACTGCTCCTGTGGTACAGAAAAGAATTTTCCAGAAGCTACTAAGTAGATAGAAGCTATGCCAGGCCCCACACCTGTCTGCTGCTGGCTCAGCCCAGTCCTCCTGGCCCATTCGGCTCTGGGTTCCCTCTCTTCTTGTGGTATGACAGAGTCTCAGGGTGTTCCTCCTGGTGTGATAGTCTCCTGACCCTTCATCTGCCAGAAAGGAAACTAGAAGAGGATAGTGGAATGGCTCAGTGGTCGAAAGCACTGACAGCTCTTCCCTAGGACCTGGGTTCGGTTCCCAGAACCCCTGTGACTGCTCACAGTGGCCTGTAACTCCAGTTCCAAGGGATCCAACACCCCTTTTGACCTCTATGGACATCTGATACACACATGGTACACAACATACATGTAGGCAAAACACTCAAGCATATAAAATACAATACATAAGTCTAAAAAACATAATTAAGAAGCTAGGATATTAACATTCCAGCACTTTCCAGACACTGAGAGCCTAAGTCACTCCTGACTATGTCCCACATGCAGCTTTAGCTCCTGCTCAACATGAAGAGGGCCCTGTGCCTCCTCCGGCATGTGACAGAGCCTGTTTTCCATGTATGGTACTCCCAACTCAGATCCACCTGGCTGCAGGACCCCCCACCCACCCCCGGACAGGCAGTAGATCCTCCCTGTGCTCAAAGCAGCCCTTCTTAATGCCTATCTTCCCCAAATCCTGCATCTCCAGGGGCCTTTCCTGCACGACAGATGCTGAGGGGTCCTTGAGTAGACAGGTAGCAGAGGAGTGAAGAGTTGTAGGCCAAGGGTAGAGTCCTGGCTCTCCCCCTTGCCAGTTGTGTAACCTGGAATGGATCCTTTCATCTTTCGGAGTCTCAAGAGTTCTCATCTGTGAAATGGGCTGATGATAAAAACCTACAGTTTGCTGTTCATAATAATGTTAATGACAACAGATCTGGCATGTCGCTCAGCCAGTTAAGACACAAGAATGGAACAGCACCTTGCTTTGCATGACCCCTGCTATAATCTTAAAAGGCTTGAAGGAGTACTAAGAGATATTCACCAGGAGCCAGACCCCCTGCTAAGCATTTGGCAGCTACAGAGTCATTTGATCTCTGCCTCTACCCTGAGCTGGAAACCCATTTGAGGAAAGCTGAAGCACCAAGGTGGAGGGCATCAGGGTAGGGATGGGGGTGGTGTTTCTGGCCACCCCCACCACACGTGCAGCTGGCTGCCAATCAAGCTAGGCCCTATCTCTGCTCAGAACCACCTTTGCCTTTCTTTTCTGCTCCATATCCTCTGAAGCACATGCGTTTGCTTAGAGGAAGAGGGGATAAGGGAGGGAGGCATGGATTCTACCCGCAGCCTGCCTTGCTTCACCTCTGCAGTGGGCTGACCTCCCATCTGACAATCAACTATAGGAAAGTGGAGTCCACAAGAAGTGTGGCAGTGCGTTTAAGTTCTCCACAAACCAGTCCTCACAGCAGTGATGTCCCCTGAGCTGAGGAAACTGAGCCTTGGCAGCTCAGTCACGGAGAAGCCGTTACCATTAAGGCCCTCAAGTGTTGCCAATGAGCATTCATGAGACTGGCTCAAACCGGCACAGTCCCTCACCTGTAGCTCTGAGACTGCCTGGTCAGTCCCTGGGGTGGGGGCTGGCCGGGCACCTGGTGGCATCCAGTAGCACTCCCTCTGGCCTGGCCTGCAGTCTTGGCAAGCCTCCGTGGGTGTGTTTACAGTGAGGCGTTGAGCTGAGCACCCTCTGTGCATCCCGCCCCCACCCGCGTGGGTTGTAACAAGATTGCTGCTTGGCAACATTTTGTTTCAATGAATTGAAGCCAGGGATTAATAGAGTTCGTTCGGGAGCTGAGCTGCCTGCTTGGCAGGAGGTGGAAAATAAACAGAGCTTGAAGAAAGTTGATGTGCTGTGCGTGGAACAGCTTTTAGGAGGAGCGTGCTCAAATCGGGCTGAGGGTGTGGCTCCAGAATCCCCCGGAAGTGTCCTGGGTCCCATCGCTGCTTGATCGCACCTCTCAGTGCTGAGCTCCTAAACTTGCAGCCAACTTTCTGAAAATGACTCGGCAAAGGGACTGAGAAGGTGACATGACATGATGGGAGCAGGATGTCCTATGAGCTCAAAGACAGCCACAGAACACTTGGAGCAATCTCGGCCTTGAACCGTAGGTACCTCAGGGAAAAGCCCACTATGAAAAAGGGGCATGTCTACCCATGTCTGTTAAGACAGTCAGCTAGGCTTCACGATATCTGAATTTGTAAACTCACCCACTTGATGTGCGTGCTTTGCAACCTCGGGCCAGTAGCACAGGGCTTCCCTGGCTGTTCGTGGGCGCAGGCAGAAGAAAGTCAGCAGACAAGTGTGCTCCCACCTGAAGCTGAACGGGGCCACACCTTGGTCCCCAGCGTCAGCTCTCACGCCGTGAATAAGTGTGCTTCCGGTGGTCTACCCTAGGCTACCATTTACTCATTCTCTGCTTCATGGTGATGGATGGGGTGGCTGCTGTTCCGTGGCTCAGGCAAACAGAAAGGGTATGTGGGAGGTGGGCCGTGTTCATACAGCTGTCACTGTTCTTGCTGCTATGAGCGCAAGGCCCTTGTGTACATTCCCTATGCCTGTGATAATAAAATGTCTTGATACAATCCAGAAAGGTGTGGTGGTCTGAATGAAGAGTGTTCCTGAGAGGTTCATGTGTTTGAACACTTGGTCCCTGGTTGGAGGAGCCATCAGGAGAGGTGACAAGTTTTAGGAGAGGAGCCTTCCTGGAAGAACACTATGCAGGGAGGGCTTTGAGTTTATAGCCTTGTCCCAGTTTGAGCTCTGGGCTTCCTGTGTGCAGTTGAGTTGTGAGTTCTCAGCTTCCTGCTCCTGCCACCCTGCCTTACCTCCCATCATTGGCAGCTGGACCACTGGAACTTGTAAGTCAAAACAAACCGTTCCTTGAGCTGTTTGGGCCATGGCATTTTGACACAGCAACAGAAAAATAACTACTACAGAGTGTTACTTTAAATTGGAGAGATGGCTTAGTAGTTAGGAGTGCTTGCTGCCCTTGCAAAAGACCTGAGTTTGGCTCCCAGCACCTACACTGCATAGCTCAGAGCCTCCTGTAACTCCAGAGCTGGGAGGTCTGGCGCCCTCTCCTGGCCTCTGTGGGCACTGCACTCATGTGCACACTGTCCATACACTCATACACACAAATTAAAAAATTGACAAAAAAAAAAAAGAAAGAAACAAAACTCAAATTTTGGCTGAGTGTGGTTGCACACTTTTATAATTCCAGCACCAGGGAGGCAGAGGCAGACAGAAACCTGTGAGTTCAAGGCCATCCTGGCCTACATAATGAGATCCAGGCCAGCCCAGGCTGCATAAAGATCTCAAAAAAAAAAATCAACAAAACAAAACAATGAAAGTCTTGCTTAAGTTCACAGCCTCAGAAACTTCAGTGCCTGACTGCTTTATGCCAGTGGTAGCTCAATACATCATGGAGGCAGGGGAGGGGCTAAAGGACAAAAGAGGGCTGTTCACCTCACAACCATCAAAGAGATGTGAGGATGAGACCCAAAGCTTCCTTCCAGGGCACATCTGCAATGGCCTGGCTTTTCTTCACCTGACTCCAGCTCCCAAAAGTTTCACTAGTCCTCAACAGCAGGACATGGAGACAAACTTCAACACCAGTAAATAATATGCATTCAAACAGCAAAAGGTGAGAGTTAATGTTTCTTCAGTGGCATCAAAGGGGCCTGTGTTTCCCTGAGAACAGCGGTCCAAACTCTCATCTTCTGTTCGCAGTAACTTCAGAGGGCAGTGCTTCCTTAAATCTGAGGGCTCACGGTACCAGGAGAGTTTCCATGGCTTCTGTTCTGTTGTTTTGGTTTGGTTGCTTTTCTTTTGGTTTTGTGATGAGGGTTTCACTCAATAGCTCTGTCTAGCCTACTGGAAACTATTATAGACAAGACTGGCTGCTTACACCACCATACAGGCTTTAAATAGTTTTGTGTTTCTAAAGGGAGTTAGGCCAGCTGTGTGGATGCACACCTATAATCCCAGCACTTGGGAGGGAGAAGCAGGAAGACCAGGTGGTCAGGGCCATTCTCTATGACATAGTGTATCTGAGGCCAGCCTGTGCTATATAATACCCTGGTTGGGGATGTGGAGTATCATAAAAGAGTGAGTTGGGATTTTCACATTTTGAATGTTACTGAGATGGCTTAGTGCCTTCACAAAGGCCACGAAGGGAGGGTGCAGCGTGTCGTCTGTGCCCAGCACTGTCAGTGCTAGCCTCTTGTTCCATGAATGTCCCCTCCACAGCTGTCACGGTCTGAGAGCTTCATTGGAGCTTTAGACCTAGGACTAGGGTAGGTTCCAGATGCCTTCCAGGTCCCCAGGGTGACAGTCACTCCTGTTCTCCTTTGGGAGTTATGTCCTGCTGTCCAGTGGCACGGTCACTTCACCCTGGTTTCCTGTGTCCATTCTCTTCCATGCTGCTGTAGCTGGGCTCTCCTTTTCTACCTTCCTCCCTCTCATGGATCCCCATCTTTCTCAGGAAAAAGCCCAAGGCCCATCCCGTGAAGTCCTGGATACAGGTCCCTGCCCACATCTCTATTCTTCAAAGACACCACATGCCCCCTCATTCTTGGCTCTAACCCATGATGGTCACATAAGGCTTCCAATATACTGCATGTACACCATCTGCCCCAGGGCCTTTGCACGTGACAAGCCTGGCCCTGTCCCCATATCCATTCATCTTAGCCCCAACACCTTTTCCTGCTCCATCTGTCCATCCTTGAGTCCCACTTTGTCACTCCCCTGATG
Organism: Mus musculus; assembly: GCF_000001635.26. Lineage (NCBI taxonomy): Eukaryota > Metazoa > Chordata > Mammalia > Rodentia > Muridae > Mus > Mus musculus. Next base: position 113,988,572 of record NC_000072.6, on the reverse strand, counting down.
TTAATGCCCCCCAAAAAAGAGGGTCCCCAATGCAGTTTCTATTGCACATTCCCCTTATATGACCTATGCCGGGTGATCTCTCTCACTTATTTGAGTGACTGTTTGCTAAATGGGCACTGGAGCACAAGGAAGCTCTGTAAGGCCAGACTCTGGAGCCACGTAACACCACTGTGTCCCCAGAGTACAAAGTGGGCCCAGCACATTGGAGGAACTCAACAAACACTTCACAGCTGAAAAGATACTCGCCCCAGCTGCACCCTGGGGAGAATCCTAAGAATTAAAGCCTCCCACACTGCAGATAACAGACAGGACATATGTAATGATCCTGTCACAACCTTGTAGGTTGTCACAAAAGCAAAGCTTCACCTTTTGGAACCTACGAGACTTGGAGAAACAGTGCCCACAGCCAGCAAGGGTTGGAGCTGAACTGGAACCTAGACTTGACTGATCCAGAGCCCGGGCTCCAGGCTCCCCCCCTGCTGCCTCTGCCTTGTGCTCTCATTCTGTCTGTCAACTCCACTCTGGTGTATACAGTAAGGAGATGCTGCAGCTAGGGTCCAAGCATCTGGCTTCACTGCTCTCCCTGCCTCTTTCCCTTTATAGGAACTGGGTCCAAAAGCAGAGCCAGCTGGAGCCCAAGCTGGGCTGTCTCCAGGGCCTTTGCATACCCCTGCAAAAGGAGGCTCTCTGCATACAGCAGCCAGTCTTCTGGTTCAGCATAATTGCCAGGGTAGGGTTGGCATTTCTAAGCCACACAACACTGAGATAGTGAAATTTATTTGACCCACTCTCCTTTATTAGACATGGGGAAACTGAGGCTCATCGCTAGGTCAGAGAATGGGAATCAAATGAAGCAAAAGGAAAAACCAAAGCTTTGGGCTCTCAGGCTACAACATCCATCCTGGCCGCATGGCTCCCTAGTGAATGGGGCATGGGAAGATGCTGTGTCTGCCTGTCTGCTATGGGATCAGAAATGTCACCACAAATTCTCTGGCCTCAGAGAACTTCCTTCTAGTTCTGTATAGAGTGGAAAACATTGGTGGATAGGTGACGTGGGGCAGGTGGTCCTAAGTGATCAGAGATGTGATTGTTCGTTCATAGATCCATTCATCCATCCATCATCTATCCATCCCCTTCTCTCTCTAACTGTCTCCATCTACCATCCATCCTAATTTAATCATCCATCCATTACCTGTTGATCCTCCCATCCACTCATCCATCTATCATGTGTCATCTATCCATCCACTCATCCATCCATCTATTCATCTTTCCAACCACTCATCCATTCACTTGTCCATCCATCCACTTATTCATCCACCACCCATCCATTCATCCATCCACTCGTTCATCCATTCATCCATCCATTATCCATCTATCCATTATTCATCTTCCCATCCATTCATCTATGCACTCATCCACCTGTTCATTTACCCATCTGTCTCTTTCACTGTCTTTATATCTCCCATCCATCTATCCACCCATTCATCTATCCACCCACCTGCCCCCTCTTCTCTCTGTTGTTTATCTGTCTTCCATCCATGTATTCAGCCATGCCCTTTTGTGGTTGTCACCGAGTGCTGACTCTGTGAATGGCTTCCTGGGAGATGAGCAGGCTCATTTCCTTGGAGCGTGCAGGACCCGGTGGCACAGGGCCAGAAGCCTTCATTTCCTCTGTTCTGAGGGGTTGCAGTGACAGAGGGCTCTGCTCTTGGCCTCACAAAGAAGGGTGCAATCACCACCCCTGAGGGCTTTGTCCCAGCTCTTACTGTGAACACTGCTGCTGTGTCTGTCAAGGGTCCTGACGCCAGCATGGGCATTTAGTGTACCAGTGTAAGCTGTGGCAGACTCCTGGAGCCCAGTCTTTACATCCCTCCCTCTCTAGCTGCCATTCAGAGTGCCAGCACTGAAACTCCTGCCTGGATGAGCTTATCTCATTGTTGTCGTCATCATCATCACTATTACCAAAACAATTTTATTTTAATGAAATTGCTTCCATAAATGGACAGAGCAGCAATCATAAATAGAAAACAGCAATTAAGAAATTTGAAGCTGGGCCTCTAATCCCAGTTTGGGAGGTAGGGGCAGAAAGATCAAGAGTTAAAGATTACTCTGCTACAAGTGGGTTAGAGGCCCTGACTGAAAAACAAATGATTGAAGAAGGCTTAAATTCTGGGTGGACAGTGAGTCCTGTATGGTTAGGCCATACTCCCTACTTCAGAAGTCTCTCCAAGGAGCTGGCAAGTGCACTGCCCACTGAGCTAACACGTTCTCTTTTACATTCCTGCCATGAACCACCTGTCATCTAGTGGAGATGGGTCACCACTAGAGGTCCCTGGGTGACATGGGCCACTCCTAGGGGGAGCCCTTAGCACCACCCTAACCATGTCTTTAGACCCCTGTGGATACCCTTGAGCTGGCCCCACTGAGACCTCCAGGAACCTGAGGTCGGGACGTGGAATGGATTCGGTAACTCTACCTGGTCGGTGTGCATCAGGCCCTGAACTCTGAGGAAAACCAATACAGAAAGCGGAACCCAAGCCTTGAGGGTGTCAGGTGTAGCCCTTTCTCCCAAAGACCTTGACCCTGGCCATAACAACCCTAATCCCCAAAGCTCATGAGAGTATCAGGTCCCCAGATTTGGCCTTCTGAATGCCTCATGGTATGGCTAACTCTAAACAGAGAGTGATGTCTTGCTCAGCCCTGCTACTGCCCAGTGACCCATGCAGACCCTTCCTCCTCTGATAACAAAAGTCTGAAAAAAGCAGAAGCCCCAGGCCTAGGCTGGGCTGGCCTCCAGCACCCCTGCATGTCCTTTCACCCTCCTCTGAAGCAGTAAAGCTAGAATCAATTGTGTTCCTTATCTGAAAAAAAAATGTCTCGTGATGGGCTCGGATTTCAAAAGGGTATTTGGGGTCTGAGGGCTGCCACTCACCGGCTCTGGTCAGACACAAAGAGGCCCACTTTCTCCTGGGCCTTGGCTCCTGTCAGGTGCCAGCGGTGAGGAGGGTTGTCCCTGCTTAGTCCCTACCTCAGTTAAAACAAACCAGCTAGGGAAGGTGGGGCAGATGGGCAAAGGCTAACAGTTGTGGCATATCTCATATAACATAACAGTTGTGGCATATCTCAGTTCATTCGCCATCCATCCAGTCAGGGCTGATGTCTGACATGCGAGGCCAGGAGAGCCCCGTGAGCTACCTAGAGCTCAGCATTCACCATAGCCCTACACACACATTCTAATCATATTGAAGTAGTGTCCTCGCCCCTACCTCCCGGCCAGAAGTGGGAGCATGTGGCCTGCTCTGTAGAGAAAACATATGTGCTAATGCAATGCAACGATTTGAGGGATGGAGAGAGTTGGGATCAGGGAGGGGAAATCCTCACATCTTGGCCAGAAATGAAACAGGAACATTGTGAAGAGGTTACCCAGGGAGGTGAAATTCCACACCCCAGATTCTTATTGGCAGAATGGGCAAGGTGCCTGAGACATCAGTGGAGCCGCCCGCCGCTCCTCTGAGCGCATCCTGAGGAATGCTAGGTGACTCCAGGAGAGATCCTGAGATCAATAGGGACGGGAAAGGCTGAGCCGGTCTAAGCAAGGCTGATGTCCAGGGCTTGTCTCATAAAATCAACAAAAGGGGCTCAGACGCCCAGCACCAGACAGTCCTTTGGAAACTTCCACTTGTGGCGTCAGACTTAGAGAGTGCTAAAGATTAGCATCCCCCAAAGCTCATCCTGGCAGCTTGAATGTAGCCCAAACCCCAGCTTGCCAACAGGAACACTTGAGGCAGGGTACCATCTTCCCAGAATCCTAATAAAATCAGAGGGCAGCCCTGAGATGAGAACCCAGGGCTCCTGGAAACAGACTGTTGGGGGTACGAGGGCTGGGTCTTGGGTGCTACTAGCATGTGGAGAGATGGGACTCACATGGGCTGAAACAATCCTGAGGAAGGCGAGAGTCCTGCTGAGGATCCAGTGAACGTGAGCCAATGAATGCCCCATGATTCGATGGACCACCCAGAAGAAAGCCAGGAGCATGCTGGAACCTCATTGCTTCTCTGTCTGCCCAGAGGGGACCTCATAGTTCCCCCAAGATGAGTCCCTGTGGACTTGTAGAGGGTGTATCCCCAGACCCCTCTTCCAGGAAGCCTCCTGATTGGCAGCACACAGCCTTTCTACCTCACCTACCCAGGAATCCAAGGTGGTTATACTCCAGCAGTTTTTGTCTTTGCCCTGCTTTTCCTTACAAGCTTCTTGTTCAGCCCCTGTGCGATCCCCTGTAGTTGCTACAGAAACTCATGAATGCCTTCCATGCAGCCCTGGTCTGCCAGCCCCCAGCCCAGACTTAGAAGCAGCATGTCTGCCCCAGTGCACAGAGGCGAAGCCCGTGCCTGGAGAGAGGGAGCTCACTTAGGAACAAGGCCAGTGAAGGATGGTGCCAGGCCCCCCAGCCTTGCCCAGTTCTCTCTTCCTGGTGACTTGTGATGTTGGTCCACTGCATTCTAGCTGACACTACAGCGGCCTTGCTTCTCCACAGCACTGATTCAGCTGGGTCAAGGCTGGGGTCAGGGCCTGAGCTGCAACTGTGCTCTAAGGCTGCTGGCCCCCTCAGCTGGTTGACTGTAAGAGGATCGGGCTGATCAGGGTTCACCTGCAGTTCAGAAGGATGTAGGGTATGAGCTGACTGACAGTTGTGACAACCTCTGGCTCCATTCCTACTACCCCATGCTGGAACCTAACTCCCTTCCTTCCTTCCTCGGGTCATTCCCTGGGTCATTCCAGAATCTTCCATGCTAGAAGGAGGGGGAGCAGCTCCCTCTAAGCCTTTGTCATTCACTCTTCATGGACAGGACAATGTGGTTACAGGTTCGTAGTCATGGTTGGCAAGGACAAAACCTTAGCTGAGATGACACCCAAGAACTGCCCTCCTGGGCCTAGGGACAGGGTCTCCTTTCCTTCATAATGAAAAATTCACCAGCCAAGGCAGACAATTCATCAATCTTTCATCTCAGTCCTTGCTGGGGGGGATGGGGCACCACGGAGACCAGAACTGGCTGCCTTCAGCCTGGGGACAACACTCTTAGCATCCCCATGAGCTCAGGACCTCGGGTAGAAATGAAGCCAGTGGGGCTTCCTAGAAAGGGTACTAGGCAGGACGAGCAGCCAGTTCCACGCTTTCTGCTGGCTATAGGAGTGGCTTAAAAAAGGAACACGTGGATAGAATATTACTCAGCCATAAAAAAGAGTGAGCTTCCCACCACTGGTGGTGACGTGGATGCAACAGGAGAACATTAGGCTGAGTGAAATAAATCACGCGCAGGGAGACAGATACTGTTTGTTCTTAGCTTTTAAAAGTTGATCCAGGGCTGGAGAGATGGCTCAGTGGTTAAGAGCACCGACTGCTCTTCTGAAGGTCCCGAGTTCAAATCCCAGCAACCACATGGTGGCTCACAACTATCCGCAATGAGATCTGACGCCCTCTTCTGGTGCATCTGAAGACAGCTACAGTGTACTTAGATATAATAATAAATAAATCTTTAAAAAAAGAAAAAGAAAAAATACAAAACAAAACAACATGATTTTTTTTAAAATGTTGAATAGAATGGGACAGTATTTACCATAGTCTAGGGAGGGTGGGAGAAGGAGACAGGGTCTTCATGGGCACAGGGTACCAGTGGGCAGGAGCATCTCCCAGTGCCTACAGAGAGCTAGCTGCCAACCACATAGTATGTATTTTGATCTGTCAGAGATGATGATGAATGTTCTTAACACAGAAATGATGAATGCCTAAGTTGATGGGCATAGCAGTGACCCCATCAGATCAACATACGTGATCTTCATGTATCAGAGCCCTCACACTGTCCCCCATGAACCTCTAGTCTGCCTGTAGAGAGCAAGTGTCAGGATTTGTGATGCATCTGTATAGCACTTCTGTGTGTAGATCTCAGCTGGGCACCACACGGAAGGATCCCTCCTGCCACCCCCTGCGCAAGACAGGCTTGGCACCACCCGCTGCCTGCTAACTATGCTGTGTCTCTGTTGCCACAGGGCTAACTTTCCCTATCTACACACACTCCACAGCTCTGCTGGAACTCCCCACTCTGTATTAAGAGATCAGCAGTATTTGCCTGAGGCTCAGCCTAGCAGTTGAGTGGCAGCTTTGCTTTGAAACAATGAAAGTCAGTCCCCACCTCCACCTGCCCCCGTGGCCGCAGCCAGCAGGGAGGGACAGCCTGCAGGTAAACAGACCCTTGGCTCTGCCATTTCTGGCCACTGCAATCCTTGCCCTTGTCCTCAGTTTCCCCAGCTGTGTAAGCTGTGTAGTGCTTGGGAAACAACAGGTTTTCCTCTGGTGTTGGGTTCTAGAGACAGGTGGTCACTGGTTGTCTACTCGCCTTTTGCTCAGAAGAGGTCTAAGAAGGGTGTTTGGACCTCCTGCTCTGGCCCGTGAGTGCCCTACCCACCAGAAGCCTTGCGTTCCCATGACTCTACATCTAGTTCTCTGTGAATCCAGGCCAGGATGCTTTTCCAGGACAGGGACAGCCTGGCTCGGGTCTGAAAGGAACAAGAATGGGTGCCATGGCAGAGAACAGGCAGGCAGTGAGGTAGCAAGGAAGATTGAAGGGCAGACTCTGAGTGAGGGGAGTGAAGAACAGATCCAGCGATGCAGGCTGAGGCCACCGAGCAGAACCAAGAGGGACAAAGTGCCCAGCGGTGATACACAGTTACAGGGCAGAACCCAGCTTCGGGGACTGTAGGGTCTGGCTACTCTGTGCTTGTTCCCTGAAAGGTGTGGAGAGAGTAGGCTCTGTGTGGAGCAGGGATGCAGGGGGCCGGGGGCACAAGGACAGATGTCTGGTATTTGCCTCTCAGCGTCTGCTCCGTGCCCTCCCTCAGCCTTGTCATGTGCCCAGAAGTGTCCCAAGCTGACTGCTTTACAGACTCTGGTCCTGTTCATCTTCCTGCTAGGTCTGGCTAATGGAAAGCTCTAAAAGATTACAGTAAGGGTATGGGTAGAGAGACACTATAGTCTACAGTCTACTCCTTCTCTGGGGATCACCTGAGACCTGATGCTTGTGTGACAACAGGTGTCCTCCCCTGGGCCTCAGTGTGGAACCCTCCTCCCACCCCATCTAAACCAGTGCCACTAGAAAAGGAGTCCCCAACCTGTGCTGTTGAGTGGCCTCCTGCCTACATCTGTGCCAACAGCTCCTCTAATCAGCTCTCCCTAAATGACATGGTGGCCCCAGGACCCTGATTTGCTCAGTCCCTTGGCCCTCAGAGTAGGCTACATGCATCAGGTCACTGGCCCTTCCCATCCTTCACCTCCCAAGGAACAGGTCCAGCCCTCTGCATCCTGAAATCTGAGTTGCCAGACCTAGCTAGATCTCTCTCCCCAACCACATGGTCAAATGAAAGAGCCAGCTCCTTCAAGCTGTCTTCTGACCTCTAACTGGGGACAGTAGCCCGTGTGATCCCCATAACTACATCATTGTCCTGGTTGGTTATTTCCCAACTTGGCACAGACTAGAGTCATCTGCAAAAAGGAACTTCAGTGGAGGAAAATACCTCTGTCAGATTTGTGTTTTATTGATTAGTGATTGATATAGATGTCCCAGCCCACTCTGGGTGGTTCTACCCCCTAGGCAAGGGGGTCAGGGCTGCATAAGCAGGCTGAGAAAGTCATGAGAAACAAGCCAGTCAGCAGCGCCCCTCCATGGCCTCTGCTTTACTTCCTGCCTCCAGGTTCCTACCTCGACTTCCTGCTCTGACTACCTTCAGTGATCAAGTGTGACCTAAGAGCTGTGAGCTGAAAGAAACCCTTTCCTCCCCAAGTTGCATTTGGTTATGATGTTTTATACAGTAATAGAAGCCCTAGCTAAGACAATCATAAACATTCATAAAATAAATTCTTAAGTTTGCAATGAAGTCTGAACCCCTGGCTGCCAAGCTCCCTGATGTGCTTTTCTGGTTTTGTCTTCCTGCAGGGTCTGCCACCCTCGGAGTGTGGACTGACAGCAGTCGAGGAGACAGGTGAGTGGCTTGCACCCGTGTGCACATGCCAGTTCTGATGGCAGCCTCGTTTGGGAATTGCAAACCCGTGTGTGTGTGTGTGTGTGTGTGTGTGTGTGTGTGTGTGTGTAGCCTCGTCCCTGGATATCCTGTGCAGAGAGAGGGAACCTGCAATGGGGGTGTGAAATCTACAGTTTGGACTGATTTCCTGACTCCCCTGCTTGGCTGGAGTTCTGGGGGCCCTGGGCAGTGTCTCTCAAAGTCTCACAATATGAGTGTGTGGCCATCGTATCAGTCGTTCACACTGCAGTGTCTTTTCACTGTATCAGATTCATCTCATTGTCATCGCATTGAGGTCAACACTTCAAGGGGCTTTTTTAAGGTAAGGGGATGGGGCTCAGGAACTTGAGAAATCAACACACTATGCATGGAACTTGCTCAACAAGGACTAGGAAGCTGGAAGCTGACTGATGAAAATCCCTGAAGCCCACTGACTGCTCTGGCTAGACGCTAGCTTTTTTTTTTTTTTTTTTTTTTTTTTTTTTTTTTTTTTTTGCCTCCATCCTGTACAGAATGAAAACTCTGTGGGCTAGCCTGAGCCACTCACCCCGGTGAAAGGTGTCTGAGGCTCCAAGGGAGTTATTTTCTAGCAAGGGTTTACAGACGTAGTGTCTGTGCCTGGAGGTAGCCTTGGGAGTTTGGCTGTCTCTCTTTTGCCTGGCAGATGTGCATGAAGCCGGTTCTCATCATGTGGAGGGAAGGGGTGGTGGCTGGAGGATGTTTGATAGAAGGACAGCCTTGCCCTGCTGCTAACTAGTGAGGTCCAAATCAGTCCTCTGTGTCACACTCCATGGAAAATGGGAAGAAGCCTAGAGACTTTCATCCAATCACCTGTGGGGTAGCTGTGACCATTCTTAGACATGGCAGAATGGGCAAGGCTGGCTTCTGTGTGCTCTGATCCAGGTAATGGACACAAATGAGGCTCATGTTTCTTTTCAAATGCCATCTGCACCAGTCTACACAGTGGGCACCATTTGCTGTAGAAATAGCCTGACTAGATTGGCACCAGCAGGGCCCAGGGCTTTGGGAGCTGGGCTCTGTAGCTCCAGCAGGTGAGAGTGGAGGGGCTGGGGCCTCCTGCTCTGTTTTTGGTGGTGGCCGGAGCAGGTCAGGATTGCTCTCTGGCCACTGAAAGGACCTGGTTTGGCACTTGGGCTTTTATCCAAAAACAAGGCATGCATCTAAGTAAGGGGAGCTGGGTTTGCTGGCTTCTTCCCTTGAGGGTGTGAAGGCCTCTCCTTAGCTCAACCTAAGAACAAGGAGGGAGGAGACAGAGGCACAGACCCAAGGTCAGGCTACAGCAAGGAGGAAGGATTGGATCCCGGGCCCACACGTCATCACCCTCCCTGGACGTCTCTCCAGGAGTATCCTGAGGGGTGTTTTGTTTCTCTCCTGCATTGTCTACATGATATGTCTAGTAAGTTCACCCTCCTCTGGCTGTCACATAGCTGTCCCCACAGTAGTGGAGTTAACGGAGCCTTGAGTGTTTGCAACCCAGATGAGCAAATGCCAGGTGGGCACGGTGGCCATCACACGTCCCCACTAGAGAGGCTGGGCTTCTCTGGCTCAACCTCCGCAGACATAGGCAGTCCTCACTCTCCAGCTTGCCGTTCCAGAGCCTTGTCATGCTTGTGAGTAAGAAGGCAGAACAGCCACCGTGATGGTATGAGAGGCTCAGATCCTGGGGCTGGGCCAGAGACCAGGACACGTGGATCCTGCCCCAGAGCGTTGTGGGTAAAATATGAGCCCATGGTCTTTCCAGCTAGCAGAGCCAAATAGCAGACATGCAGACTGCTCCCTTTCCATCTACAAAAAGGCTCCTCACCCCACATCCATAAAACAGCCCTTCCTTTCTGTCCCATCAACTCCTGTCCTCTTCTGTCCCCTTCCTGGTGTTCTTACTTAAAAGGCGCCTTCATTTCAGTCAGTGATTGGGAGCCCCTTTCTTGTGCTGACTGTGGGTGTGGATGGTCCAAGTTTCTCTTCCTGTTCCCTTTATCTTGGGAAAACATTTTATATTATGTCACAGACACTGGGAAATAGTTACACCCTCGCCCGGCAAAACACCATAATGACTAGAAAGCTTTAATGCTTCCTCTTTCAGAATGTCAGTAACCCCTAACTAGTAATCCACTTCCAGGAAGCCCGCCCCAGGAAGCTGCCTGAGATGTGTACAAAGATGCATTCAGGAGGGTGTTTATTGGGGCGTGTTTATATTAGCTAAAAATAGAACCAAGTTCATGCCCAAGTGGGGCAGATTGCAGCCACCTGCAGATATGGAAGAGTCTGGAAGGCAGCCATTGAAAAACTGCTTGAGAGGAACCTTTAATAATGCAGGGAACACCTTCATATTTCAGAGTTAAGGGGAAAGGCAGTTTGCCAAAATGATGTTTCTGTAAATATATGGGAAAAACACATAGGTTAGAAAGAAGAGCCAAGGAGGAGGGAGGGAAGGTGAGAGGGAGGGGAAGGGAGGGGAGGGGAGGGGAGAGGAACTGAGGAAAGCCATGAGGAAAGACAACTTTTAAGGGGGGCTGGGAGGGTTGTTTCCTTGTTGTGCTTCTCCGCAATCCTTCATTTTTCCATGGTAATTTGTCCAGCATGTATACTCAGAGAACAGTTATAGTTCAGCCATGTATCTGCCCACCTATAGGAGCCAGTGGATACTTTACAATCCCATGTGTGAAATAAACGTTTAGGCTGATACTTGTTCTTCTAAAGTGTTTCTTTTCTTAAAACCTTTTAACAAAAAAAGAAGATGTGTTTCTTTTTATTTCATGTATATGAGTGTTTTGCCTTCATGTATAGCTGTGTACCATGTGTGTGCAATGCCCACAGACACCATAAGAAGACATAAGATACCCTGAAGCTGGAGTCTCACCATTGTAAGCTGCTATGTGGGTGCTGGGCACCAAGCTCAGGTCCTCCTGAAGAGCAGGAGGCTAAGTGCTCTTACCCACTGAGAACACCATTCCTCCAGCCAGCCCACTCCTGTGGTCTCCATGCCAATCCCCAGAGCTGTGACTCTGAGGACACAGGCCTAGAGAGTGAGTCTGCTGGGCTCTACCAGGGAAGGAAGGTGCAGCTCCAGCCGTAGGAGGAGTTTATTGTGATCCCAGAGACTGGAGTCCAAGTACAAGGTGTGGCAAGTTGGTTTCTTCTAAAGACTCTGTACTGCTGCCCTCCCAGGGTCTTTCCTGGTGATGCTGGTATTTTGCTTTCTTCTTATAAGGACCACTTGGATGGGATGACGGTCCACACTCACCATCTCATTTTAATTCAGAACCTTCTGTCTCTCAATAAGATGATTTACAGTGGGTTCCCTCCTGAGTGACTCACAGACTGATGGAAATGTCGATGCTGAGAATTCACCAGCGCACCTCACCCATTGAGCATCCTAGCTCACAGCACAGCATACGTACATGCTGCAGAGAGGATCATGGCTCCTGCACTGGTCTCGGGGTACTGTGACTGGGAGCCCTGCCCAGCATGACAAGAGACTGTGCCATTCCGGGATAGCTCAGAAACAGCTCCAAGTTCAAAGCCAGAAGCACAGTGAAGAGGGAAATCTAATTTTTATCTTAGGTGAGAGACCTCCTATATCCAAGTGGGTCCTGGGGAGAAAGAGGCTTGGGGCTTCAGCAGGTAAACCAAGGGGAAGCATTCAGTCTACAGCAGAGGTGGCCTGTCCTGGTGACTGTGACCATCTATTTAACAAAGCCACACTGAGTTTGGAATAAGGGTGGGAGGCAGCTGAGTGTGGATTGAGGGTCATTCCTTGTCCACTCCGGGACTCTTGTGAGGTATGGCAGGGGCCCCCAGCTAACTCTGAACCGGCCTGATCTCAACCTATATAGCAAGGCCAGAGGCAGCAACATGACCAACTGTGCCCAACTAAGCTTATCACCAGAGGCGGGCATCTGAACGGCACAATAACATCACTCACCATGTACACTCACCGTTACAAAATTCGGAAGTGCTTAGAGATCAGAAGCATTGATATCAAAGACATTAAATAGGTACAGCAGGCTCTTAATGTTAAAAACCAGACCTTATACGTAGTTTTTTCCGTGTCAACTCAAAAGTGATTTTGATTTTTAAAATAATGGCAGAAAGGAGGAACAGGCCAGTTGTATTCTCTGTTGCTGTAACAAAGTATCTAAGGCTGTACACTTTATAAAGAAAAAAGGTATGTTCAAGCCCTCCAGTTAATAGTGACCTTTTGATCCTGCAGTTAGACTAGTGGTGGCAGTTGTCTGACTCTACCTCAAATCCCTCAGTGGCTTTCACAGGGGTGATTGTGTGGCACTGCTGCAGCTTCAGAGTGTCACCTAGTCACAAAGCATTCTTTGTCTTAGCACAGATTGCCAGAAACTGCCCAGTCCTTCTGTGATTCTTTCCACATCTGTGTGAATAAATCTTTATTTAAAGATGTTTGGAAAGCAAAGAGTTGCACTTACATTGTATCCGCATAACAGGTCACTCATGAGTCACCTTTGCTAGCTGCTGCTAGGAAAGACATTGATTGGTCTAACCTTGACACCCTGAGTCATATGGTAAACACAAAGGTGAAAAGGCAGATGGGGCCCCCAAGGAGGTCCCTGTCCTTAGGGAGCAGGCTTCCTTCCTTCCTTCCTTCCTTCCTTCCTTCCTTCCTTCCTTCCTTCCCTCCCTCCCTCCCTCCCTCCCTCCCTCCCTCCCTCCCTTCCTTCCTTCCTTCCTTCCTTCCTTCCTTTTCTTCCTATCTCTCTTTCTTAACATGATGATGTTTTATTACTTACAGAGCAAAGAAAGTCATAAATCAAAGAATCAAGGTGTTTACAGAATGCATTGGTGGGGACCACAGGTGTGTTACAGCAAGCAGGGCAATGTCTGCTACAGCTTGCTGATGCTGTCTGATGGTAGTTTTGGATTGGTAGAAGCTAATGGTCAGCTACGAATACATTGTCAGATTTTGGAAGTCACTGGGTCGTAAGGTCAGACAAAGGTGTGGACAGCAAATGGCTTTCAAAGCAAACTAAAAATAGCCCAAGATAATTTAGCTCTGGTATGAAACTTTTTATTAATTTATTTATTTACTTTACACCCAGACTGCAGTTTCCTCTCCCTCCTCTCCTCCCAGTCCTTTTTCCCTCACCTCACCTCCACCGTCCACTCTTTCTCCCCTTCTCTTCAAAGAAGAGGAGGCCTCCCATGGATATCAACCAACCTTGGCACATCAAGTTGCAGTAGGACTGGGCACACACATCTCCTATTGAGGCTAGACAAGGCAGCGCAGTTAGGGGAAAGGGATCCAGAGACAGGCAATGTAGTCAGAGACAGCCCCTGCTCCCACTGTTAGCAATCCCACGTGAAGACCAAGCTACACAGTTGTTACATATGGGCAGAGGGTCAAGGTCTGCCCCATGCATGCTCTCTGGTTGGTGGTTTAGTCTCTCCGAGGTCCTATGGGTCAAGGTTAGTTGATTCTGTAGATTTCCTTGTGGTTCCTCGACCCCTCTTGCTCCTACAATCCTTGCCTAACCCCCTTTCCTCTGCAGAATTTTCCAAGCTCCACCTAATGTTTGGCTATGGGTCTATGCTTCTGTTTTCATCAGCTGCTGGGTGAAAACTCCCTGATGACTGTTATGTTAGGCTCCTGTCAACAAATATAGCAGAATGTCATAGATGTGTCGGGGTGGGCTCTCTCTCATAGGGTGGGTCTCAAGCTGAACCAGTCATTGATTGGCCATTCTCTCAGGGAATAGGCTTTCTATTGGAGGGATATAGACAATAAGTAAAAGGATCCATATGTGTCAGATGCCAGGAACCATCCTGAAGAATGCCTTCATGAAAGGATGTGGTGGGAGAGGACGAGGGAGGGCAGGAGTGAACAAAAAGGAGAAATGAACTGTTTTAGATGAGGTACTCAGGTGGGCTTCCTTGCTTTTGGACCCAAATGAAACATCATGAGGACCCAGAAAAGCACTTAGGCAAAGGCAAATAGCAGACCCCATGGCAGGCTGAAGAAAGGGTTGTCTAGAAACTATAGGAAGCCAGAATGCTGTAGGGACAGATTGGGGAAGAGTAGTTGGAAGTGAGACTGGAGAGATGGGTTAGAAAGAATCAGGATGAGCTAGAAAGGGTTCTGGGGAAGATATCCACCCCATAGCTGTTTGTAGAGTGTATTGTAGGCTCGTGGTGGAAACAGGGGATCAGGAAAGGGGGTATGTCTAACAAACTCAAGAGGAATGGTGGTGGCAGGACCAGGGCAGTGGAGGTGGAAGCAGCCATGTTTTGAGCATCTGGGAAGGTTGAGCTAATGGTGGGAAGGCATGCTATGGTCCTTGATGGGAGAGAAAAGGGGACCAGAAGAACAGGGTGACTTGGGGTACTCTGATATCAACTGATATCCTGAACTTCCCTTCTAGGACTGTCCATTAGGACACCTGTCTAGATCCCCTAAGATCAAGGTTTATTAAGTCCCCAGTAAGACTGCCTCCTCGCAGGTACCACTCAGGAGAGAAATTCCTGAGCTACTGAATTTGGGGTCCCATATCCTTTTGGCAAGATAATTTGGTGGAACATCTCACAGAACACAGGAAAGAGGGTGTTCACACTATTGTGTAGTTACTTAAGAGAAGCCAGGCCACTCAGGTGCTAAGAGCCACACAGGATGAGGTCTAAGTGGGTGCTGAAGGCATGGCCCAGGCCCAAGTCGGGCTCCTCCCCATCCTGTGATGTGAGTGTGTGCTCTGTAGCCAGGACCACGCTGCGTCCTCCAGTCCTGAGTTTGTGGGAAGGTGTCACAAACCACGATCCCTGGATGGAACTCCATCCCCAGTCGTCACTGTGAGGCTGGCCAGCTCTAAACTCAGACCTTCACCCTGCACATCGTCTCTCTGTCCTCAGTTCCTATCATGTCTCACACCTGTCAGCATAAGGCCACCTGTTGTCTTTGAGGTGTGTGACAAGGGCATTCTTTTTTTTTTTTCTTTTGGTTTTTTGAGACAGGGTTTCTCTGTAGCCCTGGCTGTCCTGGAACTCACTTTGTAGATCAGGCTGGCCTTGAACTCAGAAATCCGCCTGCCTCTGCCTGCCAAGTGCTGGGATTAAAGGTGTGCTCCACCATGCCCAGCAGCAAGGACATTCTTATCACTTGCAAAATTTTAGGACCTGATGGGACAGAGACAAGTTTGTTTCCTTCTGGGTGGCAGGGTGGAGGCCTGGAGCATTCTCTAAGAGCCACAGAAGCCTGGCAAGGGAGCGTCTGAGTTTGGCAGGGAAAGTAGAGGGATTGTTCAGCGGCATGAAAGCATCTGGGCTTTGGTGACATATTACATATTGGAGTGAGGGAGCAGGCGGATGGAAGAATTTAAGCTGAGGAAGAAATCAAACCAGAGCATACATTAAGCATACCCCGATACTATTCCTCTGGGAGTGAACACAGCTGAGGAGAGAAAGAAGCAGATGTCTATGCCGGGGGTACATAACAGCGAGTGGTTGCGGGAGGGGAATGAGCTGCAGGCACCCAAGCAATGGCTACTGGATATGGCCAGATGGGGCCACAGAAACCTTGAGCTGAGCAGCTTTGGAGGCGAAGAAGGGACCGAGTTGAGAATGGTTGGTGAAGCAGAGACAAAGAATAGGGACCCCAGTGGGACTATGTCCTCAGGAGGTTCAGAGGGGTGCTATTGTGGCCAGTCTAGTGGCTACATAGAGCGGCGGCCCTACTGGTAATGGGTGCCAAGACCTGAGCCATGGGTTAGGGTGTCTTCTGGAAGGATACACAGTCAGGTCAAACACAGACGTGGTCTGGCTGGGTCACCAGGTCCCCATGTCCCCAAGTTCACAAGTGGGATACTAAGGCCCAGGGAGGGAGATCAGCCCAAGGTTTCTCCTAGCAGCCCCTATTTATTTCTTTTCCAAATATTTTCCTACACAAGAAAGCATAGAAGGATGAGGGGAGGGTGGAGAGAGGAGTATGCTAGTCTGCTTTATGTTGCTGGGACACAACACTGACCAAAAGCAGCTTAGGGAAGAAAGGTTCCTTTGGCTTCCACTTCCAAGTCGGAAGTCAGGGCAGGAGTCAAGCAGGAATATGAGGTTAATGCTGTGGAGGAATGAGAGTTGTGGCTTGCTCGCAGACTCATGCTCTGCCAGCTTTCTTATACAGCTCAGGATCCCCTGCCTGGAGAATGGTACCACCCACAGTGGGCTGGGCCCACCTATGCCAATTAGCAATCAAAACAATCCCCTAAAGACACGCCCATCAGCCAGTCTAGGCCATATTCCAATTGAAATTCTCCTCTTCCGTGACTTTAGGCTGTGTCAAGTTGACAGTTAAAGCTAACTAGGGCAGAGAGTGAGAGAAGAAGGAAGAGAAATATTACAGGAGGCATCAAATCCAGGGCAATGGGGATTTGGGAGAATAGAAGCTAGCCTATCATTAGGAAACCTTTTAAGAATTCCAGCCCCACAAAATATTCAGAGTGAGCAAAGCCCGGGGCATTCTCAGTGGGGGACATGTCAAGCCAGTGGCTGTACCTGGAAGTCCATGACTCCCCTCACACAGTGAACGTGTAGTGCTTAGTCACCGATCAGGAGGCAGGCAGTGTGAATGAGGAGAAGATTCTAGAAGGACCAGGGCACAATAAATAGTCTGCCACCTTTATGCTCACATGCTTTGAGGGGTCTAAACTTTGTGCTGAGCTCTGCAATGCCTATGGACTACAAGTGGGGAAGGAGCCCAGCATTCAGGGTACATGAAAACACACACACACACACACACACACACACACACACGCAGGCACGCACGCACGCACGCACGCACGCACGCACGCACGCACGCACACCCTTGCCACCTTCACCTGACACCTGCAGGGGCAGTTCTTCAAAAGCCAGGGCCATGCAGAAAGAGGAAATTAGATCTGGGTGTCTGCCTCACTTTGGGAATCCTTTGACCTCAAACACAGGAAAGGTCCCAAAGGTCCTGGAAATACCAAATAAACCAGTGAATCTTCCACTTCGGAAGTGCCGCTGTCAGAACCGAAAGCTCTGGGAGCATGATTAATAAATGGTGTCCAGTGCTGGAGTTGGGGGGGGTGTGTGTGTATACACACACAAAAAAACACACATACAACCACACACACGCCACACACTTCACACACATACACATCACACACACACACCATACACACACATACCATACACACACAAACACACATACAACCACACACACACCACACACTTCACACACACAATACACACACAACATACACACACACACACACACACACACACACCACAGAGTTACACAGTACATATATTTCCATTACTGAAAATGTGTAAGAGTCCCAGGAAGAAAGGTAGGTGTGGAAAGACTGAGTCAGGGTGGCTGACTAAGTTCTTAGTTTTTCAAGAACTGTGGCAAGCCCAATGATGGGCACTCAGACCATGAGGTGCCACCAGAGGTGATCCATTGTGGTGGTGACTAAGACATCACAGGATGGGATCTTTTTGTGTCAGGTCAAACAGCCTGTCATCCGCAAATCAGTGGAAGCTGCTACAGCTACCCACCAAAAGACACAAGTGTCATACTGAGGTGTGCCACCCCATAAGCGAGAGACCATGCCCTTCCTGGTGGAGGGGCTGCCTTTGGGAGCTGGCCATCTGCCATCACATTTCACACCCTCTAGAGGCACTTGAGCTGGTGGTGATGTGCGGTCTCTTTAGGACCTTTGATAGCTTTTTCTTCTCATGCACTTGGAAAGCTCCGTGGCAGTCTGGCCACCATGGAGGCTGCAGGAGGCAGAACCAAGCTGGGCTGATGGATGCAGGGAGGGAGGCGAGGCTCCTGGCTGCTGCTACAGCCGCAGTCCCAGGTGGGGGCGGCTGCGGGCTCTGCAGCAGCTCCGAGTGCCTCTGCCACCAGCAGCCAGAGCTCACAATTCCAGGCCCTGCAGACCCCTGGGCCGGAGCCCCAATTAGGGTGGATTGTCAACGGGTCTGGCACAGCTCACCTGGGCACACTGTGGAGGGTAAGTGAGCTATGTGGAGGCCCCACAGTCTCTAAGACTTCCTGAGAACTAGCTGATAAGGCTGTTGGTGTGAGGGCTCCTGCTCTTGGGACTGAAGGGGGAAATAGTCTGTTCCTGGTGATTCTGCGAAACAGCCTAGGACTTGGCTCTATCCAAACACAAGGTGCCCGAGTTCTAGGGAAGAAAGGTTGTTCTTGGCTTGTACCCAAAGCAAGGCCACTATAGGGCTTCCCTGAAAGTTCTGAGTTCCTTCCTTCATTCCTTGCCAGATATGTACTGAGGTGCTAAGACATGCCAGGCTTTCTGTAAACTATCAGGGGATTCAAGAACGATAGGATCAGCACACAGCATGTGCTCAGAGCATCCCCTGGTCTTGCCAGGAGGATGGCTGCTTAAATAACTGTGCTGCCGAGCATGAAGTGTGATAGATGAGGGTCTTCACAGAGGCTAGCTAGGCTTCAGAGTGCTAAAGATTTGCAAAGAAGGGCCATTTCAGTTGAGCCGTGGAGAATGAGTAGGGGTTTGTTAGAGGAGAACAGGAGGAAGCCAAGATGTTGTGGGTGTGACATAAAAATACTTGGACATGCAGAATGTGGCAGTGTTTGGAGACAGATTAGGCAGACCTAAGCAGGCTGTGGAATGACTGACAAGCCTGTGTCACAAAGGGTCTCGAATGCCAGATGTTTGGGCTCAATCCTGGTGGTCACTCAGGCAGATTTTTACAGCAATCAATTTGTATGCTTAGCCTGTGCGTCAAAGAAACCACTATGGAAGGGGATAGAGACAAAGGGAGGGAACCCTCCCTAGAGGGAAACCTGCAATTCTACCTTCACGAGGGATTTGGGCAGCAGGGTCAGGAGGTGAAGGGACAGGTGTCTCTGACCTGCTTGAGGGTGACAAGGGTCGGTTGTGAGTGGAAGGGAAGAGTCTGGGTGGTCACAGTGCATAGTGGGGCTCTGGTTGTTAGGGGGCTTCTCCAGAATAGTTGGGACGTTGGAGGAGAAACTGGTTGGGGTATGGAGGTGGGGAGGCTGGATCTGGCCTTTAAAAGGTAGCATGTTGAAAACCCCCATGCTGCCAAATCTTCATGGACCCCATGGCATGTCCCTGGGCTTGTTGAGTCAGTATAAGGCTGTCACCTGCCTGCCTCCAGATCCCTGGTGCATCCCCATGTACTTGTCACACAGGTGGCATCCACCAGCCACAGTAAGATGGCACTCACACCACTGTCAGGACACAAAGAGCAGAGGAGAAGACATAGATAAGGGCACATGTCCCATGTCCCGATGGCAGGCATCTCTGAGTGGTGAGCCAGCATACTGTAGCAGGCTGACAGCATAGGGCCTTTGTCACTCAGTGAGGGTAGCCTCAAGTCCCAGTAGGTACCAGAGACCCTGGCAAGGTAACAGGTGAGCAGGAGGCTCACCTAAGGCTGGCTGGTCCAGCATGGCTCAGCCACCTTTGTCCCTTTCCCCAGAGTGTCAGAGCTTCTACTTGGCCTTGACAAAGACCTAGGGTTGAGGTTACAGTACTGAGGCCCTGAGATGCCATCTTTGTTGGGATCCCCGGTAAGAATGAAGCAAACCAAACACCCCCTGCTTTGTGGAGTTCTGTTGAACTTTCCCCTACCAGGCCTACTTAGTGCTCACATAGGCCATCATAGAGGTGAAACGGCTTGTCACAGTCACACAGCCAGGGTGTGACTACACCTAAGCCAGGTAGTCTGCCCACGAGTTTGGTCTCCTTCTCTCTTCCATCTACTTCAAGGCCAGGGTAACATGTGAGGGGAAGTTGAATAGTGAACATTGGGGGGGGGGGGGGGAAGCATGACATATATATATATGTGTGTGTGTGTGTGTGTGTCGTGGAGTTAATTGGATGCTTGTGGGTGTGACCATGTGTGTACAAGCATGTTCTCAGGGCTCCACAAGTTGCTACCACAAAATGGGAAGTAGGCCCGTCATGCCTTGTTTTGTGGAAAAGGAAACTGGTGCTAGGAAAGCTGAAGAGTGGCAGAAATTTGAACCCGGGACTCCTCCATTAGAAACAGCAGTCAGTTCAACCTTGTTCGAAGTGCTTGTGATATTCAGTTCTTGGAGGCACACTACCAAGCTCCCTTTATAAAGTGTTAGGGATCAACCCTGGGGCTTCATGCATGCTAGGCCATCATTCTACAAATTGCACCACATCCCTACCCCCTGTGACTTCATTGCAGAAGAAAGATAGTGGGCCCAGAGAAGAGAAGCTACTGTGGAGTGTCACTCAACAAGAGGGAAGAGACCCTGGTGGCTGTGGGAGTCACTGAGGTGGGTATCCACCCCTTGAACTTGAGATAGGGCACAAGGAGCTGAGGGGAGGTGGGGGAAGAGAGCTGAGAGGCCAGGCCAATGAAGATGAGTTCAGAGCGAAGGCAGGGGAGGAAGGCAGTGTAGTGGTACCTGCTCGGTGTGACCTGGGTCACCTCCCAGCTTTGCCACCAGCACCTAGGTGACATCCTTGCCGACTAGCAGAAGGCACCAGTCCCCACCCCCGCCACCCCAAATGCCAGAAACAGTTTCCCACCATGTTTGAAGACCTCCTACACTGGCTCCCAGCTGACTATTCATGGTTTTATGTTTGTGGCACTGAGGGTGAAACCCAGGGCCTCATACGTAATACTCAGGACCTTGCTGCTGAGCTGCACAGCCAACCCAGCCTGATGTTTTTGTTTTAATCAGTTTTCTATTTTATTTGATTGTACTAATTTTAAAAAATCTGTTGTTTTTATTTGTTAGTCTTTTGAGGCAGGGTCCGGTCTGTCCTCAAACTCACTCATGGTGATCCTCCTGCCTTTGCCTCCCAAGTGTTGGTATGCACTACCACGCCTGGCATCTCTTTAACTGTTCTTGGTACTTCTTGATAGAGTGTAATCTTGCTTATCACAAACAAACACACAACAAAACCAGACAGTTCTGATGTTGTCCCCTTCCTCCTGCCCTGGCCTGTAGGAAAACACATCTTGTGTCTCTGTGTTAGGAAATGGGGTAGGAGCTGGGATAACAAGCTGGGGTGAAGCTACACAACAAAACCGAGGTTGAGGAGGAAAAGAGAATGCTGGGAGCCAGCTCTGCTTGCTGCCTGCTCTGCCTCTGGCTTCCAGGGGAGGGCCAGTTAGTGTGGGAAGGTCTCTAGGCACTTGTCCCTGGAGCCCCTTCCTCTCCTAGATCCAGGTCTCACACTGTGGGTCATAATCTCAGTATGGCCTGAATGTGTCATCAAGCAAGAACCTTGTTGCAGGGTTTTGTAAATGCAGTTGCAGAAATATGAGAGCACCCCTAAGTCACCCCTCAGCACCCTCAATGCAGGAGCAGGCTGTGCAGGAAGCAAGGCCAGCAGTGGCCTTGTAATTCCACCAGAGGATGGAAGGAAGACACAGTGGGCTGGATTCTAGGACAGGTCTCTTTCAGGACCCAGGTGGGAATGCCTCTGGTATGCCCCTTGGTGAGAACAAGAGGCACAGACCATCCAGGGTAGCAGGAAAGAAGGGGTGTCAAAGGAGTCCTTCACCCATTCCCCTTCATCCTCCCTGCAGGACTTGACCTCAGGTTAGCCCTGGGCACTTTAAGGAGCAGTGCTTGGGTCTGGAATCCCTTTAATCCCATATTAATGAGTTATGTGCCCACAAGCAGGCTTAACTGAGAAGAAATGCTGCAGTTCCCTTCTTTCCAAGAGGAAGGTGTGGTTGGAGGCAGCTGGGGTAGGTCCTCCCACCTGGACCCTGCTCAGCCTCCAGGATCAGAGGACCACACAGATGTGAGCTTCCCTATTGTCCTGAGTGAGCTGTGCAGGCAGATGCAGTCTGCAGATGTCCCTCCTTGCCTGTGAGGGGACCTCCCTACTGGGCTTTGCTAGATAAGCAGCCAGATTTATTCTGAATGACAAAGTAGACATTTTATTGAGAGGATCTTCCGGTCCAATGTGGTTCTTAGCCGGGGCTTCAGAGACCTCCAGTTGACAGGGTAAAGGGAGCGTCTCCCAGCAGGGGTGAGTCAAAGCCCTCAGGCCCCCTGCCTCCATTAGGCTTCCTCTGGGAGATCTTGTTCAGTGTGCAACCTTAGCATCAGAGCCTGGGCTAAACATCAGCCTGGTAGGGAAGGGTATCCCAGTGCCATCCATGCCCAGTGCACAGTGGGTCCCTACAGGGTTGGTACCTCCTCCTTCAGAGAATCTCCAAGCCTTTGTAGGACTGGAATCTGGAGGCATTGCTTGAGTGAAGGGTGTAGGTCTGGGATCCTCAGCTGCAGGGTGAGCTACACTACTGTCCCCACCTCTCTCCTGGGACTCCTTAGCCAGGCACACTTCATCTCACCTAACTCTGCACCCCCATGGTCACCCCAGCTTGTTATCCCACCTCCTACCCCATTTCCTAACACAGAGACACAAAATGTGTTTTCCTGCAGGCCAGGGCAGGAGGAAGGGGACAACATCAGAACTATCTGGTAGAGAACCCAATCTGCCCTGGACCTGGGAGTTTGAAACCAGAGGCTTGAAAATAAATCCACTGCGGGACTGTAAAGGGAGCCAGTTCCCACTGTGAAAGGGCCTTTGTTTTACCCCTGATCCGGAGGGCGTGCTTTGATTCCATTTTAATTGACTCTGCAGTGCTGGGGCTGAACATGCTGTCCTGTTCCTCTGACTTGAGGAGACTGAGGGACCATGTCAGACCCCTGCAGAGCATAAGATCACTCAGAGCCTGGGAAGTTATACCTGGGGGAGCAGGAGGGAAATGTTTCTTCTGACACGCCCCTAACCCAGCAGAGCCACTCTAGGTGCTATGCTGGGGATGGCTTTTCTGTTTACTCACAAGCCAGGCATCTGAAGAGCCGCCATGACCCTGACCCCTCTTCCTTGCCAGCCACTCCCTGTTTCCCTGTACAGAACTCAAACACCACTTATCCAAGGAGAGCAGACAGATCTTAGACCCCAGAAGCCTGTGGGTAGCAATACCCTCCTCACCTGTCTTGCTTGGGCTTGGAGTCTGTGGCTTTGAGATAACCATACCTCCTAGAGCCAAGAAGCCCTGAAATCCATGTTGTTCCCTCCCACCCAACACTATGCACACAGCTCTAGAATGATCTATAGTCATCTGAATTCTTACACACCACCTGTTCTTTCTGTGTGACATACGTCACTTGAGGACACAGACTCTGTATTCCTTATTCACCTTTGCTTGGCACAGACCATGTCTTCAGACATGGTGGGATAAATACTCTTATAGTCGCTAGTGACAATGACTCTACCTAAAATGTGACCTGACTGGAGGCGTGGCTTGGTGGTAGAATGCATACCTAGCAGCTAACAAAAAACCTGAGCTCTGCTCTCATCACAAACGAATGGATTTCACATCAAACTATCTCTGATCTGAGAGCCTCCCAGTGTTCAGAGCTTCCCTGAGTGGCACTTGTCTATACAGGTCCCCAAACTGGATAGTATGGAGGGCACAGGGATGACAACAGCATATCAGATGTCCTTGATCTCCAGGGGGATAGACATGAAACCACAGTTCAGTGAGACCAGCAGCCATGGGGGGTGGAGGTGGGTAAGAGAGTTCAGACATGGAGCAGAACTCTTTAGCATGGGACATCACTGAGAAGAGTGAGCCAGAGTCTCCCTCAGGGAGAAGAGACAGCAGTGCAGAGAGAGAGAGGGAGAGAGAGAGAGAGAGAGAGAGAGAGAGAGAGAGAGAGAGAGAGAGAGAGCAGGAAGCTGAGGAAATCACTGGGCAGTGGCAGGAGCCTACGGACCCGGATGGTAAGAGTCAGAGCTGGAGAGGACAAGAAGCCCATTCTAGGGAACTTAAATAACAACCCAGATTCCAGGCTTTGTCCTGAGATTGGTGCTCAAAGGAGACAACAGAGGGGGCTAAGGCAGAGACTAGACAGGGGTCCATTTACAAGGAGCCTTGCCAGCCCAGGGAAGATGTGGGCTCTTATTTTGCTAAGCAGACTGTTGTCCTGATGACCAACAATGGACAGAGGGATTCAGAATGTGGTATGGTTGTGTTCAATGCTTTTCTCCCAAAGAAAAATACACACACACCAGGTAGACAGCTTTACTGAGTATGGCATCCTGATGGAAAGTGGCAGGGCCTCTTCCAACGCATTTTAGAAATGTGAGGTGGTGATGACTGGGTTCAAGTTTTAGCTCTGAGATGCCTAACCTGTATGACCTTGGGAGAGTCATCTATTCCTTTTGAGTCCCTTCTTTGGCTGCACTCAAGGTCTTTCAAGGTTAGGGCAGGACAATGTCACAATAAGGTGTTGTGTATACAGACAAGCCCCTCCTGCCATGAGCCCAGGTGATTCTGGTGAGAACTCTCTACCAAGGTTTGTTCTGCTAATAAGAGCTTCCATCAAATCCAGGGAGGATTGGTCCAGAGATCCTTGTTAGAAAGGACAGGGGAGGAAGGGAGGCAGAGAGGGAAGAAGGAAAAGGAGAGTGAGGGAGAGAGACAGGCATGATAGGTGAGGAGATGACTCAGTCAAGTGCTTGCCACACAAGCGCTGAGGACCTGAGTTTGATCTACAGGAGCCACATACTATTCCAGGTGTGGGGCACAGGTCTGTAATCCCAACACTGGGAAGGGAGAGACGAAAGAATCCCTCAGATTCACTGGCAAACCAGCCCAGCCTACTTGGAAAGCTTCAGATCCCAATGAGAGAGCTAATGAAAAACAAGGTGGCTATCTGCTGAAGAAAGATACCCTTTAGGTGTCCTCTACACACTCATGCACACACACACATACACACATACACACACACCACCACCACCACCCACCCACCCACCCACCCCCACACACACACACATACACACACCACACATCATGTGCACACACGCACATACACACACCATACATCATGTGCACACACACACACACACACACACACACACACACCATGTGCACCCACATGAGTAAGCATCCACAAGCACACACTTACATATAAAGTAAAAAAAGTAAAATAGAGTCATTATTGTTATTATTATTATTATTATTATTATTATTATTATTATTATTATTGGTATGGATGCTTTACCTACAATACTCATGCATACCATATGCAGACAGTGCCTGCAAAGACCAGAAGAGAGTATCAGACCCTCTGGAACTGGAGTTACAGTTGACAACCACCATGTGGGTGCTGGGATTGAATCAGGATCCTCTATAAGAACAGCTAATAACTCTTAGCCTCTGAGCCATCTCTCTAGCCTCAGAAAGTCATCCTTGAAGTGCCTCAACTTCTGCTTTCTTATCCAACATTCTGCCTCTTGACTTGAGGGTCTCTAGCTCTTTTACAGGAAGGCATCTAGCTACTTAACAATGCCAGGCAGCTGACAGCCCAGGACAGCAGAAGATGCCTGCTCTTCTGGCTTGGGTAGGAGACTCCTGTTGAGAGTGCTGAGGTCAGCGTCCCAGAGCCAATCAATAGTTGGCTGCCTAGAGCTCTCCAGGGTCCTGACCAACCCACATTCTTGGAGCCGCAAGAATGACTGTGGTAGCCATGGCTGGAGGGAGCATAGGTATGTAGAAATATGCATTGAAAATAACTCAGTCCCAAATTTAAGACCTGGTCCCCAAAGCCTCCATTTACTTATCTATATATGGGGATGGCGATCTCATTCTCTACCTCTGGATTAATAAACACTGGAGGAGCCAATGTAGTGTCAGGCGCATGTACATGCTCTTATAAAGGCTGATGTTTGTGGGCTTCGGAGTCCAGGGCCATGGTCGTGAGTCTAGCCAGATAACTGTTCTCAGAAGGGCTGAGACCCTAGGGTGTGGCAAGAAAAAAGACCAGTGACATTTGCTACTCAAGTTTCTGCATTCAGAAGGGAAAGGAATGAAGCCATGGCTCTTTGGATGGTTAGAACATTTCACCAGAAGAGTACAGAATGAGTGAGGGAACATCTATGTATGCTAAGGTCAGTATCCCAGGCCAGCCAACCCTATCCAAAACCATACCACATCTCTGCCTGTCAATAGCCGTGGTCCCCCTTTTCTCAGGAGCCTCATATCTGTGTGTGTTTTACCGCAGGGAGCATCTTATTCCTGAGTCTCGTGCTCAGCACCAATATCTTGGGCAGAACAGTTTCAACATTGGTCCCTCCGTGTGTGTGCGTGTGTGTGCGTGTGTGTGTGTGTGTGTGTGTATGTGTGTGTGTTTGTGCACGCGTGCACACACACATGCAGATGTACACGCATATACATGGGGAAAACCAGAGGAAACCTCAGGTGTCACTTTTCAATCAATGTTCATTCTATATTTTTGAGACAAGGCATCTCACTGGCCTGGAACTCATGAAGTTAACTAGGCTGGCTGGCCAGTGAACACCTAGATTGTACCTTCCCCTACCTTCCTGGTGATGGGGTTACAAGCATATGCCACCATGCCTGACTTTATTTAAATGGGTTCTGTAGCTCAACCTCAGGTCCTTGTGCTTGCTTAGCAAGTGCTTCTCTCACTAAGTCATCTCCCCAGCCTCTCAACATTGACTCTTGGGGGTTTTCAAGTACTACGAGGGACATCTGAAGGCAACACTTGGCTGGCCACAGGTGTAGCACCCAGCTTTTGGATGAGGGCCCAGAAGCCTCCTGTCTTGGCACACTCCTACCTCACCTGCCTGTAATCAACATTCAGACACTCATCCATCCACAGGACAGCCTTGTTGCCTGAGGTCACTGTTCTATGGCTTGTGGCATGTTGGGACTGGGAGGCCAGGGGCCCCAGGAGCTGGCTGGTCTTTGGAACTGTTCCCCTAGTGCTTTAGACTCCTCGCCAGTGGTACCTTAGTCACCTCGTTCCCTGGATGGGGCTTTGGTTATGGAGGAGATGTCTGGGGCTATGAGCAGAATTCACAAATCTCGAGTACCCATGGCCCTGAGAGCCGTAGGAATTCCCTATATAAACAAGGCGCTGAGAGGCCCATCTTCTCCTTGGACACCAGGGAAGTGAGGCTCACTATCCTGGACAGCCAGTGTGGCAGGGGCTTATGAGGCTACAGTCCTCAGCCAGCCCAGAATGCACCAGAATGATTTTCAAATCATTGTATTTCTTTCAAAGCTTTTCAGACTTACTATATTTTCATGTGTACTGGAGGGTCTCTAGCTCCCCTCTTTTACAAGAAGGCATCCAACTATTTAACAATGCCAGGCAGCTGATGGCCCAGGACAGCGGATGTACCACATGCATGCCTGCTGCCCACAGAAGCCAGAAGAAGGCATCGAATCCCATGGAACTTGGATTATAGATGATTGTGAGCTGTTAGATCCCCTGGAAAGACAGCCAGGACTCTTCACTACTGTGTCATCTCTCCAGCCTTATATTTCTTATCAGGTGAATTTCTTAAAATTCACCTTTTTAGTGTACAGTTCTATGAATTTTGACAAGTACATATAAGTATAACCTTGTGCCTAATTAAGGTATGAACATTCCATCACCTTTCATGTTCCCTGGTCACTGTGGAGACAAGACATCTCCTCCCCATTGAGATCAAACTGGAGATTCCTGTCATTTTCATAGCAGGGGAGCCACCGCACCCCCAGCCCAGGAAGCTGTCTGGGGGAGGAGTGCATAGCTGAAATCCTGCACTCTAGAGTTCATAGTGATACTGGAGTTCAGGCTAGGCATGCTGGGGCAGAGGTGGGCAGAGGAGCCTGTCAGCTGTCCTGGGGAATGACTTTGAAAGAGCTGTGTCGACTACTTCAGTGTGTAATCGTGGGACAACTGGAGTGACTGGAGAACACTGGGATGTGTGTGGGGTGTGGCTGGAGAGTGTGAGAAGCAGAGGAAGCCCTGTGTGGCTTGTGTTGTTGACATGAGCCAGCTGTGTCAAGGACCCCAGTGCCTCAGACCAATGGGAATGACAAAGCCTTCCCCAGGTCACACACCAAGAAATGCCAGAGGACATCTCCTGGCCCATACAGGCATTGATAGTGTGTGCAGAAAATGTCCACAGCAGCTTCCTCTTCTTGGATGGTCACAACCCAAGACAGCTCCCCTACAGAAAGGAGCTACTGTTCACGTTAACTAAGCCTGCCTCCTTCTTCAGCTGTATATAATACACCTGCCTCTCTGAATCAGATATATAAAATAAATGAGCTGATTTTCTAAACCACTGCAGAGGGGCATCTTCATCCATGCTCGAGGTCCACAGCCAGTGTGCAAGCCTGAAAGACAACAGCATTTGGACCTCCTAGGGTTTGATTTCAAAATCTGTTAGGACACAACATCAGCAAGGCTCACTGGCAGCTTGGAAGCAGAGGCTGAGGGAGCTGGAGGGGGAGAGACTTCCTGGGAAGGGTGGTGCCCATTTTCATCGGTAGAGAGGGAGGGATACTGACACTTTGAGTAGTCTGCTAGATATCCATTGGGTCACAGGGTGGAGTGAGTACTGAGAGGTAGGAAGACCAAGCATGAAAAGGCTCAACAGAGATGGAGTGACAGTCCTGTGACTCCTAGCACCTGGCAAATGCCCTGTGTCCAGAGAGTGGCCTGTCTGACTCTGCACAGGAGATAAAGCACAGCCTGTCCTCTAGTCCATCCAGGTGGCCCCTGTGTCACAGGCCTGTGGGTGTTAGGAAGCACCTAGAGAGATCAGCACACCCCTTGTGGAGCCTCCAAGTGCTCAAATGCCTGTGCAACCCACAGAAGTAACAAGAAAGAACTCTGAATTCCAACCTCACAGCTCAGAGGTGACCTGAGTGCAGTAAACCTACTTCTCCCATCAGAGAGCAGTGACCAGATTTCCTGCCTCTCCTCATTCCACCCCTCTGGCATCCCTCCCACAGATCCCTTGCCCTCTCCAGCTTCCTGGGCTCCTTGGCCCCTTCTTGGTCTCCCACTGTGCAGACCTGGCTTTGGATGGTAGTCCCAGCTGAGAGCTCACAGCCTGGCTGGGTCCCTTGGCTCCATAGACACTACCCACTCATTACCCATGGCAGAGGGCAGTAGCTGCATCTGTCTCTCTCGCCACAGTGTTCCCAGGGCCCAGCAGACAGCAGGCACACAGCCAGCAGTGGCAGACTTGGACATCCTGTAGGTTGTCTTTGGGCAAGGTGGCACTGTGGCCTCCAGCCTGTGTCTGGCAAGACTTTGCTGGTGATCTAGGTCCCTGCCCTGTACTGTGTCCTCTAGTCCCACATAACTCTGTATTTTTCCCTTCAGGTGTTCCCCTCCCTAAACTGGCCTAGGCCTCATTTTTCTCATCTATTAATGGGGCCTCATCTCTCCTTCCATCACGTGGGTGTGGGGAAGCACCTTAGGCGAGCTGAAGCACAGACTTAAACTACTGCAGCCAGGAAGGTACATTGCTTGGAGTCACCCACTCGGGATGCCAAATGCTAGAGAGAAATGTGGAATGTAGGTACCCCCCAAGCCAGTATTGTCACCACGAGCAATTAGGCTGGGCCTAGAGGAAGCAGGGTTGAGATGGAGGGCACAGGGTTGGCTTTTCTATGCACCATTTGGATCTATTGCTAGGAAGGTCAAGGACTCCCCAGGCACCTGGCTGAATGCTATGGAAAGTTCCAGGAGAAAAACCCTTCATTAGAGGGCGCTCTTTTCTTATCACATCTTTAATGCTCAACCATCAACCACTGCTACTCAAAGCATGGCCCCAAATGCAACCCTCCCAGCCACACTGGGGCAAGGACTGGGCCTCCTTGCAAAGGCCTCAAGTCTTATATACTGTATGCTCTTTATCCTCAAGTGGGTTTTGAGAGTAGGTGAAAGAGAGCCAAGGGGAAGAAGGAAGGGGGCAAGAAGCGCTTGCTTGCTTGCTTGATGAAGAAGTGACCTTGCTGGGAGCAGCACTGGGAACGAGGACTCTGACTCTGCCCACCCCTGTACTGCCAGCTGCAGCCAGATGTCTGCTAAAAGAAGGCACAGCTGCTGGGCTTTGTATATTATCGTTAAATGCTCATGAATCATCTGCTGCAAGCCGAGCACAGCTCCAGGGCTAGCTCCAGCAATCTGAGGGACACCATTCCCATTAAATGGTACATAGACGGTGCTGGCACACCTATGTCACGTAGTGCTGATTCTGTTCCTTATGCCTCTGCACCCCATACCGCCACAAAGGCCACCCCGAACCTCCAGATGGGTCTGGCTTGTAGGGTTGTCCCTGCTTCTTTCTCTCACCGCATTCATTTCAGCCTGGTCCTCTTTGGTCACACTACACCATAGACCTTTCCCTAAATCGATGGGCTCCACCCCTTTTCAAAACATTGCAGTTGCTGTTCCTCGCTTCACCAACATGCTCCCAAATTTGTACAGCTGACTCATGTACCCTGTCCCTCTGTCAAGTCAAAGGTTGCTTCTTCCCTGTCTCCCTCAGATGCACAGCCCTCTGTCCCACTGTATTATTTTCTGCAACATGCATAAAACCTGAGCAGTGATCTCAGATCAAGCAGCCAGCTTATTCATTTCCATATTCATTGTCTCCCTGCTGGGACGCTTACCCTGGGAGCAATGACTCTACTTCTATCATGCTTACCCTGTGTTTGCAGCACAGGCCGGAAACAGGTGTCCCTGTGTGGTGGCTGAGAGAGGTGCCCAATCCCTCCCTGAGACCCCTCTTTGAAGAGGATCAAACAGAGAGGTGGCTGTCAGTCCTGGCTCTGGGTCCATACCTGCAATGTGCCTGCTTCCTGGCTCTGGAAGCTCAAGGTAGCATCTGCAACAGCTCTGGTCAAGAGTCCAGGTCCCAGGGAAGGCAATGACCTCAAACTGAGAATTCCTCCCCCTGGACAGAACACTGCTGCCTCGGAATGGAGAAGGTATTTTTAAATGTTCTCGCGAGTGCCAAAGTATGTCTTGTTAAAAATAAGGTCTGTGCGCATTGAGATGCCGCTCAGGTTCGCCTGCCGCCGCAGTGTTTAAATTAACCACATCGTGCGCCCAGCGAATTCCGAGCGACGTGTGAATCATTCGGGGTGAAAAAGTTGGGAGCTGATATTTGCTGAGGTCGTTAGGTATTTACCCAGCACACCCCTCCCCAGAACTGCTCTGTGCCAGCTCTGTAAATATCAAGGCTTTCCTTCCCCCTATGCATGCACGCAGCCCTGCCCACCTTCCCCATTTCAGAGCTCAGGAAATCCAGGGTCAAGAGTTCAATGGCTTGGCCAACTTCTGATGACCGGTGCCCTTAAAGGGGAGTTTCAGTGGCATTTTGGTCACAGCAAAGACCCTGCTCAGTCAGTCCTTCCTTTTCTTCACCTAACATGGGTCCTCTCCTAGCGGGGATCACGGGTGGTCCTTTGAGGAAAATTTTTTTTGATTCCTGGCAGTGCCAGAGAAGAATCTCCCATGTGTATCCTCACGGGCAGCCTTTGTGACCCACAAATGTCACTTTCAGAGTGTCCATCTGCAGTCTCTGAGTCCCCAGTTGTGGGCAGCTATCACAGCTGGCTCTCACTCCTGCCCTGCCCCCATTACCCAGGTATCAGCATCCCAGCTCCCCAGTCCCTGCCCACCCAGCTGGCTAAGCAGTCCCTGCCCACCCAGCTGGCTATCTGTTCCTGGGGACTCAGCTTGGATTCCACCTGGTCCAGGAGCCCCATTTACCCACTTCCCAAGATGTCCCCAGGTCGTAGCTGCTGTGTTTACTTTCAGTTTGCAGCTGGAGTTGGCTCTGGGCCACAAGGCCTGATGCTGGCTGCTGGAAACGTGACCTTGGGCAAGCCCAGCACCTTGGAGCCTCATCCATGACATCTATGACATGGGTGAGGTGACATGACATCTATGGCATGGGTGAGGTGACATGACATCTATGGCATGCGTGAGGTGACTCTTTCAGAGCTACTGTAGGGTTCTCCATGGGAGGGTGGAGGCTCTCAGTTCACAAGTGTGAGACAGAGATCAGGAAGTTTTCCCTGTGGAGAATCAGGATAGTGAGTGTTTTTAGATGAATGCTGGACGCAGGAGTACCAGAGCACATGTAAAGGGCACATCCACTGTCACCATGAAAGTCTCATTCAGAAAGTTGCTGGCAGCTGGCTCTGCAGACCTTGATGTGTGCACTGCGGAGTGGCCTGTAGTTTTAGCCTCTCTGGAATGCTAAGGAAGATTAGAAAAAAGACAAAGTTCTTAGCCCAGCCTGTCATGAACATTCCTGTGCTGGCCCACAATGTGAGGCAGAGGACTAGAGGAGGGGACAGAGGGAAGGACAAGAGAGAGAACAGAAGGACAGAGAACAAGGAGCTGGGTGTGGGGGGGGGGGGTGGGGGCGGGGAGAAAGAGAGCCCAGACAGAGGACAGGGAGAGAGGGACAGAGAGACGTAGAGGGGAAGTGTAGCTATGGGGGTGGGGCTCAGGATGAGGCATCTGGGGGCAGTAGAGGGTGACCACTCCATAGGGAGGGACCTGAGAAGTATCCTGCAGATCACACTTCCCTTAATGACCCTGAATTCTGCACAGAATCAGTGGCAGCCTCCTGTGACACCCATTTGCTGGTCAACTCAGTGTGCCGTGTCCTGTGTTTTGTGTACTGGGGTCACAGGAAGCAAGCACAGATCCCAGTACTTAGGGGAACTTGATCACAACTGGAGGGGCTGACGGTCTGGGAAGCACTCTCTGTTGCTTCAATGCCTTCCTGTGTGCAAGCCTTGGTGTGCACATGGTTTTCCTTGTTCTTTCTTGTGGTAGAATTCCTCGTGGCCTCATCAGACTCGACACAACGGCTCACTTACAGTTGAGCCACTCTGCCCGGTGTAGGATAGCATTCATTCATTCATTCATTCCACAGTAGCAAATACAGTCTCAGAGAGGCTGTGCCCTTCACCCTAGATCACATAGCTTCTGATAAAAGCGCAGGCTCAAACCTAGGAGTTCTGCATCCTGGGACTGTCATAACTTGAAGGAACAGCAGGATACATGGAACTCCTGTGACTGTCACTTGAGAATGAAAGAGACGATCGAAGGTTGGAAGCCATTAGTGTCTCTCAGTTTGGAGCATCCTCCCTTATGGCTCAGTATCCCAAGGGAGGCCCAGGCTCAAAGGTCTGCCCTGCCCTTCCCTGTCCGCACATGTCCTTGGGCCTGCCAGGCTATTCTTTTGTGGGCTGTCAGAACAGATACTGCACAGCCAGGGCCCTCCCAGAGTGCCCAAGCCTGAGAATGTTCCACGGGGAAACAGCCCGTTCTGAGGTCAGGGGAACAAGAAGGCACTGACACAGGCCTGGCTGTGGTCCAGCCTCAGGCTTCCCTAGTCCTGGATCCTCTAGCTGTGCCCAGGGGATTTAGGCTGGGATAGAAGACACCAGAAATCAATATCTGAGAGCTGCTCTCCACCGTGCCCCAGTGTTACCCTAGGAGGATCCCTGCCACTCCACTCCTCATAGCCTGGTCACTACCCATGACAGAGAGAAGAAGCAGGCTGTTGTTGGGGGCCACTGGGCACCTCCTGGGTTTTCTGAGGCATGACATTGGGACTGCCATCCCAACCACCCACAACACCCCCAACCTGGACACCAGCGCTCTCCTATGCATCGGATTCTCATGTGGGTCTGTTCTATAAGTACCAACTTTGTGGGCAGTGTCTAGAAGTCTCAGATTCCTATATGGCTCCCAGCAGCCATGGCTGCTGCTGGCTTGTGGTTATACAGGGTGCCCAGTTCTCCGTCTCCGTATGAACAACTCCTCTCATGTTCATGTCAATCCTGAAAGAAGCTGAGGGAGAAAAGGAAGTGGTGTGATTATACATGCTTGTGACCCCAGCAGTCAGGAGGAAAAGATCGAAAGTCTAGGAATTCAAGGTCATCCTAGCCTACATGGTGATTTTGAGGCCAACCTGGGCTACATCCCATCTCAAAAATAAACAAATTTAAAAAAAAACATAAAAAGTAGGAAGGGAAGCTGGGGATAGCTCACTTGCATGCACACCAAACACACATCCACATGCAAAGTGGAGAAGGTATTTGGGGGCTCACAGACTCAAGGGCTGTCAATCCTACAAGGAAGAGACGGCAACTGGAGGCGGTAACTCCAGTGGCAGAACGGAGAGGCATAGATGGTTCACATGGCTGCAGGAAGGAAGCCGAGGAAACAAGCCTGGGACCAGGAGCAAGAGTAACTTCAAAGGCATTCCCCCAGGGAGCCTGTCCCCATCTCCTAAAGGTTCCTCAGTCTGCCAAAGAGTGCCACCCTCAGCCCAGCAGCGAGGAAGGTGGAATTCAGGGATCTAGGCTGACCATTTCCATTGTCTGATACTGGAGGGTAGTACAAGGCCTCAGGCCCCCCACTAGAGGCCTAGACATGATCTGCAGACCTGGACTTAAGACCTAGACATGGCCAGCAAGCTTAAGTTGGAGGTGCGGATGCAGTCTAGAGACCTAGGTCTGAGGCTTGGTTCTGGGAAGAGAAGTAAGGCTGGGCAAAGCTTCCACTTCAGCTGTGAAATGAAAACACAATGTGCAGAAAACACACCCCTGCTTATTAGGGGTAAAACACCCCCCTACTCCTCCAGTGCAGGGTGATGTCATATTCTCAGACTTGTCTGGAACTCAGTCCATGTGCTTCCAAGACCCAAACTCTGGACTGGGCGGCTTCTCCCTGGAGTTCTCAGCCCACTTCTAGGTTCTCCCAGAAGGTTCTAGATGGAGGCAGGACTTGAAAACATGCTTATGGATGGAGCCAGGGCAACCTTCCCTGCCCAGCCTCTTGAGAGACGGCAGGCATAGCATGGCCCACCAGCCCAGTGCCCAGAGCCATCCCTACCTGACACCACCTGGCTGGCACAGGTGACTACTGTCACTCCCTTGCTCAAGAACTTTTCACAGCTCCATTGCCCCTGCATTCTTTTACTAACTTCCACTCCGTGCACACAGCCCCTCATCTTCCCTGTTCCTCCCAGAGACCTCAACCCAGTCAGGCAGAAAGGCTCCCTTGAGCCTGCCATGGTTGGGCTCTACGGTGACAATCCCTCTTCCTTCCAGTGAAGAAGGCCTCCTTTCCTTGGTCAGTTTCACTGGGCCCTGTCTTTGTCATGCTCCAGCCTCTACTTCTGTAATGGCTGCATGTGCTCTTTCTGACTTCTGCCTTGTACATATATGTATATATGCCCTTGTTGGTTCCAAACTACCCTAATCTGTGCATGCTATGTGCACCTGCTTATGTTCTGGCTCCAGCTGCCACCAGCCATGAATCCTATCTGGTGTGGCTGCCATGCCTGCTGTTTTTCCCAGGGGTCTCTTCCCCAGCCATAGCTTCATTTTAGTTTGCTAGTCTCTGTTTTGTCATGGATGACATGGGTACTTTTGCCTAATGCTGGATCCTAGAGGATTCACCCACCCTTTTCTAACCCTTCCTTGCAGGGTTCTCCCAGGAACAATCATTTATAATTTGACCTCGGGCACTAAGTAACCCCAGACCAGGTGACTCTATGGACTTGTGTGGGGGACTGAGTATGGCCTATCCCCAAGTTGGCTTTCCTGACTCTAGTCCAAGAACCAAACAAACAGAATCTCACCTCAGCCCCTTTCCTCCTCAGGCTACCCCTAGATCCAGCCTCTCTGATCCCTGGCGATTCACTTCTCCCCTCTCCACCTCACCATTCCTGTTTACTTTTAAATAAACCATAAGTTTTACATTATTCAAAGCAGGCAGACTGAGAGGAGGAGAGGTCAAGAGAGGTCATCATGAGGGAAGCTTTGCCCAGTGTGCTCTGGGTGGGGTCAGGCAGATACCTAGGAAAACCCAACGAGATACCTATATGGCCATTGCCAGGCCCAACCCATTCAGTGGACGCCTGGCAGCCAGAGATACAGGATCCCGCAAAGCTCCAAGCAGGTGACTAGGAGATAGCTGTGCCCTTGTCTGAGGGACATGGGGACTGAAACAGACAAAAAAAGAAACTGGTAGAAAATAGAGCCCGCGCAAGATGCAAACGCTAAGTTCTAAATGCCAGAGTAATTAGCTAATATCTCAGAGCGCCGCTCCATCCAGGAAACAGCCGAGCGGTAAGAGGCCCCTTGTGAGCACGCAAAGAGCTCTTGGAAAGAAGCATTTGAAAGTCACAGAAAGGACCCTTGGTAGGGTTCAGAATTAGAGCCAGCAAATGGGGCTCTTGGTGGCTATTTAAGCAGAGGGCCAGGCCAAGGCCACCTTTGCTGGGTTGGCAGTGTGTAAAAGAAAGCAATGGATTCCTTGTGTAGGTGACTTGTGCTCCAGAACAGGCTAGAAAAACTGTCTGCCTAGAACAGGAACCCATCCCAGCCATGACAAAATGGCACAATAAACGGAAGCCCATAGAGTAGGAGGCATTTATCTTGCAGTGTGGAGCTGGGCCCGGGACCTTCCAGACTAGAGTCTGGGTAGAGGCAGGAGCGAGTATTTCAGCAAGCTCTGGGGAGTTCAATGAGAGACCCTGGCCCAGGGGGAAGGGAACCAGCTGTTGGGGCATAGACAGGGAGCAGAGGTGGCTTTGAA
Organism: Mus musculus; assembly: GCF_000001635.26. Lineage (NCBI taxonomy): Eukaryota > Metazoa > Chordata > Mammalia > Rodentia > Muridae > Mus > Mus musculus. The sequence continues at coordinate 113,952,022 of NC_000072.6, read as the reverse complement.
ACCCATGGGATGCTATTCTTACAATGGCAAGCCTGGCTGGGCTATGCAGGTGCAAGGAAATCATTACTAATTTCAAAATTGCTCTTCGATATTCAGCGGCAAAATCACAAATTCAAGGAAGCAATTAACATAGATGTTCAATCAATTATTCATAGCCTCACTGATGTGCAGCAGTAATCAAATTGGCCTTTTAATATGTATTTTTTCTTTTAATTAACCCTACCCCAAACTAAAAATTTCACGCAGCAATGTATTTGACTTAATTTTTAAAAAGGAGGAGGAAGTAGGGTGGGAGTTGATTTCTCATTATCATTGTGTCAAAGAAACCTATAGGCAGGACCTGTCAAGTGTGTGTGTGTGTGTGTGTGTGTGTGTGTGTGTGTGTGTGTGTGTGTGTTCGCATGGCTTGAGATGTTCTCAGAGTCCCCAAAGGTATCTTCATATACCTGCTGTGGTATAACCTCCACCATCTGCCTGCTGGGGTCTAGCCTCCACCATTCATGATTGAATGAGCTGCGGTGTGTCTGTCTGTGGTAGAATTGAAAGTGTATGCAGTCGGGAGCCAGGGTCCACATTCTACTTTTTAAATCAACCACCAGGTTGATTTTGGGTCACCTCTTTGAACCTCAGTTTCCTACAGTGAGGGGGTTAAAGCTAGACACTGCCCAAAGACCTCTAACTCAGACATAATTCTCGTAGCACAGTGGCCCTGCCCTTCTGCTCACAGATGTGAACAAGCATTGCTTCCTCTAAGAAGTGGGCAGAGCAGGCAGCAGAGTCCTCCTCTTTAATCATAAACAGTCACTTCCTGTAGTAGGGCGTATGGGAGCCCCACACCACCAGCTGCCTGGTCACTACTAACATCAAGCTCTTTGGGCTGGCTGATCATAATATATATATACACACATATATGCATACACACACACACACACACACACACACACACACACACACACACACACACATATATATATATATATATATATATATATATATATTTTAAAGATACATAACTTAAATTTTCAACTTGGGCCATTTCCAAGTATTAAAGTCACTGTTTGGGTTTGAGGTTCAGGAGAACACTGAGGTAGACTGTCCTTTGGGATAAGAAGTTTGTTAGAAGAGTTATTCATCATACGACACCCCCCCTGCCCCATGTGCTAGGATGGCAGGTGTGAGCCACCAACAGCCTCCACTGCAGATGGCTGAGATTGACTGGTCCAGGCTGGCCTCCTTTATCTCCAAACCTTTGCGTAGGGTCACAGGCTTACTGTTGATGAGGCCCAAGCCCAAGGGCGGATAGACCCTGCCCTTGCCTGACCAGCTGAGGTCTAGATTCTTGCTGGTCCTCTTATTCATTAGGAAAAGCAAGTCACAAGGCAAGAGACAGCCACTTTGAAGGGAACAGCTGCAGTCGTGTGGCAGGTGGACTCTGGGAAAGCACAAGACCATGTGTCAGTTTCACAATCTTCTAGAACTACATTTTAGGGGGTCAATAGCTCCAGCCTCAAAAGACTCCTTGAAAACATTAGCTGAGATGCTGCAAGAAGTCACAAGATGCCATCACATACTGAGGATCCCAGCCATGCTGGCTTCCTTTGTGAGGAAGTGCATCCTATCTGGGTGTACCCTTAAGAAAGACTAAAATTTCCCAGAGATCCTTCTCACTGCAGCAGTGACCACCATTCTTACATGGTAAAACCGTCCAGAACCTCAGGGTGGCATTTGGTGCTGCTAAGGTCCTGAGCCTCTCTGGGTACCTCCCCTGGGCAGGCTTGGACTCTTAACAGCCTGTCTGCTCTACACCCTGTTCCTACCTTGCTCCCACCACCTCTCAGGCATCTACACCCGGGGCAGAAGACTCTATTCCAAGACATCAGCCATTTTAGACTCCACAAGGCACAGTGCCCCCTGGTCTTCACACACTATGCTCTCACACTCCTGCTGAAGGACCCATCCCAGACATCACCAGGTGTCTTAGTTAGGGTTTAACTGCTGTGAACGGGCACCATGACCAAGACAACTCTTATAAGGACAACATTTAATTGGGGTAAGCTTACAGGTTCAGAGGTTTTAACCCATTATCACCAAGGCAGGAACATGGCAGTATCCAGGCAGGCATGGTATAAGAGGAGCTGAGAGTTCTACATCTTCATCTGAAGGCTGCTAGCAGAATACTGGCTTCCAGGCAGCTAGGATGGGGATCTTAAAGCCCACACCCACAGTGACACACCTACTCCAACAAGGCCACACCTACTCCAACAAGGCCACACCTTCTAATAGTGCCACTCTCTGGGCTGAACACATACAACTCATCACACCGGACAAGAACAATCTCCGACTTCTGCACACTTGGAGGAGCTGGAGATCCAAGTAGTGTCACTGGCCTATAGATAACACATCCATATAGAAAGCATATGCTGAGATGACCATAGCAGTTCATAGAAGGAAACTTCTAGAACACCTTACCCTCCCCAGAACCTGAGTCCAGTGTGAGCTTTTAAGAGTAATAAGAATGTAGAGTGGCTTCCCTGTTTTAGTTTCAGACCTTGGAGGTAGGAGTGAGGTGTGGGGAGATGAAGATGGCCAACTCCCTGGTACAGAGTATAGAGTCCAACCTCTGTACAGGGTTTAGAGTTATGGCAGAATTTATCTTGGTGGTGGGTTGGGGAGCAGAGCTCAGGGACAAGATGTGCCTCTCTGCATGGTAGAAAGCAAGGCTACTCAAGCCTGAGTTACAATGGCACTGGAGGAGCTGAGACCATGTTTAAGGTGGGTCAGCCATGGCAGGAGCCAGAAGAGAACTGCTTCCAGGTTTTAGCAGGAACCTGCCCATTCCAGCTCAGTGTGCAACACTCTAGGGGGTGCCACGGCTCTCTCTCTCCCTCCCTCCCTCTCTCCCTCTCTCCCTCTCTCTCCCTCTCTCTCTCTCTCTCTCTCTCTCTCTCTCTCTCTCTCTCCTAAGAAGCAAGCCATGTGTTCGGCTCATTTAACAGAAAAGAGTGAGGAGTCACTGTTCTAGACCCACCCTTAATCGTGGGAAATCAGTAAAGGTATTCATAACGACTCCATTGTTTAAGGAGCAACAAATCAGTCCCATGACAACCCAGGTCAGACTGCTATGGGTATGGCTTTAAAAAAGTAGAACCAATGGGCCAGGGACTCATTATGGCCATGGGAATGTGGGGCCCTCTCTGATATAACGAGGGAGTGACTGATTATCCCCACTATTGCCTCAGCCATCAGATCAGAAGATGTGTAGGTAGCTCTGACTGCACAGTTTAGTTATGGCAGATTTGGGGTGAGTGTTCACACGGTCAGACTCTCATCCCTTATGGGTCTCAATCTGCACTGTGTGCCTCTGTCTCCGGGCGATTTCCTTACAAACACACACTTTGCCTCTGAGTCCAGACATGACCTGCAACCGCGTGTGTAATGGTTTGAATGGCAATGTCCCTCCCTGGAGTCTCAAGCATTTGAACACTTGATCCCTAGTGGGTGGTACTGCTTGGCTAGATTCAGGAGGTGTGGCCACACTGGAGGAAATATGTCACTCACTGCCGCTCACCTACCATGGAAGCTTTGCACTCTTGACTTCATGCTTGCAGCTCAAGGTGTGGGATCTCTACTTCCTGCTTCTGTCAGCATGCCTGCACTCCACCATCATGGGTTCTAACACTTGAGAACCATAAGCCCAAATAAACCATTCAATGAATGTCCTTGGTTCTGGTGTTTTACCACAGGAACGGAAAAGTAAGTAAATACAGTGTTTTTGTGATAAGCACCCCAAGTCAGTCCTCACTCCACGACTTGGGGGGGTGTCCCCATTTTATAGAAAAGAAAACAAGAGCAGAGGAAATGGAATGAAGGATGTAGACTACCAGCTTCCAAGGACAGCAGCAGTCTGATCCTTGAAACTCGTGAACCTAGATGGCAAAGGGGATTTTAGAGTATGACGAGAGCTGAAGAAGCTGGCTTGGGGGAAAAGGCTGGCCAAAGCTGTATCTTCAATACAGAGAAGCTTCTCGAACTGTGGCCTGGAGCTGGGGCCATAGCAGTGGAGGAGGGGGGTCAGGGAGGCATGGCATCGTTAGCTCTGCAGACAGAGAAGACATAAACCAGGAGGGCAGACAGTGTGGAAAAGGTCTCCAAGTAGGTTCTCTCAGAGCTCCAGAAATCTGGGATACCTCCAGTAATGATGCAACCTTGGCCCAGTGAGGCCAGCGCTGAGCCTCCGGAGCTGGCAGACTAAGACCGAAGCCTCTAAGTCTGTAGTACACAGTTGATCCAGTCACAGCCGGAGTGGCTCAGCCAAGGGAGGTGGAGCCAGATATGGGTCAGCCCATCTTTATCCTCCAGTCTAGCCCTGACAAGTAAACTTTCTCTAGGTAGAAGCTAAACTCTAACTGAGCTCTTCTACTTGAGGGCATTTTTAGAGGAACTGTAAACCGGAATCCTAGAATTACAGGAAAGCCCGCCAGGCCACTCTGACTATGGATTACGAGTCGAGTTAGGGGTAGCTTACCCACACAGTCAGGGCCTCAGCCTTCATGGCAGAAAGATACTGGGGGAATCCCAATATTCAAAATCACTGCCTGGAACCCAGCAGCTCTTCTGCCACGTACCATGGAATGGCATGCAGGCATTTCAGGAGGGACAGAAGAGAATCTGACTCGTAACATCCAGGGTATATGACAAGTGTCCCGGGCACAAGGTGGAGAGCTACCTTTAAGCATTCATTCTCTGTCCACAGATACCATTGAAGGAGTCCAGTGAGGCTTCCAGCTTAGCACCCCCATTTCACCCCCTTTCTTCCCACTTCTAGAAACTCTTCCATGCTCTCTGGCTGCACAGATATTTAGGGCTATGTTTGGGAAGTGACATCCACAGGTTCATGTAGCCCTGTGTTTGTCACCCTCTGGAGACCCAGTGCCTCCAACCAGCATCCCATAGTATTGAACTCAGGCCCTTTCTGGCTCTAAT